>NC_135442.1:10920280-11231946 GCF_051991255.1 Vanacampus margaritifer
CCTGTTCAGTGGAAATGAGTGTTAAAAATGACTGCTGAGCTGCTTGCGTTGACCTTTTGCATGTGTTTCTTGCCTCCTGCCGACACAATGAATATCTCATCATATCAGTTGACTATTTTATCATTCATAGAATTCTTTCCTGACAGCTATTTTTTTTTTTTTCCTTTTATTCCACACCAGCCTGCGTTGACTGCCACGTCGCATCCATATTTGGTGTTGATTTCAAATTCAATCAGGGTTGTCACCAACAGTGAGAATCACCAAAGAGGCTAATCTGTTGACACAGGCTCCACTATTTTGTGTGTGTGTTTTGGTGTAAATTCTAGGCTATTAAAATAACTTTTAATTCTAATTTCTAACATCACACACACACACACTCGCACATAAACGGGCTCATCTAAGCTAATGACTCATCTCTCTGCCCCTCCACCCTCCCCACCCCTCTGTTTTTCGTCTCTGTGCAGGGGACATCACTCAGAAGGGCTATGAGAAGAAAAGAGGCAAACTGTTGGCACCGTACATCCCTCAGATACAAGGTAAGGATATTTGTTAATATTTTAATGGCATTACATTACTTCCCTCAAAATATCCAAGAAATGCAAGCCAAATACCTTCTTTTTTTTTATAAGTGTAAATGAATTTTTTAACGCATGTCATATACAGTAGCTTCTTATTGACAAACCGTGAAATGTAGTGAAATGATTCGATCAAAAGAAATGTTTGTTTGACCCCGCTTACGTCTGCTCAACGCACCTTTATTTATTCATAAAACTATGAAAACCATGCCACATTGTACACATCAGTCAAAATGAGATGCTAACAAAACACAACAATGGAGGAGAACAAAAATCTCTTAATGTACTTGTCGATTTGGCTTTCGTCTACGTTAAGGAAGCTAATCGTGATTGATCTTAAAGGACAACTCCTTAAGATCAATAAACAACACATGACTCTGATTTCTGTGAAGACAATAAAAAAATGGAGAGCTAATGTTTGAATGTATGTTTCTTTTCATCATTTGTTACTGATTAATGTGCTTGACCAGTGAGTGACCAGCACTGGTTTTTGTCACCCATTCTGTATGAGCTCTGCAGGCTTGGAATCTTGGCTGAGCAACTATAAAAATATTTGGTGGTGCAGTAAAACCAACAGTGAGCAAGTAATTGAGGCCCCCTTTAGTAAAGTAATAGTTTACACCATCAATGTACACAATCTCTGATCAGAAAACTGTTTTTCATGTCAAACTCATCTCACAATATTAGTTTGCAGATTGAATGATTTTGGAAAAAATGCATCAGATGTACGCATCTATGTGCACATACGGTTAAGTGTTGGTGAAGTTTGTCTCTCAGTCAAGATGTTGTCACTTCAGTTGAACTTCCTTGACACCAATTACTACTTTCTAATTGGCCGTGACTTTGGCGCCATCATGTGGCATCTTAGGTCGCAGAAAGAGCACGAAAATATGTGAACAGGTGAGTTTTTTTTATTGACTAGGTTGTGATAAGTTCATTTGAAAAAAATGTTGAAAGATGAATTTGAGAGTACAGACGCTCCCCAACTTACGAACGAGTTACGTTCCGAGCGATCGTTCGTAAGGTGAATTTGTTCGTAAGTTGCTTCAGTGCTATATTTTGTATAATAATTTATGTTTAAAGAGAATACGTACAGTACTGTACTACGTATGTTAGAGAGAGAGAGCGAGAGACACACACAGTATGTACATGTACGTAATAAGATAAATAAAATGAAGTTTAACTTACTTTTGGAAGATGTACTCGATGCTTAAGGATTTGATGGAGGAAGAGGAGGATTTTATATCATGAGAGGTTCTTCGTCGTCGCTGGAATGGGCTTCAAAAGTTACTTCCTCCTCCGTAACTTCAATGTAGGAAGAAGTTGAGGGTCGAGGAGAAGAAGATGAGGGTTGATGAGTATCTTCCTTGGAGGATTTACTAGAAACTGGCCGAAAGAAGCGATCTAACGACGATTGCACAGTTTTCTTATTTTTTCATCATAAATGATGCGGTAGCACTGTATGGCATCATTCAATTGATTTGCAACCTTTGCGCAACGTTCAATATTTGGGTCTTGCTGCTCGAAGAGTGCGATGGCTTTATCTATGAGCGGCAGGCGTTTCTTCTTCTTCCTCCTCCTCCTCGACACGTTGCTGAGCCTCCAATGCTGGGTGAGCTCTCACAGCGCCAAGCGTCGGTATTAGCGGCGGAAAGAAGCACTACAGTACTCGGAAAAAGATGCGCAATACAAAATCTAACTTACAGCATCTCTTTCCGAACATTTTTTGACATGCGCGCATGCGCGCAGACATGGTCGTATGTACCGTTGTTCGTAACACAACAATGTTCGTAAGTAGGGGAGCGTCTGTAGTGAACCACAAATACGGGGTTCACTGTTTGCTAGTGTTCAAATGTCAGTAGCAAGTGGAGTTGATGCATTGCGGTAGAAAAAAAGAGTCATTTAGACCCTCTTCACATCTCCTTATGCATTAAAAAACATGTACTGAAAAGATGCAAAAAACATCATGAATTGGCTATGGATAAATAAATGTGTCTCCTGTGGCAGGGTATGCAACTGATTGGCTTAAATGAAGTGCCTTCTGCCCAGCAACCCAGTCTGAGGTGGTGGATGTGCTTGGCGTGTGAATAAACCTTTTTCCTCCAAGAGCAGGAGAAAAGGCATTGTTTTACTTTGTGTTAGTGGCCATTAAAGCACCACAGCAGACCGGCATACAATTGAAGTGCTCGTCCTTGCGCACAGGATGTGTGTCACATCACGCTCATTCTTTGCAGTGTCCTGGAATGTCCTCAGACTATATTGAACCTGATGCGCTAAATGCAGCTCGTGTTGTTTAGTAGATTGAGTGAATGTCTGTGAGACTATTGCTCAGCATTGCAGCGAGTGAATTATATTGCTGTCTAAGAGTTGCTGAGAGCGTGTGGAGCTCAATGGTCCCTACTAAGCTGCTGCCACGGAAAGGCCAGGCAGGCTGACGGCTGGCAGTTGACCGCATCCTGCACCAGGCTGGCTACCACATGTTGGATGCGTTTAACTCATTTGCTCCTATTTCAATACGTTATATTTTAAATGTTTTAAGTGTCCCACTGACATATTTATACGTTTTTTTTTTTTTTTTTGCTAGAGCAGGGGTGGCCAACCCTGGTCCTCGAGAGCCACAATCCAGCCTGTTTTCCATGTTTCTCTCCCCTAACACACCTGGTTCATGATCAGGATCGTTATTAGGCTTCTGCAAAGCTGGCTGATTAGCTGATCATTAGATTCAGCTGCGCTGCAGGAGGGAAACATGGAAAACAGGCTGGATTGTGGCTCTCGAGGACCAGGGTTGGCCACCCCTGTGCTAGAGCATACAGAAGGCTTTGATGCTTTGATGCAGCCTCTCAATTGCAAAGAACGGTTGAAGAAATGGTAGTTATTACACAAACTGCCAGCAGGTGGCAGCAGAGCAAAAGAGATCAACCAGGGCCATGTTGAAAAAAGCTAATTTACTCACAATTCTAAACAATTTGTGATCAATGATAAAACTTAGCTATATTCTAATGCTAGTTGCTGCAAAACAGAATCAGATAAAAAAAAAATCCTGATGAAAGAATAGACTTTAATCTTTCTTTTGGTAGGTTACATGTGTTTATAGCAATAGAACACAATATTCTGTGGGCAGTAAGAATCCAGTAAAACAGCCAGGAGTGAATAGCTGGGAGTGAATGAGTTAATAAATTCATTTTCATATTATCTCAATTTCCACAGCATTGAGCGCAACTGAATATAACCCCCACCCACTAAATTTAAAAAAAGAAAAATGGACATAAATGAATATGGATGACCTGACTACTTATGAAAGGCAAATCATAGCTACATTAGCTGCGGGATAAAGCACTGCCTGCCAAAATCAGAGCTATCCATAGATGACAACCTAGACCGTCTTTTTCAGCTGGAACATGCCATTTTGACATTTTCTCTACTGTACTTAATCGCCTTCTTAGAGCTTGGCATG
This sequence comes from Vanacampus margaritifer, assembly GCF_051991255.1. NCBI lineage: Eukaryota > Metazoa > Chordata > Actinopteri > Syngnathiformes > Syngnathidae > Vanacampus > Vanacampus margaritifer. The sequence continues at coordinate 10,924,310 of NC_135442.1, forward strand.
TCCCACTTGCTTTCCCGTGAAACATGCAAAGTGGCTGACCATTTGTAAGTGAGGCTGGATTAATTCAAGATAAATATGTTCTCAACTGAGGCAGCCTGGTGAAGCCGTACGGGCTAACCGCTTTAGCAAGTCTTCCTCACAGTTGAGAGGATCCAGGTCCCAATGTTGACTCGACTGTGGGGTCTGTTCCCATGCTTGCCTGGGTTTTCTCCAGGTACTCTAAATACTACTATATGATAATAATAATAATAATAAAAATAAAAACCTGGAATTTAAATAGGGATGTATAGATTTTTTATGTCCAATGCACGAATGATTGCTTCATCTTTTCTTCCCGCAGGTGTAGATCCCGCTCTGCAGTTAGACAGCCGGATCCAGGCCTCCTCCCAGGCTGTTCTGTCCGCGTCCAAACACAACAAATCTCGGGCAGCCAACGCTAGGGATGAGCGCTTCCGCTCTGGTAATCACATCTTTCGACTTTGTGTGAAAGTTTTGAATTCCTGCTTGAGCTTTTTAATGGTGCGCCTAAGCCGTGTACTCTTTTGTGTGGCCTAGATCTGCACACAGAAGCCGTCCAAGCAGCTTTGGCCAAATACAAAGAAAGGAAGATGCCCATGCCGTCCAAGAGACGATCCGTACTAGTCCAGTCCTCTGTTGAGGCATGCACTCCGCCAGGTGAGACTTTTGCATCTGTATTTGGCGTGCTGTGCTTTGCCAATCTTTGGTATATACTGTAATTAGCTATGCACATACATCCCTTACTACTGTAGTGTAGGATGATAACAATCCCGTAATCCAAGATTGTGCTGCAAAATACTCCACAAGAAAAAGAAACATTCCATTTGATGACTGAATCTATTGTTTGGGATTACAAAGGACTCAGTTGTCATGAGCGTGTTCCCAGCAGGCCTTCCCACATGTTGCATACTGGATGAGATTGTTAGCATTGTCTCAGAATGTCAACACTTTACCTGTTTATTTAACAGTGTGCGCTGTGTTGATGTCAGCCATGTTGGAATTCACAATACCAAGGCTTCACAAAGCACTTGTAAGCCCATTGTGTTAACTGTAAATCAAATATCTCTTTTTGCGAATAATGTGAATCATTACTGTTAACACATAACAGTTGATCACTTGATCACTGTTACATGGTACATTGCAGTAATTAGCTGGCCCGCCAAGTCATTTGCGTATAGCTCATTAAGCAGTGCCTCACTGTTATATCCTGCTGTTTTTGCCTGTTCAATACAAGCGACTGTGTGAACTTAATCAGTCTCCCCGCTCGCTTCTTGTCTGTTTATATGCGATGAATGCCAACTCTCGACTTTACACTGGTTGTCTGACCCTCACTATGTTCTTCTGCTTCACTTTGCCATGGTTACTGAGATATAGGAGAGATGAGCAGAGGAATAACAGATTATTCGCTGTGAAGCAGTCCCTTTGAGGCCGCTGGCTGTACAGACATAAATATGGGCTTGTTAGAATGGAGCCTACAGCTTTGCGAGGCAGCTTTTTCAAGGCCATGTTCGAGATGTCACTTGGGGATTTTGTGTTGTGCTATACTCAAATGACAGATTGAACATTTGAATGCTTTTAGTTGGCAAAATTAGGAAAAAAAAGTGGTCTGGTGCCATTTTGTGGCATCAAAGGGCAATTATACACCTTTTTTGACGGGGCCTCAATTACTCTCGGATTGGTGTGGTAATACCGTATTTTTAACTGATGATATGTGGTGCAACTGTATTAGTAGCACACCATACCAGTCATGCACAAATCGCCCACGCCTTGTGTTGCTGTCCTCTTATCATGACATGACGCTACTTTGACCTGTCCAACACAGACACCTCGTCTGCGTCGGAAGACGAGGGCTCGCTGCGGCGAAAGGGACGTCTGGCCAACTCCACTCCCAACCAGAGCCACAGCCACCCAGCCGTCGAGCACTGGTTTAACCGGGTCATCCAGGGTTCGTCCACCTCATCTTCCGCCTCGTCCACCTCGTCCCACCCGGGTGGGAGGTCTGTCACCACCAGCACCAACGCCAATAGTATCCCACTCAACGCCAACACCAAAGCTACTGCACTGGCTGATCTTATGTCACACACCCACATAGGTAAGAACTCATTTTCTAATTTGTCACTTGTAACTGAAGCAATAGTCCGTTACGAGTTTCTAATTAGTCTTTGTGCCCGGTTGTCATAGCAACAAATGTCGGACTAGGCCAGCAGTATATAGGGCGAGATGAGGGCTGGCTTATTTGCATGAAAAAGTGAAAACAATGAAATAGAAAAAAGAAATAGGGTGTTGTAACTTGATATCTGTGGTTTTGACAAAAGCAAAATAAGAATAATAGATCATCAAGTATATGTGATGTGTTTACGTGCTTCATAGGGATAACAACTTCTAGCATTGAATTCCGCAAAGGTTTGAAGCATTCAATTATCTCCAGCCAATCAATTCTGTTCCTATGTATCCCAGACAGAAAGCAATGTCCCACACGACTGCTTTTGTCAGCACTCAAGATACACTCAAGCATTTAATGAGGCCAGACAAAGAACGTTAAGAGTTTTCATTTTATGTCTTCGGACTGAGTAATCTTTGTCTGAAATCTCGCTGTCATTCAGCCATGTAAAAATGCTTTGGGCTGTTCTGTTGTCAGAGCTGCTCTATTCATGTAGTGGGTTAATGCTCAGTGTGACATGTGTTGCCGCCAAAACACTTAACCACATGGTTGTTGTTTTTTAGAATAGCATGTAGATGCGTAGCTAATATAGCTGAATAATTTCTTTAGATGTCACAGGACAAAAACAGATCTATGGATTTGTTTTGATTTGATGACAGAGACACTGCAGGTGAAAAAATACAAAATACATAACACTTCAGGGTAGATGCATATTTAGCATATGTTCCTAGCAAACAGCATGCTATAGTAGTAGAAATGGGCCAAGTTATCAATTTTGGTGAACATGGTAGCACTCGGTACTTGTATAGTATTAGGAGGGGAAGGCCAACTAGTAGTACTGGCCCAAGTGCGTCATCTGGCCTCGTTATAGCTCCGCCCCCCAGAAATCTGAACAACTGAAAAGGTGAAAAGGAGTTCAGTGCTATATTTCACCAATTCAGCACTAAATTGTTCTACCAGTAAGTCTTTGCACATTTTTTAAACTTAGCTTTGAACAAATGTCATATGTTTAGAAAAAAAAACACAACAATTAATTTACTGTGTCTTTAACCACTCATTAATTGTAAAGCGGGTAGCCTGCTAGTGGCTAACAAATTAGCAGCTAGTACGAACCGGTACAGTAAGTGCTCACTCATCCACATGGCGCTGATGACCAACTACTTGGCATGTTTTTGGAACTTAGCTTTGAAAAAATGTGACGTATTTAGAAAAAAAACACAAAAATGACTTAACTGTGTCTTTAAAAACTCATTAGGTGACTAAGTGTAGCACGGCTAGCCTGCTAACAAATTAGCAGCTAGTATGAGCCGCTAGAGCAGGTGCTCACTCATCCACATGGCCCTGATATCCAATTACTTGGCGCAGTGTCATCTCTGATTGGCATGGCAATTCATTTTGAGGTTCTACCTTGCTCCACTGTGCTATGTTGATACAAACTTGATCGATCGATTGGCATCTGACCTGTCCTTTCTCTCTCCCCTGCCACAGATAACCACATAGCTCCCCCAGACGTGACAGGCCTCTCGGAGCGCTCCTCACTTCATGTCGAGCAGTCCCACATTGCCTCGGTGCGTGGTGTGTCCCGTAGCTACAACCACCACACCAGCATCATGGAGACGGCAGATGGTGAGTGTCCTGTACGCACGCTGTTCCACGGTTTCCTCCGGTTTGCCTTTCTCCCCTGCTGTTTGTCCCTCTGTTTTTCCCTCTACTGTATAGTAGTCTTCCTTTTAGACTGGCGCAAGCTGCTGGCTGACCCTCTTTGTGTTGCTATGGTAACACCTCTCCTGTGTCCCTGGAAAAAAACTCTCCAGTAGTATGTCTTAATGGTTGTTTTGTGATGTATTAGTAGTAATTCTAATACGTATCATTGATCATCATTATGATGATGACTCTTGTGTCTAATTTCACTGCGTGGTGATTTTGCGGTATAATTTAGGGGTTATAAAAACAGCCTTCAAACACCATTTGTCAGAGCTCAGGATCACAAAGCCAGTATTATTGAGTCAAACAAATGTAGATGTGGTTTGTCAGTGAATAAAAGCAGGTGCCAAACTTAAATGTTATTATATAAATTGTGCATCACGTGACGCTCTATATTCCAGCCAATTTTTTCTGCAAATTGGTTCGTGATACGAAGGTAGCTACTTCATTTCATCCACAACAGAGAACAGGAGGGGCTCCCTCTCCCTCAACATTGCAAGTCAGTCAGCAGGGTTTTTGTTAAAACTTTATCTAATGCGAAATACTATTGCTGTCTTTGTTAGTATTTGCCAGTTTCCTTGATCCCCATTCTTCCTTCCTGCTGCATTTTGGTTCGTATTGGAAGTTGGCCATGTTGTACAAGTTGCGGTGCCCACAGACTGCAAAGATTATTTTGTCCTATATTTCTTTTCTCCACACTCCCTGCACAGCACACCGTGTCTATGTTCCGTATGAATGACATAGTAAGCACATTCTCAATGCTGTTTGCCTTTTGGGAAACTTCTGCCTAGTGATTTGACATGATTACGGTGACATTCGCTGTTGTTGGTTTTAATTAGAGATGCTAAAATTCAATAAATAACACACATACTGTGAATATTTTTTTCAACGTAAATAAAATGGTTTTAGGACTTTCCTTACCACGTCGATCGTGAACGCTATTACTTTGTGATTGGATGGTCGAGGATGCAGAGGCGGAACTTCCAAAGACTTTCCATTCATACAAAACGGCTAAAAATAGATTGGCTTTTGGGCTCAAACATGACAGCACGGAGTGTCCCCGAGGTTTTGTTTACTGTAATCTTTTCTTTCGTGGATCCAATCAATGGTATCATTGATCGATTACAAAGTTATTACATGGCAGCCAATCACTAGAAAATTATTACATGACAGACGATTTTACATAAATGATTCAGCTCTGCATATACGCAAACCCCTGGATGGACACTCTCCACAAACACAAGTTGAAAATGATGTATCTTTTCATAAGAAGTCTGTATGTAGGTAAGCTTTCTTATTATGGCTGGCAGTGGTGCATGGAATTTGTTTAGTAACCCCCAAAATAGGTCCACTACCTTGCTTTTCATGTTAGATTTGATTATGGTTCATTCTTGACCGAACAGCCTGCAAATCCTTAGCCACAACGGCCAAATGCAGTGGACTGCGATCTGGATTTCTCTTGTAAATTGACATTAATGCAAAAGCCATCAAAGCCCGATGAAACGGTAACAAACACCAAATTGTAATGATAATTGAAACTCGTGTAATTCATTAAGAGTTCTGTAAATTGTGTGGGATTGATAGTTGATTAATGGTGTGTTGAAACAAGTAAAAATGGAGTGGAGTCTCAGTCCTAGTTTGGTGCATCTATTTGAAAAGTACCTACATTTGTGAAGGATTATGTTCATTGACGTCCTCATTTGTTTCTCCTCCAGGCTGTGAATGGAGAGGTGAGGGATCCCTCAGTTTGATAAATGGTATTTATTATTGCTACCATGCTTCTTCCTCTTTGGCAGCCCGTGCATTTGTTGTGCATGTGACTACTGTTAGGTGTTGCATCCCTCTCCGCCTACCATGTTGTTCCTCCAAAAACGTGAATCCACTCATTTGATCCATCTGTTTTGATGTTGTTCGTGTTGTTGATGGTCTTGCCGGCAAGACGAATGCCTTTGCATTTGTGACGTTGTGAATCTCGTCCTACTAAAATTAAATGCTGTACACTTGTTGGTGTGAAGAAGCTTTTCTTTGACAGGTCTATATTAGCGTGGATAATTGTTGCTTAATGTGTTGTGCAGTACGTGCAGGTTATCCAAAGCTGATGCTGTTAGCTTGCGCTGATCTGTACAATCAACGAAACTTACTCTAGCACTGCTTTCCTTTTGGCTTTGAGACGATAGCAGGGGGGCGATGGGCGTCTTGTTTGGCCGTTGCTTGAAAGTGGCTCTGGATCGTCGCCCATTCTAGCGTATTAGGGAAATTAGCAGCACTGTAATGACAGTGGGGCTGCTATGTTCAGAATGGATTAATTACTCAGACACACTTGCAAAAATTATAACAGTTAACAAAAGATTTGCTTGGTTGTTTATTCTTACAATCGAGTAAACAGGTACTGGTCACAGAAATGCCTGTTAAACAAAAAACAAAACAGTGTTCTGAACAGCTTTCAAACAACCTCAAGGAATCAAAAAATACAACAAGACAGAATGATGCAATACAATTCATGGTATGTTTTGTGCGCTGAAAAATGTAAATTCATTCTGAGAACACTAATATGTTAATTACTATCCTTGGCAAGTCCTCATCTGCTGCTACATTACATCAATATATCAAAGCTTTTGAGTGGATGGCACTCTGGGCCATCAGATGTTGTCGTCCGTGTCTAATTGGCCCATCAGGTGCCGCACTGCCCCTCACATGTGCCATCCCAATGTGTGTATGTGCCTTTATACGAGCAGACTGAGGCTGTCTGAGCCAGCCTTATTATAGAACAAAAACGCATCAGGCAAGCTGTGTGCAGCTGTGGCCTCTGTCTCCTGTGGCTGGAATGTCTGACACTTGTCCCTCGCCAACCTAGAATGAGTTCACATGGCCAATACCGTGTCTTAAATAACTAAGGAAGTCCTTATTTCCACCATGCAGGCGGTCCAGTTCAGATCGGTAACCCCTTTGTGTGGAGTTTGTAGGTCGGGGTTGTTCCAGCAACATACTGTACATAGCATATCGTAGTCGTCATTACATCAAAGTCCTTCTAAAGTGAAAATAAATTTGTCAATTTTGAATGATTAAAAAAAAAAAAAAGCCAAGAAATCTTTCAAAGTGTGAAAAATCAAGGTGTCTTTGCTCTCAAATGCTGTCAACATGTCTGATGAATTGCGCTGAAAACACGCCCCACTCAACTTTCAATCGTCAATAAAATGCCTCTCCTACAGCCTGGAAAATTGATGGACGATGAGATGCTCTAAAGAGGCAGTGAACTATCTAGAAGGTAATGCATTTTGGGGATCTGGGCTAGCTACTTAGCTGTAACTGCACATCACACTTGCCCCAGAAGACAACTATGAACGAAGGCAAAGGATGGGGGGGAACTCAAGCCTTGTTGCCAACATTTTAGCGACACCCCAAAAATTTGAAAAACTCTGAAACAGTTAAAATGGTTTAATGCTGTCTGTATCTCCACAAATGAGTACAATAGTTTTCAGCCTTTGCACTTTTTCAGAAATTCTATTCAACCTTGTATAATTGTATTTAGAAATCGAAATTCACTTTACAGTGACAGTAACTTAAATGTTATCATGTTTAGTAAAGTGGAAAACCGACCTCTCCAAACCGAACCAAGTGGAACCATACTGGCTCAGTGCAGTGGGAAAGTACCATTACATTCCAAATCAACTAGCAGGAAACAATTCTGTTGCTCAAGAACCTCATATTGTACAATTAAATCACCAGAATGTTATATGTTAGGTCTTGGCTGGAGTATGGTAAACTTTAGTTTTGCTGTAGCCACTTGCCGTGAGCTGAGCACACACACCTAAGACTTCATGTCTCAGATGCTGGTGAGGAGACTTATTGTTGCTAGGCAGCAGGCGAACCTGATTAGTCAGCCTGGGAGTGTTATCCAAGAGTTTGCTGACTTAAAATACTGACTTAGGAGCACCATTGGGTTTTGCTGTTTGGTTGAGTGACAACTGTTTGGGCTGAAATCGTCCACTTACCTTTCGTGTGTTCTCCCCTCACTTATTTCTGCATATTTTACTAATCCTTTCTGTTATTTTTTACTGCTGTACTATTTATTTCCTTCGTTTTCTATCCACGCCTCTCTCAATATTTCTCATCATCGTCTCCGCAATATCATTGTGTAGGTGTTCCAGTCAACAGCCGCGTCTCTTCCAAAATCCAGCAGCTGCTCAACACACTGAAAAGACCGAAGCGACCGCCTTTGCGAGAATTTTTTGTGGACGACTTCGAGGAGCTCATGGACGGTGAGTGTCAATCTTCTTTCGACTTCTATAGCTTTCCGTGGAATGAACAGCCAGAGGTCAAAAGTTTGGTCCAGATGCAGATGCAGATGCAGATGCGGACATTTTCTCAACGAGAGGCGTGTGCACGAGGAACAGTGGCTTCAACTTAAGCCGAGATGTGTGGTCCACTGTGTGCCATTCTTGTTGTTGCTGTACTAAGCCCCTTGCCACACCTTACGAATAAACAGTCCAAGTATACTTTTAGATAAGTGATTGTTTTTCTTTGTTGTTTCCCACCTCACCTCCCACTGTGGATCAGAGACCACCAGGTGTGCAGAGGGAGTGGTAAGGCAGAGCTGGGCCACAGAAACACAGACACACATTGTGGACCAGTCTTTTTCTCTCTCTGAGAATTCCTTCATTCCTTACCAGCCCATCGTGGCTTTTGGGTGGTACTCTGCCAGGCTGAATAAACACTGTGCAAATGAAAACGCAGCAGGATTAGTAACACACCAGCAGGTAATTGTAAAGCGCTCCTAACTCTGGCAGAGTGGAGCGAGCGCCTGCAGACTCTGGTGTGTATGTGTGTGTCTGAGAAGACCTTTCCTGATTAAAGTGTTTTATCTGGAACGCATAAATGAGATGGAATTCGAAAGCAGAAGTTGGGCTGGCCAAAAAGTTAGGGACACAATATACGACTTTAATCCCCTATCCTTTTCTCAATCCCCACTATCACGCCATTAAACAATCCCCCTTGTATTACTTGTAAGCCTCCCTCTGTGAGGTATGCATAATTCACAGATTTACCACTACTTTGTAAAACACTCCAGCTGAATGGCTCCACAGGGTCACCGGTTATGCTAGGAGTGTTGAAGGCGATGCAGAATTGTCACCACCAAGTGGTTGTGGGTATACATTTTCTTCTCTCAGTCTTTATTGCAATCAGTGCGCCGTCAAAACAATTCCTGAACAGAGATTCAAACCCTAAACCTCGGAACTGTGGGGCGGACATGCTAACCACTGCCTTTTATAACCAAAGCATGCAATTTCCAATATTGCTGTTGGGAAAAAAAAGACTTGCTGCTTCATGTCATTTTCTTTTGTGTGTATTTAGTCCAGCAACCCAATCCAAACCAGCCAAAGCCAGAAGGCCAACTGATGTGTCCCCTTGAGGGGGATCCCCTCGGAGTGGTCACCAACTGGCCTCCCTCACTGACAGCAGCCTTGCAACGATGGGGTACCACCCAGCCCAAGAGCCCTTGTCTGACGGCGCTTGATAACGCCGGCAAACCCGTCTACACTCTCACCTATGGTAGGTATGAAGAGGACTGTTAGCCCACCGTTCAGGATGGACAACATTAAAATACAAGTCTGTTGGAGAAGTTTAAATGCTTTTCATTCATTTGAAATCTTTTTGACATTCAAATCTTAATCTTGAGAATGAATAATTGTGCTGTCATATGGTGTTACCATTGCAGGTAAACTATGGACCCGCAGTCAGAAACTGGCCTACACACTTCTCAACAAGCTAAGCACTAGAAGTGAACCTTTGCTAATGCCTGGAGATAGGGTACGTCTTGTAACATGTTTTGTGCTAGCTATTTTTCTATGACTAAAAATAAAACGAATAAAATGTTTTCATAACTTTAAATTAGCCTATGCAACATGAGCATAGCACTGGCCAACACATTTTTACAAATATTTTTTATCAGAGGTTCAAATGAACTTTTCTGGATGATTTTTTGTTTGTACCGATTCCTAATATGCCCTTATGGTTTAAGGGAGCAATTAAGGGGCAACAGGTGGATTTTTTTTTTTCCTGCAACGTAGCTCCGAATTAAAACACAATGTGAAGTCTATACTGTGCAAGTTTCAGTCAGTTAAAGGGGAAGTCAACCCAAATTTTTTTCTTCACAATAGTATGTTGTCTGTGCCCCCACTAGTCTAATCACAGACTTTTGAATAAGATTACATTTGTGTAATATTAAATAAGTAGCAAATCCGCACATTTTTATCCATCTCAGGGGCAGCCATTTTTCCGCTTGCTGTAAACTGAAAATGACATCATAGTAGGCTCAGGTAACGGCCAATCACAGTGCAGCTTCAGAAAAGAGGTGAGCCATGATTGGTTGTTACCTGAGCCTACTGTGATGTCATTTTCAGTTGACAGCAAGTGGCAAAATGGCCACCTCCTACTAATGTAATGTAAAACCAGCCATGCCTTTAATATATATATATATATATATATATATATATATATATATATATATATATATATATGTTGTTGTTTTTTTACATACACACAACAGACAGAACAGAACTGTGATTTTTTCGCATATCATTACACCCCAGCAGTTATAACATCTATGTGGTTTCACCTTTATTATCAACCACCAGAGGGCAATCATAATGCGGCCTGTGACAAAAAAAAAGCTTGACACCACTGGATCTGATTCATCCACAGGTTGCACTTGTGTTCCCCAACAACGATCCTGTAATGTTCATGGTGGCTTTCTATGGCTGTCTGCTGGCAGAGTTGGTGCCTGTACCTATTGAAGTGCCGCTGACCAGAAAGGTAAAGACGAAAAGATGGAAAACTTAATGATTCATGTTCTTCTGCTCAACATGACACTTGAAAGAGCAGGAAAAGCCCCAATTGGACATTTAGCAATCAAAAGAGTAGAGTGGGCTTTATTCTTGCAGACTTCTGCCATGCAAACTTCTCATGCAAGGCGCCGCTATTGTGCTCAATACAACACAGGCAGGGAAACAGGAGTTGAGAACTGTCAGATAATTAATTAACCCCCTTTCAATTAAGGAAATTGTGTCAAAAGGCCATAACTAATCACTTCCTTTTAGCCATTAAGATCCTGTATTATAGTTGTTGTGTTTTTTGCAGGTAACAAATGCTTCCCTCTCTGACTTCTCTTGTTATTGCTACTCAGGTGTCTATTCTAATATCCATGCACATTTATTTGTTGCGAAAAACATCTTGTTTTTAGTGCCGCTATTTGTCGCAGCAGCTTCATCTGTTCCGTGTTCTATTTCCAGAGCATTATTATGCATTGAGAGTCAACAAGCGCATCCATGGCAAACAAATTCACCATCATGTGTTGTACCCGCTGAATATTAATGCACGTACTTGATTGCCCTTTATAAGCATGCTGTTTGCGGAAGCTGTTCACTAACAAATGAGATTGGGGTGAAGTGAAAAGATTGTTATACCACTCCAATTACTATATCAGACGACAGACGCTCACTGTTCTTGAGACAAATTTATTAACGAGCATCTCTTCTCAAGAGTGTTTTTCTCAGCATGTAGTCACATGTAAGATTATCAATTATTGCACTGAAAAAGAAGTAATGAAATCAGAAATACATTACTTAATTTAAGCAGACTGATCTGCCGTGGGCACATGAAAATTTGATATCGCAAGACTTCTTAAAAGAAGTTAAAATAGCTAGCCTAATGAAACCAATGTCTTAAAACTGGTGTATTTATGACACTTATGCCTATAGAATTATGATATCTCTGTGCCTGTAGAATTATGGTATTTTAAGATAAAATTACTTATAACCATTAATTAAACTCATGAACAAGTTAAAATACATTTTAAAGATTTTTAATCATATTTTGCCTTGATTTGAAATATTTGTCAATCTTAGTTAGATTTTAGATTTGGCATTGTACCCGATGTTGCTGTTTCGGTCTGTCCCTATTGCAATTCTCCCCTTGCTGTAAAGTATGTGTCAAACTTTCTTTGTAATCTTTATTTGTTGGTCCTACAGGATGCTGGAAGTCAACAAATTGGCTTTCTGCTTGGCAGCTGTGGGGTGACGTTGGCTCTTACCACTGACGCTTGTCAGAAAGGTTTACCCAAAGCTCAAACTGGGGAGGTAGCCACATTCAAAGGTAAAGTCTGCTCATATTTACTTTCAATTTGACTGTGCTACAATTTGGATTTTCATCCGATTTCATGTTTCTGCCTTGTTAGGTTGGCCCCGGTTACTGTGGTTTGTGACTGATGGAAAACATGTTGTGAAGCCTCCCAAAGACTGGCATCCTCCAATACGTGAAGCAAGCAATGAGATAGCCTACATAGAAGTGAGGGATACGCCACTAATCATCTTGTACACCATAACCAGATCGAACACAATGTGATGATGAGTTAGGGTCTGTTGGTTAAGTTTGGATAAATGTTGGTTATACTAGAACCTAGAAAAGCCAGGCAATCTATGTGAAAATAGAAACGTCTCAATTGATTCTATAGTTCATTTTACAAAAGGAGTCCATACCTGAGTGTTGAAATGAGCAAAAACAAGATTAACAATGTCTTTGTAATTGTTGGACACGGTAAGAAAACTTTTTTAAAATAAAAAAAACGTTTATCAGCTTGTCATGGACTACATTGTTACAAGTGACGGTGATGCCGCCTACTTGAAAATCCCCTTTTGGTTTAGCATTACTGCCATGCACAGTAAAATGTTTTTTGGCTGCTTTTCCACCTGCTAGTTTCTAGGCCTATATAAATGACTCATCAATCGCAATTTTATAGCATAAGATCAACTATCCTTCTGTATCTTGCATTACAAAAAGACACACTTAAGACCGCCCCCTCATTTGAATAACATTTTTGAATTATATTTTTATATCCGTTTTTATTTTCACTTTTAGTCATTTGTTTATTTATTTAGTCATTTGTTTATTTTCAATTTTGGCAGTTTTGATCCTCCATATGCACTGACCAAGGCTGATTGGATGGTCAATTTCGGGGTGTTGTTGTTTTTACATCGGCTGGGCTCATCAAACTCTTACGCTATCAAACTCATTTTAATGAATTACCGAAAACTCTTAAGGCGCTGTGGAAACACAAATTCTAAATTCCCTGCGGAACTTTTACAACCAAGAGCTCCTGTTACCCAGAACTCAAAGATCCTGGGCTTGTTGGTGGAAAAGCAGCTATTGATTGAATGACAACTAGTCTACCTTTTGTCACAACTCAGATGGGATAGACCCCAGCTACCCGACACCCTGAACAGGATAATCGATGTAGCAATTATATTGGAGTTATTAAAAACTGCCATGCTGTTTTTCTGTTGTTTTTTTTTCTTGTGCAGTATAAAACCAGTAAGGAGGGAAGCACCATGGGGATCACAGTGATCCATTCAGCCATGCTCGCTCACTGTCACGCTCTCACACAAGCCTGCGGCTACACTGAAGGTGAGTGATGACATCACCATATCTCCTTATTGATTTGTCAATTGCATTAGAATAGATCAATCGCTATGATGTGTTTGCGTCAGGTCTGGATGAGGTCTTTTACCAAAGTTAGAATATAAGGCACCTTCTCGTCTGCTGTGCTTGTCCCAGTTTTGCTCTAAATAACTCTTTTCAGGTCAAGTACCTCTGCAGCTTTTATTATTTATTATGAAATGTGTCTTTGTTGATGTAAAGCTTGTACAATGTCCTTTTGTGACTGACAGCTGAGACCATAACCAACGTGCTGGACTTCAAGAGAGAAGCCGGTTTATGGCATGGGGTTCTCACTGTGAGTGGTAATATTCAGATTCCCAACTTACTAAATCACACTTTTTAAACAAATTGTAAACGTATTTGAACACACAATAATTAGCAGAGATGAAATGTATATAAAATACTGAATAAATGTAATTGGATTTTAAAAACGAACTGATCTCATTGAAACATGTAAACACAAACCTATATGAAAACAAGGAAAAAATGCAAGCATATGAATTAAGAATCAGAATGCATGGCTGCTATTATTACTGATCATTTGTTCTATTTCAAATGTCTTAATTCTAAGCTTATTTACAGTTACATGATGCACGTGATGCCTGATTATTTCCTTGCTTACCTTCTCATTGCAGAGCGTTATGAATCGGATGCATGTGATCAGCATTCCTTACTCCTTAATGAAAGTCAACCCCCTCTCGTGGATACAGAAGGTTCACACATACAAAGGTGAGGGTCTGCCTGTGTGAGTGTGTGAGCCATCTTAGTTAGTTAGTTTCATTATTATGACAACCAGAATGAGAATCTCTTAAAAGCGGAGCCCATGGTTGGGTACTTACTTTTAAAACCTTAACTATTTTTTTTAACCAGAACTGACATGTTTGAATAGGAATACGAAGAAGTCTGTTGACAGTAATAAGTAAACACATTTTCAAATTTAGAAATGTAGTTAATGTAAAAAAAAAAAGTACAGTACGACATTTCATTTTAACTAGCTGAAAAGGAACATGGTGTTTATCACAACTCCGCACCGTCAGTCAGGTATGATTATGTCTGTAGTGAGATGTGTCCAACTTGTGTTTGGGTGTCCGCTGACCAGCTGGTGTGGCCGTGGTGAAGTCGAGGGACATGCACTGGTCTCTGCTGGCTCAAAGAGATCAGCGAGACATCAGCTTGAGCTCGCTGCGCATGCTGATTGTAGCCGACGGAGCCAACCCATGTGAGTCCACGTGCGAAAAATTGAACAGTGCACAAAATCCCCCATTTGTCATCAGATTAGTACTGTACATCCTGACTCAATGCGTTGGTGTTTCTCTGTTTTCTACTCTTGGTGTGTGTTGTAAACAATACCATACGGCAGGGTCAATATCGTCCTGCGATGCCTTCCTCAACGTGTTCCAGACACGTGGGCTGCGACCTGAGGTGATCTGTCCATGTGCCAGCTCTTCAGAAGCCATGACTGTCGCCATCCGCAGGTGAGATGACGTTACTGCAGTTTTTTTGTTTTGTTAACGAGGAATATTCTTTTGGATATGTTGCAGAAGAGTCAGACTCACTCGTAAAAATGCACATTATAGCGAGATCATATAAAAAAAACTGTTTTTTAAAAATAATTTCTCCCTTCAACATGCTTTAAACACATTTAAAATTATTAAAACACATGTTTAAAACACAGTATTTGAACACCAAAAATTGCAAGCATTAAATGCATAGAAAATACTGTACGTAGTGTCTGTATTTCAGATGCATTAAAGCGTGATCCCCTTAATTGAGTGAATATGACTTTGTCCTTTAGACCTCCAGAGATGGGCGTCCCTTCACCGGGCAAGGCGGTGCTGTCTATGGCTGGGCTGAGCCACAGTGTGATCCGTGTGGACACCGAAGAGAAGCTCTCTGTCCTCACCGTGCAGGATGTGGGACAGGTCATGCCTGGAGGTACCGTATACTCAGTCGCATGTTATACCATCAATTTATACGCGCAGCACATGAAAAATATCCTGATGTTTGATTAAATGGCATTTTGTAGCTTTGGTGTGTGTGGTGCGAGCGGAGGGGACGCCGTACCTCTGTCAGACAGATGAGGTGGGAGAAATCTGCGTGAGCTCGAGATGCACGGGTGCGGCTTATTACGGCCTCCAGGGAATGACCAAGAACATATTCGAGGTTAGTGTTTGTAATTATGCCCAAAAAAGGCATTTCTACATCACCCCAAAATACGATGAACAATATCACACCATTAGGAGCAATAAAAAAAAAAGTAGTAAACAGCAGCTTTTTTTTCCAATTGAAACAGATCATAAACTGCTATATTGGACAGCTTTAGCACCATAAAGCTATTGTTTTAATTGCCATTATTTAATAGTGTTCATATATAGAAGCAGATCTACTCGTCACGTCCCCGGGCGACGTAATAATGGTGTTGAAGTTCCTATGAGTAGTCTAGGAAATAAACTGCATGTTTCCTGATGATTTCATTAAAGGTAAAGCAACGCATTATTTGACACTAAAGTCATACCTTCATTGTCAATCATCTGCTTAAAACACTTAAGTTAGCAATCCAGAAAGTTGTCTTTTGGTTTATTAAACAAAGTCAGAAAATTTAAATTAATTTGATTTAATCTCATTTTGTGCCAAATTCAATACTTAATGCGACCTTCAAAGGTGACACTTTAGTAGCTCAAGACTGATGATGTGTTTTGAGAGAGAAAAGGGCATTGTCTTATGCTGTGTTATAAGCAATACTTTTTTATGGTTACTGTAAATTGCAAAAGTATATGTAATATGTATATTTTATTAAAACTCTACTACGTTTTTCCTTATCATTGGCTAATTATTGTGTCTCCCGCTATTAATTGTCACATTTTATCGCAGACCACCCCAGTCACGTCGACTGGAATTCCAGTCAGTGACAAAACCTTCACCCGGACCTCTTTGCTGGGTTTTGTGGGACCAGTAAGTTCTCTCTACCACACAATTAATCCAATGCTTTTAAACCATCATGTTTTCATGTGTATATCTTTTATACGTCGCTGCAATGCTATGATTTTAATTCAACAAAAGTCCCAATTTTGTTGCGACTGTCAGATTTTCCATTACAAACATGCACCCATATTGATTAAAAAACAATTCTAAAAGTGTCTCAATTGAGCCTCTAAAAGTCTTAGATTTACATCTTGATTGCAGAAAGCCTCTTTAATGGTTCAGATGACCTAAATAACACCTTTAATTGAATTGGGCAGCGCTGACAGCACATTCTTCGCTTTGTTGTGCTCCTGAAAATTTCTGAGATGGAATATGCAAATAACTCAGGAAAATTAATGAGGTGTTTGGCCTTTTCCAAGTCAGTGAAGCCAAGAATCAGAATTTGTGCAGCTCACTGACATCTGTCGCATTGATTTGGGGCCAGGCCTCAGTGTGTCTCAGATTTACTCTATATGTAATATGGCAGTCTCAAGTCTAAAATACATCGAGTTGTGGTCAGAAGTTTCCACGATCATTTATTTGAAGCTGTCTTTTTGATGAGCATTTGTAAACGTCTTTGTAGTCAAGTAGATTCCGACCTGGTGGTGAGTTTCAGTCCCTCAGCTAAGGCGAGGTGGTAATGACTTGGGCTCACGGTTCAAGTCCCACTGCGAGGCCATATTGGCAAGTAGTAGCTGTAGAGAGGCTAGTCTGCTTCCTGGCTACTTCCTAGGTGCTCTTGAACAAGGCACACGAACCCGAACTCAAAATGTGCAGAAATGTTTGCACGCATTCACACTCTGACATGTTTCATGGTTCTCTGTTTGGTATGTAACAAAAATATACAGAAGAGTGTAAGTTAAATTTCCACTTTTAAGTATTATAATTGGAAAATTCAAAAAGTTGGCCTTGGTTAGCACTTTCCCCTGTTGATTTAAATAAGGATACATTTCTTATTATTGCACTCCATTTTCCTTATGTAATGATAGGAACTCCTCTAATGCAGCATTTTTAAACCATATTTAACTGTTTATACTTTCGCTGTAGTTAAAGGGGAAGTCAACCTTAAACATTTCCTGACAATAAAATGTGACCTCACTAGTCTAAACACGACATTCTGATTAATATTACATTTGTGAAATATGAGTTATGAATCAAAATCCAGCTGTTTATATCCACATCAGGGGGCGGCCATTTTGCCACTTGCTATTGATTGAAGATGCCATCACAGTCTCTTAGGGCTCAGGCAATGACCAATCACAGCTCACCTGTTTTCTGAAGCTGAGCTGTGATTGGTTGTTACCTGAGAAACTGCGATGTCATTTTCACGCGACAGCAGGTGGCAAAATGGCCGCCTTCTGATATTGATAAAAACTGCTGGATTTTGCTGCTTAACTCATATTCCACTAACGCAATATTAACCATATTTCGACTAATGGATCTGCATAGAACATATTATTGCCAAGAAGTTTTTTTGGGGGGGGGGGGGGTTGACTTCCCCTTTAAAATTGTCAGCATGCATTTTTCAATATATTGATTTTGTGCTCTTGAGGTAGACACAGGCGAGTTTCAGGGACGTCAAGTTAGCATTGACGGGTTATATCCGAACTGTGCGTTTTCACTGCATTAGCAGATATCCTTTAACATACCAGATTTTATTCCACATTAAGATGAGCTCTAAATCTGATTTAAAGATAGAAAAAAAAATGTGAATAGTGTCACTTGAAACAGAAAGTGAATCCAGCCTCATGACTACGATAAATGGCGCCAAACCTTGTGTTCTCCCACCAGGACAGCCTTGTGTTCGTTGTAGGGAAAATGGATGGATTGATGGTGGTGAGTGGGCGGAGGCACAATGCTGACGACGTGGTTGCCACGGCTCTTGCGGTGGAGCCGATGAAGTTTGTTTACAGGGGAAGGTTAGAAGACACAATTTCCCAGTCAGTCCTGCCAGCCACAGCATTAGGTACACTTGCACAATCTAAGGAGCTCTAATATGCTCGTGTTAATCACTGTATTCATGTATTATTAAAGGTACAGTTTCATCATGCATTATTAAGGACAGTACACATTGAGTTAGTATTGGTAGAGTTGTGCATTTTGTAAAATTTTATATGAAACTTTGGTCTGTCGAACAAATTGTTAAAATCGCACAACAGATTGTGTTCAATAATTCATACTTCTTCCCTCTTATGGAGCAAAACAAGGTAGAATATTGAATAAAGTCGGATCTCGTCAGATTGTGCAAGTGTCACAATTACTGTGGCAGGTGAGTTTTAAAATCCCCAGATTGTGTTTATGAGAGTTGATTTGCCTGGTGCACTGCAGGATAGCTGTGTTTTCTGTGTCGGTGCTGCACGATGAGAGGATTGTCGTGGTGGCGGAGCAGAGACCGGATGCCTCTGAGGAAGACAGCTTCCAGTGGATGAGTCGCGTCCTTCAGGTGCTGACTCTGCTCCTTTTATTCTTTGGGCAACATTGCGGCAGACGATCAATGCCGCTTTATTTATTTACTATTTATTAGGTTAGACAATGTTGTGTGTACTTTGCTGTAAATTCTTTAGCATACCACTTCAAGTGTATTGGTCTTTATTTCAAATGGCAAATTGATGTGTAATTTACAATTTGCGCAATATCTAATACAAGAGCTCTATCCAAAAATTCGTAAATTATAATACAAGCATTATACCTGTAATGCTTTATTTTGATTAAACTGTCAAGAGAGGTGTTAATTAAACAATGTTTATTATTGTGTTTGTAGTTTGTCATTCTCATTGACATTTTGGTAACCAATAAGTTCCACGAGTGAATAAAAAAAATGTTAGAAACAGCTCTCAGGATGAGGCAATGCTGTTGTAACCCACTGCACATTAATTACAGTCAGTCCCCCTGCAGTGGATATCACTCATTATAACAATGCAAGCGTTAATAGCCGTACTGTATATGAAAATAAATGCAAAAACACTTCTCCTGTCTTTCTTCCAGGCCATAGACAGCATCCACCAAGTGGGTGTGTACTGTTTGGCCCTGGTGCCTGCCAACACTCTTCCCAAAGCTCCCCTGGGTGGCATCCACATATCAGAGACCAAACAGCGCTTCCTGGAGGGCGCCTTGCATCCTTGCAACGTCCTAATGTGCCCTCACACGTGCGTCACCAACCTACCCAAGCCGAGGCAAAAGCAGCCGGGTATAGAGCCGCCAAACATGCCTGCTGGAGGAAGACAGTTTGTCTGTTTGGACAGAGTGATGGATGTGTGTGGGTGTGCGTGTGCGTGTGCTGCACAGAGGTCGGCCCCGCTTCTATGATCGTAGGAAACCTGGTGGCAGGCAAGAGGATAGCGCAGGCCTGCGGGAGAGACGTGACCCAGTTGGAAGACAACGAGCAGGTACTCACCAGGCGAAAAAGTTTTTGCTTTCATGGAATTTTTGCTTACCAGGCAGTTTTTGTGTACGAGCATTAATTTTCGTTTTAAGAAATATTGCCTAATTTTCCTCCTATTTTTGCTTTAATTACGTTGATAACCTCTAAATTCCTGTGCCACCACCAGTATTTTTCATGTCCTGCTAGATGGGATATTATCCATCACTAGCTATGGTTTAGATCCAATTTAAGCTTTGAGTGAGTTTTTTTTTTAAGGGGAAGTCAACCTACCCCCCCAAAACTTCTTGACAATAATATGTTTTATGCAGCCCCGCTTGTCTAAATATGGTAGTGTGTTTAGTGGTATATGAGTTAAGCAGCAAAACCCAGCCGTTTTTATCCATATCCATATAGACTAGTAAAGTCACATATTATTATCAAGAAGTTATTAAGGTTGACTTCCACTTTAAATTCTTTATTTATGATAATTGCAGACCAGTGTGAACAAGTGTTGAATCCCTGTCCGCTGTAGTGAGGTTGAATTTTCCAACAGTAGTACAGTATGTTAAAATGCAACAACAACAACAACAACGACAAAAAACTTAAATTGCATAAAAGAGTCAATAACACACTACCAAGAAGTTGTCATCATTCATGCATGTAAGGCAAAGGTTAAAAAAAAAATCCTACCCCGATCTATATATTTTAAGTCACTGTTGTCTCTATATGTGTCCATGGTTCCTGGCCCTGCTAGTTCCTCTACATTCAAGATGTGCTACAGTGGAGAGCGCAGGCCACTCCGGACCATCAGCTGTTCCTTGTTCTCAATGCCAAGGTACCTCAGGACATCCAATTACTATCTCAGCTCTCAAATGAAAAGCAAGTCTTATATTTGAATAAATTACATAATATAATTCAAAGTGTATGAATTCCGCTACAGTGCTGTCCCATGATTGGCTGGCTTTTAAGGCACTACCATGGCCGTAGCAACTTCAATTGATCGTGATTTCACTCAGCATGTACGCATCAATGCATATCATTTGTGATGTGATGTGTAAGGTTATCCGTGATGGCAAAGTGGATCACTGATTCAGACTCAGACTGTAGCGTGTGTATTAGGACCCGACATGGCTGCGTTGACACATTTGCCACGTGCTTCTTTAGGGCACGGTGGCGAGTGCGGCGTCCTGCCTACAGCTCCACAAGCGGGCCGAGCGGGTGGCCGCAGCCCTGATGGGACGTCTCAACACCGGTGACCACGTCGCACTTGTCTACACGCCAGGTATTCACAACAGAGCCTTGAGGCTCCTCTTTTTTTAATATAATCAGTCATCTCAACAGCCTGTGAAAGCAGTAAAGCTATGTTCACACTGCATGTCTTAATGCTCAATTCCGTTTTTGGGGTGACATCCGAATTTTTTTTTAGGAGTAAGTGTTCACATTACCTATTAATTGCGACCTCTGCCTTTCTGCTGTGTGAACATATGTGTCCCAAAAGTGACCCGCATGCGCAGAAGAAGAAAAAACGTCACTCACAACGCTGTGTTTGCGGAAGTAAATACGTATGGTCCAACGTTTTGTCGGGGCTCATATTTTTACCATCTCATATCTACAGAGTGAGGGGAGAAGATAGAAATAATAATTTGTGAAAATGCGGAGAGCCTGTTTGAGCTCCCCATCTCACGGAGAACCTCTCCTTTTTCTCACTCCTGACGATGAAGTCACGTCATTGCCGCGCATAAATAAATGAGTAAATTACTAATATCATCACAAGTGTCAACTTTATGTTTCAAGTGGGATTAAATTAAAGTCTAATATAAAGTCACTACTATTACTCGAAACAACTTTGCTGATTCACTTACGTCTCGGATATATGCGACCTGGCCATTCAGACTGCGGTGGCATTGCAAAAATTCGGATACGTATCCGATCTGGGACCACACATGAAAGTGACCTAGGTCAAATAGGAAAAAAATGTGAACTGAGCTGTTAAGACTGACATAAAAAAGTCGGATACAGGTCCCATTTGGGGGAGAAAAAAAAATCCGATCTGGGTCGCATTTGTCTGCAGTGTGAACGTCGCTTAAGTGGCTTTGTTTCTGCGCAGGGATCGACCTTATTGCCACCTTCTATGGCTGCTTGTATGCTGGCTGTGTCCCAGTGACGGTCAGACCGCCACATCCGCAGAACCTGGCCACCACCCTTCCCACCGTCAAGATGATTGTTGAGGTAAGTCGACCGGGGTTGGGAAAAAAAATTATTAAAGACAATGCCTTTTTCAAGATGACTCGTGCGTGTGTGGGTGGTAAAGAATGGCCAGTGGTGGTAGTGGTATTTCATTCTCAACTGCTGAAATATAGACTATTGATTACTACAGGTTGTTTTTTTTTTACTACATAGTCCATTTTACAATTCACACTTACTGTAGCTTTATTTACATGAAGCACGATGCAGTCAGTGGTCTATCCATGTGTTACAGGTCAGTAAGTCAGTGTGCATCTTGACCACTCAAGCAATAATGAAGCTACTGAAATCCAAAGAGGCCGCCGCTGCAGTGGACGTCAAGAGCTGGCCAATGGTCCTTGACACAGGTGAGCTACAATACACACGGACGCTTTTACTTCATGTTCTCCCGCTGACAAATTTGAGTTCTAAATTTGTCGATTCAGATGACCTCCCCAGGAAGAAAAGCCCTCAGATTTACAAGCCCCCAACTCCAGAGATGTTAGCATACCTTGACTTTAGCGTTTCCACCACGGGCATCCTAGCAGGAGTCAAGGTGGGTGCTGGAGATACTAAGGATTGTTTTTATTTTATTTTTCATTTTTACAAATTGTCTTTATGGTATGGCTGAATCTCATTTGGTCTATTAGATGTCCCATGCAGCCACTGGTGCCTTGTGCCGCTCCATCAAGCTGCAGTGTGAGCTTTACCCTTCTCGCCAGATAGCCATCTGTCTGGACCCATATTGCGGCCTGGGCTTCGCTCTCTGGTGCCTGTGCAGGTGAGCCATTGTCATACATTAGGGCTGTGCAAGTAATTGAAATTCAATTACAACTCCACAATTACAAAATCAGCATAATCGTAAAAAAAAAGATTATTAATACAAATTTTTGAGTTGTTTATACAGTACAGGCCAAAAGTTTGGACACATGACAGGTTACTTTGTAGATTCTTACTGAAGGCATCAAAACTATGTATGAACTGATGTGTAGTTATGTATTTAACAAAAAAAAAAGGTGAAATAACTGAAAACATGTTTTATATTATAGATTCTTCAAAAAAGCCATCTTTTGCCCCTGGTTCCGTTTTTGCATACTCTTGGCATTCTTACCGCTAAAAACTCCTTAAAGACTGTTGAATAACCCTTTCAGATGACTGACTTACCTTTTGAAGGTCATCGAGAAAATGCCAAGAATGTGCAAGAAAGTAATCAGAGAAAAGGGTGACTATTTATTGATGGACTTATTTTATTATTGTCACCTTTTTTTGAGTACATAACTCCACATGTGTTTGTTTTGATGCCTTCAGTGAGATTCTACAATGTACATAGTCATGAAAATAAAGCAAATGTATTGAATGAGAAGGCGTGTCCAAACTTTTGGCCTGTACTGTATATATACATTTGCACCTTTTTCCTTGCATACTTATTGTGTTTCAAATAATCTTATTTCTCTTAATATTTTGTTTTTGTTTTTTACGTTTAAACATTTTCTTGTTTTGTACCAAAAAAATAAATGATCGTCTTACTCCACAGTGCACATGCAAGTTTTTGCCAACATAAATAAATGAATATATATTAGTATAAATGTATATTATAAAGGAACTTACATAATTATAGTGTTTCTATTTTTTTTTAATTGTTCTTAATATTTTTAAATGCTTAAACATGTTCTTGTTTTGTACCGAAAAAAATAATCGTTTGAATAATCATGATTTCAATTATTGCCAAAATAATCATAATTATTATTTTTCCCATAATCGAGCAGCCCTACCATACATCATATCACAATTTTACTGTTTACTTTATTGACCGTATGTCTTTTTTTTTTTTTTTTCAGGGGAGCTCAGTATTGTTCATTCGATTTGACATCATCATTGCTCTCCTTTTTTTTTAAAAAACAAATAAATTAAAAAAAATTAATAAATGTTTTTTTTATTATTATTATTTTTTAAATATACATACATATATATACATATACACATATATATATATATATATATATATATATATTTTTTTTTTTTTGTATGTGGGTGAGTATGTGTATGTGCGTGTGTGTGTGCGTGCATGCGTGCGAGTGTGTGTGTATTCATCAGTTCACCTAAAGCCCATTAAAAAAAGTCCCATACTAATAATATAATATAATAATAAATTGCCAAATGCAGAAACATCAATGTAAGTTATCACGATGTAGTGGCTCTCGCTAACAGACAGAATTAAGTAACCAGAATTAGGTTAAAAAATTCTATATACGTAGACCATGTTTCTATAAATTGACCGTATGTCTTATATCACTCCATATATGTTTGTGTGTTGCAGTGTGTACTCTGGCCACCAGTCCATTCTGGTTCCCCCTCTGGAACTGGAAAGCAACGTTTCTGTTTGGCTGGCCGCCGTCAGCCAGTACAAAGTGCGCGTCACTTTCTGCTCCTACTCAGTCATGGAAATGTGCACCAAAGGCCTGGGCTCGCAGACGGAAGCACTACGGGTGAGTGTGACTCGTTTCAAGATCAAATATAAGAAAATAAAGAAAACACAACTCATTTTCATCAATTCTATCATGTTTTTTGCCTTCTTTATCAAATTGAAAAATTAAAAAGTCATTTTTAATAACATGTCTCCTTAAGTATTGAAATAAATGTGTAACTCTTTTCCCGTGTACAGCTGCGGAACGTCAACCTGTCGTGTGTGCGCACGTGCATGGTGGTAGCGGAAGAGAGGCCTCGCATAGCTCTCACGCAGTCCTTCTCCAAGATCTTCAAGGACCTGGGGCTTTCGGCGCGCGCCGTCAGCACCACCTTCGGCTGCAGGGTGAACGTGGCCATCTGTTTGCAGGTTAGCATACGTCAGGCAGGACTTGACCTGTTTCTTAACTGCGTGCATGGGGAGAAATTGTTCCACGGAAAAGCTGTACAACAACATTTGGTACACCAGCACAATCTTGAGATGCTCACTCACTTATGATTGACGCTGTCGAGAATGGTAGTAAAATAAATAAATAAATTAGGGGTTGTCAGGTGATTAATTTTTTTTTTTTTTTATAATTAATCGCATGACTTCAATAGTTAACTCACGATTAATTGCAAATTTTAGATCTGTTCTAAATGTACAATAAAATACTTTTTTCTAAGTTTTCATACTCTTGTTGACATAAAAGTGGAAAAAATGTTAAAACTAATAGAAATATGTCTGCATCTTTTGGTCCTTGATACAGTCAAAATTAAAAAGTTTGATGTTAATTTGTGTTGGTCATTATCCTGCCACTAGATGGCATAATTGCATTTGTGAGACATTGGTGACAGCTCAGTGCATTTTTCTTTTCATAATAACAGCTATCTAATCATGAAGTTACAAATGATCCACATTTTTAAAATTGTAAAATACAGCTTGACCCCAGTCTCCACAAATATATGCGTTATTATTAAATTTATTACTGCTAAATTTTCACGTGGATGTGCCTGCTGAGTTGCGATTGGAATTCTCCCAGTACTGCTGGCTTTTCAAGTAAGGGGCAGTCATTAACCGTGCGTTTAAAAAGAATTAGTGGCTTAAAGAAACATTAAATTAACTCAAAATTAACACATTCATTTTGACACCCCTAAAAAAATTTATAAAAAGTTTAGACATGATCTTGTGTTAGTGATAGCTGGACTGGACCTTTTTTTTTTTTTTTTAAACAAAGTCTAGGTATTATTTTTAGATTGTGCAAGTGTACCTAATGTTGTGACTGTCTATCCTGTGCCAATGTTTAAATGTGATTATTTTGGGTCTAAATTCATTTCCTCTCTGGATTCTTTCTTTGTTTAGTTTTGTGTGCATGTGTTGTGTTGGAGTGTGCGTCCACGTGTATACATAAACACATAAAAATGTATTTTATTTATGTGTCCCGTCAGCCCAACAGGTTAGGGAAACTGATGGAGCAGGTACTGTCAGACAAGAGTGGTTGCTTGCTCTTTTGGGGGGGGCTGTTGCTGTTTTTCCATGCGTGTGTGTCTGCGTGTTTGTCTCTGCCTTCATGTTTTTTTCTTTATCGTGACAAGAAATCAGCTCCATTTTGCTACAAACTTGTTTGCGGCCAGGTCTGCTATTCTCTCTGCATCGGCTGCCTCTCGGATGCCTTCATGCCGCCTGCGCTGCTTTACATTAGAGCAAGGAATCGAGGAATATTTTCAGTAATATTTGAACTTCAACAAGTCAACCACTACATGTGTATATAAAATTAAAATACATATAGGAAAGTTAATGTATTTTAGTGGTTCAACGTGAAACTCCCATATTATACACATCACAATAAAGCACATTTTGATTGAAAAGACCAACTCCTAACTAGATTATTTATATTTATTTTCTTTATAATCATGATTATACTCTTGTTTGTAATAGATCTAATAAGTTTCACTTTAAAAAAAAAAAAACCTTATGAAAAAGCTTTCCATTGTAATCTAGGTCAGTAGTTCAGAATTTTTTTTTACTCCAAGTACCATTTGAAAAAAACACTTGGCTCTCAAAGAACCGCCATCATCGTAGTAGACCTAAATATTCATCAAAAACGAGACAGGGGATTTCATTCCGACAAATATAATATTATTGTAAACGCATTAATCTGAATAACAATCTTAATCTAAACAGTTCTTACAGATTAAATTCCAATGTATTGTAACAAAAAATATAAATGAATACAACTGAAAAGTACTATTTTTTTACGTACCACTAGAGGGAGCATGTGTACCACTCGTTGTACAGGATGCACCTCTGACTACAGGCTAGCTGTAGCTATTTTAGCTTTTCTAAAATTAAGCCGTAATTAGTTGCTTAACAATATTGATGGATTAGTGTGACCGATTTAATCATTAAAAATGTAATAAAAGAAAAGCAGCAAATAGGTCCATGACGTAAAAGTATTAAACTGTATTTTTTATGTAAGAATCGCCCATATGTTTGTAATTTACATATTTAGTTGTTTTTCGTCACTCCAGTGTTAAAAGGTCAGCAATTTGCAAACAATAAAATTTTACTTTGAGACCAAATTGCAAATTCCCATTGCACACACAGTTTGGACTTTTTGGTTGATCATGAAAACAACTATTTGATTTCTGTCTAATTACACCGATGGCTTTATCGGATGACATATCCTAATCTTTGGCCAGGTGATTCCATGCTGAATGAATGCTCATCTTTGTGCTAAACTCTGCGTGCGTATGTGTATGTGTGTGTGTGTGTGTGTGTGTGTGTGCGCGCGTGCGCTGGCTTGGACCCTGCAGTTGGCCATCACTCACCCTCATGGCTAGCTGGTGCTTTGCATTAACACTTGACAGAGGCGTGAGAAGGATGACAATTCCAAAGCAAACTCATTTCAATATCAAAGTAATTGAATTTGGGTGTGAGTTTTCGTGTAGACGAGTCATGTTGCTGCATTTAATTTAAGCAATTGCTCCGTCGGAAATGTCCCTTGTTGGTTGGTAATTTCTTGTTTTTAAAAGCTCTCATGTAGCCCTTGACGAGAGCAAGGAAACTTATTAATTGGAGTCAAAATGGACGCCGACCACCTCACTATAATACTGAGGGATTTCTCCCAGCCAATCAACAAAGAATAAATATTAGTGAAAGAAAAATATATCCCACTGAGAAGAAATTAATCAGAATTTAATGATAATAATTAAATGTTTAAATTCAGTTAATTAATTAAAAGTAACTTTAGATTTTATAAGACATTAGACCAATGTGATTTCTCCCAAGCAATGAATGAAACAGATAATGAACATTTTAAAATATAAAATTTTTAGGTTATGATTAAAAAAAAATTTTTTTATTGTTTATTTGAAAAATAACTTAAGCTTTTAGGCTGTATAACATGGCAAAGACATGGGAATTATTTTTTTTTTTGAAACATTAGGCTTATAAATAATGAAAGAAAAAAACTCACCATGTAATTTGTAAACTTAATAAAATTAATAATTAGAATTTTACAAAAAGTAATTTGACATTTATAAGACAGTAAAACCACAAGACCATGTAATGATTTTTTCCCCCAGTGAAATACTGTAAATGTATACCAATGCCTTTTTGTGTTTGTCAATAACATTTTTGAAAAACATCTAACTTGAGATTTCCTAATTGGTAGAACCATGTGATTTATTCCTTAGAGTGTTTTTTTTTTCCGAATTTTTGGAACTTCATATATAGAGCCATGCGATCAGCAAATAAAAATCATTTTTTACATTTAAAATAATGAAATAAAACCATAATTTACTTTTGTAACTTCATTATGAACCTTATGCTAATTAAAATCTTTGGGGAAAAAAAAGTCCTACGATAGTTTTCTGGGGTTAGAAATGTCACTGTCGGACAACTTCAATGTGTGCGCTTTAAAGTGTTAATGGCAAACCATTAGGATGCATTGACGTCAACTGGAATGTAGCTCATTTGTGCATCTTTGTCGTTCCTCAGGGCACCGCGGGACCGGACCCCACAACAGTTTACGTGGACATGAGGGCTCTGCGACATGACAGGTGGGAAGTCTATCATAAGCACTGACCTTACACTACACTTACAACTACTACTCTCTCCTTTCTCTACTCTCTTCATTTCTTCGCATTGCTATATCAATCTAATTGCCTAGGGCCTTCAAAATCAGTAGTGATGTCCTGTGTAACTGAAATTATATTACCACATTCTTTAAACAATCAGATTTCAAATTTGCTTCACAGGGCCAGCTAGCTGGCTCACAATAACATCTGCATTTTTCTGACCTCTGATTTGGTTGGTCAGAGTAAGCCAAGTTTGACTAGCACTTCATCGTCAGTAGCGATTGCCACACATTCATTTAATAATTAGCATCTATGAGTATGATGTGTTTTATTGTTTCGTCCTGTAATTTGATCAATATTTATTCTGAACTGTTCAAGATTATCTACAAGGCACAATTATGTGCTATGCAACTGCAGATGTGTCATTGTGTTTTTGGCTCACATTCAGGGTTCGCCTGGTTGAGAGGGGATCCCCGCACAGTTTGCCTCTGATGGAGTCCGGCAAGGTACAGTGTCACACCAAAATCACGTTGGAACACACTGCAGAAGACTCCACTGAGTCATCCTGCTGTGATTACAGATACTTCCTGGAGTCAAGGTGATTATTGCCAACACAGAGACGAAAGGACCCTTGGGAGATTCTCATCTCGGAGAGGTGAGCTGCAACTTCACCTGCTGTAGTAGCAAAATTGACCTGTGGGAGGCAGCATGCTTCAAGGCACCCAGAGTAATTAATAAATAACTAGAAAAATTCCCGTGGAAATTTTGAATGGGACTCCTGACTCTTGTAAATGAGCTGAACAGTTTAAAATTTAAACGACTGGAATCGGTCAAGAAATGTGGAATTGCTCAAGAAATGTGGAAGTTAACCATAATCAACATCAACTAAAAGTATCTCACTGTCCCTGTAAATGTATTTAAAAAAATGTAAATGAGCTGAACAGCATGTTCTCATTTTTTTCATCGGATGAAAAATGACCAAATGAGAGCAGGTTGAAAACTTATGATTTATCAGAAATGGAGAGAGAAAGGCGCCTGAATTTAACATTGAAAAGATAGGCGAGTTCGTCCGACTTGTCCTCGCTTAAAGTGAAAATAAAGGTACTAAATGACACCTTAGCCAAATAAAAGTTAGTTTGTCTGAAAGAAGAGACTTGCCACTACAAAATGTGAGAATTTGATGTCTAGTGAGCAAAGATTGTGGCCATGGTGACGAGTTGAGTGAAGTGAAAATTTTGGAAATACATTTTTTTAGTTACCGTCACTCTAAGGTTAATTGCTTCACTCTAGCACTTGCAATACACACCAATGTAAGAAGGCTATTTCACTCACTGTCTTTGAACATGCACAGGTGGGAGAGCTTTCATTCCTTAAAAAAGATTTCGACACTGAGCTAAAGATGGGAAAAAATGCTACAAAATGAGCTAAAATTCATATCGGTGGGTTAACGTATGCGCGCGCAGCGTGTCTTGGAAAAAGGTGCTTGATGTGTGATTTTGTCTTTCCATTTCCCATTCATTCCTATGGGACTTTTTGGGGGACTTTTTGGGGGATTGCGTCGCCATGGTAAGTCGGAATTCCTAGAAAAGTAATGCCGCAGCGAGTCCGATCGAGCCGCATCGTTTGATACCTCATTTGTCCCGGTGCGATCTACGGTACGGGCCGCATTTTTGTGGAAAAAATCTATAATAATAAACCCATTTCCTAGGTAGAATAACAATATGTGCCTGCTTGCTTCGCAGCAGTCCCATAATAATAAAGATAGCGAAGTTAATTGAAAAAGCTAGGCTAATTATTATTAGCTTAGCTTGTAATTACGTTGAGGTCGCAAACTCGTCAATTTTATTGTGGTGATGGACTTTTCGTGAAGGATACCACCCTGCTTGTAAAAATGTCTATCATATACAACCTGTTTTCTCCTCTTTCGCAAGCCACACACCGCAGACAAACCTGATGATGACAACCATGTGCTGTTTTTGGTTGTGTGTGTGTGTGTACTAGATCTGGGTGAGCAGTCCTCACAATGCGACGGGCTACTACACCGTCTACGGAGAGGAAGCGCTGCACGCGGACCACTTCAACACTAAGCTCAGCTTTGGGGATACGCATACAGTGTGGGCAAGGACGGGTTACCTGGGCTTCCTGCGGCGCACTGAACTGACGGATGCCAGCGGAGGTGAGAATAAACCCCTGCTGACTGTGTTTTCTCCAAGATCAATGATTACTAATCACTGTGCGCTGGGAAAATACACCGGTAACTATACCGGTATTTAACTCTTGAGTAGTCACCGATACAGATACCATTCGTACATAAAATTCCTCCCCCAACAAATGACAGATCATATTAAAGAATGGTAAAATGGTACTTCATTTATGTATCGCTTTTCCACCTTACAAGGCCCTCAAAGCACTTTACATTTGACTACTCATTCACCCACTGATGATGCAGCATCAGGAGCAACTGGGGGTTCAGTATCTTGCTCAAGGATATTTCGACATGGGATCGAACCCACAACCACTCTACCGCTCAGTCACGCCGCCCATAAAGAAAGACCTATAAATCCCAATATAGTATTTTTCCTTAAAATCGCATGAAATTAATGGCAATTTTCTATTCCTCTTAATTTCAGTTCCTGATTGCAAAACCTAGTGGCCGATTCTGGTATCGGCCACCGTCAGCAGTACCGATACCTTAAAATAAGGCTGGTATCAGTACCGATACTGATACCCTGTGTTGGTACTCGCGCATCCCCAATTTATATTAAAGTTTATAAATATATAAAACTTAATTACACTAAATTGATAAACATTATAAACAAGAACGTTTATTTAATAATTATAGATACCACCAAAAAATCGCCTGCTGGTATCTAAAGACAAATATATATATATATATATATAAGTCACCGTGGAGTAGAAGTTTAGGGCTTCAGAGTAAATTTTCAAACACACCCCATGTTGACAGCAGCAAAGGAGTTTTTGTTTTTAGTTTAAAATTGCTTACCTTGACTAGAATTCCGCCTTGCATTTTGGAAGAAGACACAATAGTTGACTACAGTTCTTTGGCTTATTTATTTTTCTTCTGCTTGCATTTATTTATTCTACTTTCTTTTGGCAGTTGACATATACCGGTACTTTTGGTGCATTGCCGCCACCACCTTTATCATGCCATAAAAAGAGGTCACTTTAGCAACCTGACCTGATTCTCCCACCAAGAATTTACAGCATCTTGGACACAACTTATTTAGTTTTACTCGAATTAAGTACAATCTACTTCAGTTCTATATGGCCTAAAAGTGTTTTTCATGCAAATGTATTTTAATTGAAATACGACTTTATTACTGTACCAGGTAGTGATTTGTCAAGTGACAAATTTGGGCTGTGTTGCGGCCATAGTAAAAGGAACTCTGTAGTAAACAGTGTATGTGAAATTGTCTTAAGAGCGCCATGACGCCCTCTACGTGGTGGGTTCTGTGGATGAGACCCTAGAGCTGAGGGGAATGAGGTACCACCCGATTGACATCGAGACCTCCGTCATCCGCTCCCATAAGAGCATAGCTGAATGGTGAGGTTAAAATGATCTATCCATATTATTTCCCCTGCTTGTGCGTGTCACACACACACACACACACATTAACTTGCTTCCTGTTTTGTGCGCAGCGCCGTGTTCACTTGGACCAACCTGCTCGTGGTGGTGGTGGAGCTGGAGGGCTCCGAGCAAGAGGCCCTGGACCTGGTGGCCCTGGTCACCAACGTGGTGCTGGAGGAGCACTACCTCATCGTGGGCGTGGTGGTGGTGGTCGACCCCGGCGTCATCCCCATCAACTCCAGAGGGGAGAAGCAACGCATGCACCTGCGAGACGGCTTCCTGGCCGACCAACTGGACCCCATATACGTGGCGTACAACATGTGACGCGGCGCTTCCTCGCCATTCACGCGCCGGAGCGTTTTGTCTGCTGCGGGCCAGGAGTGACACCGGTAGCGCTGCCATTTTCCACAAGGGACTCCTCTGTTATGTCCCCAATTGTCACCGTTTGCATATGTTGCAGTAATTAACAGAGAGCAATGGTGACCCAAGTTGTTAGGAGGGTTTGTAGCTCAATCCACCAGGTGTGGTGGATATGAAAAGTCCACACACCCCTGTTAAATGCCAGGTTTGGTGAGGAAAAGTTAACGCTGTTCCACATTTTCTCCGCTCGATGACGATTAGTTCCATTGTGGTATTTAAGGCCGTGAAAATTGTTATGTACCATTGTCCTGAAAAAACAACAACCTTTCAACGATAACACAGCTGATTTAAGATGACTACAGAAATGTCACGAAAAGCCTCCTAGAACAACTGAACTTTTCATTTTATTTTTTTTTTACCTAGAGTTGTACAAGTTATATGTCCCATTTATGGTGAAGTTTTTGAAAGTATTTATTTTGGTTTCATGTTATAAATCGCAAAAACATGGCATTTGAGCAGGGGCATGTTGGCTTCATATCCGCTAAATTTCAACTACTCTAAAAGTAGGGATGGGCATTTTATTTTATTTTTTTAATGTTCTGCTCCTGTTTAGACACCAGTTTTGCAGAATAATACTGGGAAGAATTGTGCCATAGTGGAGGTCTGTCAAAGTAGTTCTTCAGGACAAACTAGTTGACTGTATCAACAGCGCCCCTGCAGGTTGCAGCCAAGGCGTGCACTCCCTTTTTTTTTTTTGCCTGTCAACAATTGCACACCACATTTAGGAAACAGTTCATGGAATGTTCTGCCCATGCTATAACAAATGTTCTCTCAAAACTTGTTTTGTTCTTTCACTTTTCTTCATAATTTGTTTTGTTCGTTCCACTTTTCTAAGTAAACTCAATGCAATATGACTGATGTAAAGATTGTGGCTTTGGAAGGACGCGGTGACCTTGCCTTAAGTGTTTTTCTACCCCAGCTCTGTTAGAATTTCATTCGGTCCAGTTTGGCAGCTGTCGGATAGAGAGGAAGTACAGGGGGTCTTCAGTTTTTTGACGGATTCCTTCTACGCAAATGCAACTGTAAGTCATAATTAGTGTACACAGTAGAAAAGGCTTGATTAACTTCACATCTAGTAACTTAACTACTTTGCAAAACTGTTTGATTGTGAGGACTTGGGAGACAAGTAACAACGTGCTGCTGAATTTGAGCTCCAGGTCGCCTCATTAATAAGCGCTGCATCTTGAAACACAATCAGTGTCCGAGGCTCGCCCCAACTCTGCGTTGACCTCACCTGTAAGGATTTGCCATGGTAAATATTGAGCATGTTTAATATTTAGTATTGTCAGCACCGACCGTTTTTCGAGCAGTAGGGAGTAGGAAATATGCTTTTAAAACACGCCACAGGATAATGTGTCTAATGTCGATACCGTCATAAATTGAAGACCCCCTGAAAATAACTTATTCCTATTACATCCACAGTCTATTTGATCCTCAACAATCAAAACACACTCCATTACACTACACACAAAAAGTAATACTGGACTTTGGGTAAAATTTCTGGATGAAAGGGGAAGTCAACCCCTCCCAAAAAAATTTGTCTTAATACAGTATTTTAGTTAATATTGCGTTGGAATAAGAGTTATGCAGCAAAATCCAGCCGTTTTTATACATATCAGAAGGCGACCATTTTGTCACTTGCTGTCGTGTGAAAATGACATCACAGTTGCTCAGGAAACCACCAATCACAGCTCACCTGTTTTCTGAAGCTGGGCTGTGATTGGTCGTTGCCTGAGCCCTGAGCAAAGGAGGCCATCTTCATTCAGACGACAGCAAGTGGAAAAATGGCCGCCCGTTGAGATGGATAAAAACAGCTGGATTTTGCTGCATAACTCTTATTCCACAAATGTAGTATTAGAATGTCATGTTTAGACTAGTGAGGTCACATATAGGTTGACTTCCCCTTGAAGCTAAAATGCACTGTGACCCTCCAGATTTTGACCTTCTCTAAACGTAACCAATGGACATGTGAAATCAAAAGTTTAGAGAAGGTCAAATTCAGTTGACCTGTACAGGTTATAGTGCTTTGTGGTTCATCCTGAACTTTTTGCGTGTAGTATACTTTCTTGTCCATACTACCAACTGTGATAAATGTGTGCGTTAATGGACAAAAGGCAGTTTGATGCACAATGTTCACAACTTTTGTTTCCAGTGCCAAAAGTTCAAGTGATAAATAGCCTACGTTGCATGTGACTCGATTCCCGTGAATTTTGTTTTGTTTTGTTGTTTTTATGCTTCTTTGCCTCAGAAACGGGCCTTGAGCATGCTGCAAGTATGTACAGGTTTGACGTAAACGACTAATGGACGTGACGCAGGGAGACGTAACACAAAGACTGAAACTGTTAAATATGTGAAAATTGTCCCTCGCAAACAATCTTGAGATGGACTCAAGATTGCGAGGAAAAGGACACACATAAAGTTGATCTTTTTATAGGACAAATGAACAGGAAGCAAACAAAGTAGCAGAGGACCGTTCTGCGCAGGTGACTGCAAAGATGTCACGTGTGTTGTTAACGTGGGAATACGTTTTGTCCATTATACGGTAAGGTGTCATTATTTTTCATAACACGATTTCTTAATGAATAAAATAACAATTTTAACTTAACATTGTTGTGGTCAAACAATCTGTTTTGGGACACTGGCCCACATCTCACTACCATTTAACATTTAAAAATAAAAAATTGATAGGAGTGAGCGCCCGTAATGACAAAATAATTTTACCACATGGAGTAAGTATTACTTACACGCAGGTCCTGGTGACGGAAAAAAAATGTTGCTGGTTGGAAAAAGATTCCTTTGAAGTCAAAACATTTCCGACCAGGCTGAGACTATGCCAAGGTTGAAGCCATGCTTAGCAAAAGAGCGCCATAGTGTGACTGTTTATCATTCAGCTGGAACTGTGGCCTTAGTCAAGGTGGCAGGAATTATAAACAGTTTGAAACGGAAGTCAGTGTTAGCACAAAACCTTCAGGCTTCTAGAAACAAATAATGACAGGAAAAGCCTACTAGAACATCTGAATTTTATTTGGTGTTAACCACAGGCACTTTAATATTGTTGCTTGAATATGATTGGTTAATTATGAACAAAGTCAGGATCACATCTACCAGAGGTGGTTTACTTTTTACTTCCTAGAGAGGAACACGTTTTAAAATAAACTACCTTGGTCTTTTTTCTTCTTCAAAAGTTGATTTAGTACAAACAAGCAAAGCAAAGATTTCAGTAAGTGTGCTAAAGAACACTAACACATTTGTCAGATGCTTCAAACATTAATGTGAATGGCTACAAGAATTACAACTGTTCTCAATTCAACCACCCATTATTTATATATTGTATATCTAATCTCAATCCAAATACATATAACTCAACATTGCAGTGTTACACATAAGACAGTCATTGAAGATAGCAATGTGGAATGCAACCAAACAGGATTGGTCCACTGAATTGAAAAACGTAAAGGTGTACAGTAAAATGGTGGATGTAGTGGACATTCAATTCACATATGTTTCTACTACATCTGATGCCACTGAACATTTTGAGCGGTTGAGAGTGAAAAAAAATATTCGTAAATGACTAAGTTATCACACTTCAAAGGAAATGCCAGATTTTGGCAAAAATTACAAGAATTTAATCAAACTATAATAACGCCCAGGGGTTAAACAGGATTGGTCCACTGAATTGAAAAACGTAAAGGTGTACAGTAAAATGGTGGATGTAGTGGACATTCAATTCACATATGTTTCTACTACATCTGATGCCACTGAACATTTTGAGTTAAGTTATCACACTTCAAAGGAAATGCCAGATTTTGGCAAAAATTACAAGAATTTAATCAAACTATAATAACGCCCAGGGGTTAAACAGGATTGGTCCACTGAATTGAAAAACGTAAAGGTGTACAGTAAAATGGTGGATGTAGTGGACATTCAATTTACATATGTTTCTACTACATCCAGAAGCTGAGTTGCTATGACCAATGCCGCACCCACATTGGCAAGAAGGAAGCTTTCATTTGGAATGCGAGGGAAAGGATGGCAGTTGGGATATTGCGTCTTTTTAGCATGCACGCCAAAGCCCCGCATCACGGCCACACTCTGAGGCAGGTCTCTTAGCATGGGGCTGTAGAATGAGACTTTTTCAGCCATGGCTGAAATTGTGCCGCCGAGACATTTGCCGTTTGTTTTGTACTCGACAGCAATGAGGGATTTTTCCACTGCCTGGTGGACTTTGAACAGACACCACTCTGCGCTCCCGCCATCGCTTTCACTTTGTGCAGCGTTGAGGTCACAGCGGGCCTGCCGACACCATCGTTGGGCCTCCCTTCTGTTGGGCTTTGGAACATATTTGTTTACATCCCAAAAGTTGTAGGAACGGTATTGTAGGAAAGCTCGATCTCGGCCACTTCTGTGGTGCAAAGCCTCCTCATCCCATTGCTCGTGGAAGTGTCCGAATGAGACCCAAGTTCTGCTCTTCACGTATTTGACTGCCTTTCTAGCATAGTGGCACTGAGGGTTTTTTTCATGGTGCCATTTGAGGTACACTCGTTTGCCATATTTTATCTTCTCCTCCTGTGGAAGAGTCCAAATCTCGTCCAAACTTTGGTCAATTTCCTCCACTGCATCTTCAAAAGTTGCCGGTAAATTTCTTGAAGAGTGTTGGTATGCCGCTACTTGCAAGTTCATACCGGTGGCTTCACTGGGTTCGTCGAACTCTGGTTGTGGCATGCCTTCAGATTTGAACTGGTACAGGTCTGCAGTACTGACTTCAATGATCTCATCTTTAATTCTTATTTTGTACCTCTGTGAGTAAGGTCCAGATAGTGGAGGTAGCACCTCCACAATAACTGCATAAAAGTACTTGTTGTCAACTAAGTAAGATACATATTCTCCCTCTTCAAAGTTGTTGAGGACATTCATGTCTAAGGAATCGTGCCACTCCTCTGGAATTTCTCCTTTCGGGGCCTGCGGGCTGGTCACTAAACTTGTGACATCAACACTGTCGTAGATGTCATTTTTGGCCATTATTTCACGAACATCTTCCAGATTGTCACACAAGAGGAGATGACCGAGGACCAGAAGGTGCTCTGTCAAAATTCTGTTACCTAACAAAGAGTTGATCACTTTTGTCAAAGTCATGTTCACGTCATTTATGACCTTTGGGACCATGGTGTCGTTGTGTTTCATGTAAAAGACGCAACCTCTTTCAACTTGTCGGACAAAAACGGCGGTCTCGCAAGCCGTGTTCTGCAGAGCTCGGTCTTTGAGCCACAGCTCCGTCTTCAGGCTGGTGCAACACACAATCTGTATGCTGCCGAATATTTTCTTGCACAGGTCTGCAGCCTCCTCTTGGGTTATTTTGCCTTTTGATTGCTTTCTTATAAGACATATCAGTCCATAAGTGAGTGCACTGGAGTTCATGTGTTTGTCAAACCAGTCGCGAAATTCACAGGCCTGTTTAAGTTCACAAACTTGCATGTGCGATTCCACAAATTTTTCTTCAGTGACCTGTGACAGCCTTTTAGGTTGGAGTCTTTGGGGCAGCAAATCCAGCAGTCGCCAGTGCTCGTAGATGTCGTTGCCCAAATGACATGTACTGAGTTTCTCAAGTAACAGGAAATCTTTGTCCAGTGATGCTTCCAACCGTTGGGCGTCAAACGCCGTGTTGTTGAAATACAGTTCACATGATGGGTAGAGTTTTCCATCTACAGCAGGTAGGTACAAAGTCTTAACGTTGTCCAGAAGAGACTGGTTGGGCTTCTTTTT
The DNA here is from genome assembly GCF_051991255.1 of Vanacampus margaritifer. Lineage (NCBI taxonomy): Eukaryota > Metazoa > Chordata > Actinopteri > Syngnathiformes > Syngnathidae > Vanacampus > Vanacampus margaritifer. The sequence goes on from NC_135442.1 coordinate 10,962,524, forward strand.
AAGCAACAGAAATAACTGCTCCACAGCACGTTGAGCTGTATTTCTCTGGTTTAGGTTGAGTTGAGTTTTGGCACTGGAATCAGCGTTGACTGCTGCCAGAACATTACAGTATTGCACTGCAGTCGGTAATTCCTTCACGCCTGCTTTCTTATAGAATGGCCAAAACCCACCGTCCATTCTTGGAATTTCGTACAAATACGGCCTAAAGTCGCGTTCGTGGGGGAGTGAAAGAGCAACATTGTCCATTCTCACCACTTTTTTATCTTTTTCAACCAACACGAGCGGGACACCTTTCAGTAATCGGCTGTCAAAATTCATCTTTTGCAAGTAGTCATAAGACATTCGAAACACACTTGCGCGGGTTTTGATCTGAACCTCCGTTTCACAAGGTGACTGGCAGACATTTATCATGTTTCTGATTACACAATTTGCAGGCAGTTGTTCATGAGCCCCCGCTTGCTTAATCCTTTTCAGATCCATCTCCGTATTTCTTGGTAGACGTATGATTGCCATTGAAGACCAAACCAGTTCTTGAGCCACAGAATGAATTTCAATTAACGAGCCGTTGATTTGAACGGCAGTGGTCTGTGGCGCAAAAGGCAAATGATAATCACACAATTCTTTTTTAATTTTGACAGGGAAAATGAACTTTATGTTGGCTATGCTGTCCAGCAATGTGTTCTCATCACTTGCAACACTCAAGGCTTCTTCGAGAACTAGGGTGGATTTCTGTTGCAGCTCCTCGCAGTGACCATTTGCCTCAGCTTCCGACTCTACCTGCTTTGCAAAGCGTACGATATCATCTATGGACACAACATGCTTCATTCCAAGTTCTTGGAGCAATTGCCGTGCTCCTTCTTTGAATGGGTCGCACAACTCAGCCCAAACTCTCTCAGGGACAAACTGTTCTTTGGGCAACATTTTATGATACAAGGCAACTCTGTCATCATAGTAGTAGGAGACTGGTTCCACTTGCCCCTCAGCATTGCCAATCATTGGTACCGTTTTCAGTTTGGAAAATATGGCGGACTTCTGCTGATAATAGCTGGCATCATGTTGCAGTGAGAGTAACAGTTTGAGGCACTGAAGCTTCTGACGCTCCGAGAATCTATGCACCACAGCCAGAATGATCTCCATGAAATACTGCAGATCATTCAAGGTCCGAATTTTCAAAGTTTGAGACACACCCATGTTCTCAGGATTGTTTTTGAGAAAAATGCTGTTGTCGGTAGGTTTGAACAAGTCTGGGAATTGACCCCGTGACTGTGTGCTTATGTCGAGGATGTAAACCTTTTCTTGGCCATCAATCCTTACTCGGTTGCCGTGTATTGTTTCATATAGTGGCAGCGACCGGAGCTTGCTCTGATATGCTGGACACATTATGGACTTTCCAGACTGCAGGAAGTTTTGAAGTTGTTTCATGTCATCTGAAGAAAGATGGTAAAATTCTGAGTGGTTTATAAGGACGACTTGGTTCAGCACAGATGGTTTGTCATTCTCATTCAACAGTTCGGGTAGAAGAAGTGAAGCTTTGTGATAGTTAGCCTTAATGAAGAAGGAAAAATCAAGCCTCATGAAACCGAGTTTCAACAGGATTTCAAATATTTCAATGTCTGATCTGTTGGGAATTACACTGGGCATGTCTTTCATTTTTTGTAGGAGGTGCTTGTTTGACCTTTGGCACACAACAGGTAAAATGCAAAAGTCCCCAAAGAGCTCCTTTACATCAGTTAATGACAAATGTTGATTATTACTTGGACTTTTATTTTCTATATCACTTGGACTTTTTTTTCCTACATGGCTTAATAAGAACTTCCACAGCAATTCCATCCAGTCCAGTGTTTCCTTATTTGGAACATAAAGACCACGCTGTGGGTCAAGCTCACACTTGTGAAGATTCTGTGTAATCAGCGGACTCAAATATTCGTAAGCATCATGAACTGTAACGTCGCTGGCGAGACTCAGGTCTCTTAGCACCTTGAAAAAGTAACAGTTTGTCGTATAATGTACAAAATTGTGCTCATACCCAGAGAACAGACTACTGTACAGGGATATCAGCTTGGGTGATTTGTTGTCAAACACCCTCAGAACACTATCTGCTGTGAGGAGAAGAGGAAGCCCGTTGAGTAAAGCAGAATCCTCACTTGTGATCTCATTCTGGCAGATATCACTTAGACAGAAGTGAAGGAGCGTAGAGCATCTTTTAGAATTTTGAATTAGCGTGTCATTTACAGGCAGTGGTAACTCATTGCTTGTTTGCTTTGGATTGTGGACCGCCTTTGCTCTCAAGAAGGTCCGCACACTAGAAGGATTTACATCTTGTACGGCAATGCCAGCAGTTTTGAAACCATCCCATATCCTCTTCATTTCATTGGAGAAGGGAACCAAATTCATGCCGAGGTCCCTCAAAATCTGATTTAACTTTCCACTGGATGATTCCTCCAAGTAGGGTGCAGTCGTTGTTGTGGTTTCTCTTGCATCTCGCCACTCAATGGAGTAGTTAGTGATGGTTTTCAATGGCTTTTGGGTAATCACTTGGTTTGTGCACCTCAACACGGGAATAACATCAAGGCCTCTTTTGCTTATTGATCTGTACACCTCATGTATCATTTCATGCCATTCCTGACCAACATCTTCAGACACTGTTGGCCAGAAACACAAGTATGATTTAGAAAAACATGACATTATTTGATTACGGTTAACAGTCTCCACTAGATTGGTTTGGCTGATGTAATGAAGAAGGTCTGCATACAGAGGCGCAGTGACATTGTTTTTCAAAGATTTGTTCCGGTCTAATTTCAGACTCAGGCCGTCTTCTTTCCAAAGGCCTCTCCTGGAAGAATCAACCTCAAAGTCTCCATTGATATGCACCGGTAGACCAGTGGTGCCTGGTAGAGGAAGTAAACAAAAAGCTTCTCCTTTGAAAACACTGTCGCTGAGTTTTGAGTTCACAAGAGCTGCTACTGATGCTCTTGGATGTTTTCCTTCTCCATCACTGGACTCTGATGTGCTAAACTGCTCAGCAATGATCCATTTACTTTGTCTTTTGTCTGAGGTTGAAATCATTGTTTCATAAATTGCTGAGTATTCTGCTGTTTGGTGTGTGCTCTTTTCTACTGCAAAGATTGTTTTCATTTCATCTGACTGATCATTGATTTCATGGACTTCGACTTTGCAGATATTTTTCAGGAACAGGATGAGCCCTTCAGGGTCCTCAGATAGGGCATCACAAAAGACTTTCAAGTCATGCTCAGTGACTTCCTGTTGCGATATTTTTGAGATGTCTGCCATGGTGGCAGTCCTTAGAGGCAATCTAATCATGGTTCCGTCTCTAAGGGGAAATTTGTCTGGAAGATAAGATTTGTAAACATCTGTGTACATCTCCTTGAACAAGTCATCTAGCGTATAGCCAATACCCGCCCGCCCATACTCATGGTGGCTTTCAATGTAATTTTGAGTGGGATCTAAAATGCCTAGTAAGCCATCTCCAGTGAGGATTGAGGGGCAATCAGTCAGATGGTAAACAGAATTGAATCCAAGTCCATATTTTCCAATCTTCCCTGGATTATGACGCTTTCCTCCAGTTCCCAGCTGCTGAATGCCAGTCAGGTCTTCGTCTGAAAACACACTGTTGTTGAAAACACAAAGCGCTGGGCCCTGCAGCTTGTTCCATTTCTCTCCAAAGGTTTTTTCAGTGCTGTGATGTCGTCTGTCCCAAACAAAATGAATTTCCTTGGCCTCTGCATCATCAGCATTTTGGATGAGCTCTTTGAGGATATCCTTTTTTGCTGGATAAGCAGAAATTATGTTTTTAATCCTAACAGTCAGTTCCTCTTTCTGTTCGAACTGAAAAGAATTTGGTAAGAGGTTTTCAACGACATGGCTTTGCAGAGTAAGATGTCTGGTTGTTTTGATTCCAAAATGGAGTGCCATAGCGCGTGGGATATCCTTGTGGCAAAGTGTAACATCCTTGGTAACTGGCATCCATGGGCTGTCATTAAAACAAAGCTGGGAGGCAGGTTCCAAAACCCCATGTTGATTGGGTATGAAACAGTCGCTTGTTGTGCTTTCGTTGGCAGAGTATATGCCTCTGTTTAAAATTGTGAGACAAATTTTCAGATCATTCTTTGGCAAAGGTTTGTCTCCGTGTTTCAAATGGACTTCCTGAAGCACATTAAGAAACTGGTGGAGAGTGAATGTGTCATTAACACCTAGACTCTGCCAGAGATTCCGGAAACTAGCAAAGGCAGGAGGAAGTACATGGAGATAGGGCTTGGCATCAAATTGCCCTTTGACAGCTACACGGTTCACGTCGACAAATGTGTCTCCGACAAAAATGAATGGGAATGAATTAGCCCACTGAGAAATGAATGTTGATGTGTTTGAGTCACGGAGGCAGCTATCCAGAAAACTGTAGCATTCAGAGGCAATCGCGTGAAGCTCGGATTTGGCCGTGGATTGTGATTGCTTCTGTGTTGCTTGCAACTGCAGGAGCACCAGGTCAAGTACTGGAGTGTCACGAACCCCTAGTATTTGTAGGATAGGATCAGTAACATGTATGTTCAGGCCAGAATGATCCAGCACAGGTTGCGTTTTGTCAACGAGCAGTGAGCATTTTTCACTGAAAATGTCAACTGGCCTTTTCAGAACTGCCTTTGTACCGCGGCAGAGAAATGCCGGGAGAAATTGGGTCATTCGTAAAGTGTGCCAGTGGCAGGAGTCGTTGTCATTTATGTGATCCTTCATGAGTTCAAGAAGGCACTTCAAATATCCATATGGTTTTTTTGGGTCAGTCCCCCAAAGGGTTTTGATTGTTTCTGCTTTCTCAACAATAGCCTCCAGTGAAAGATGATCATTTGCCATTCCAAGCTCCAGTAGACGTTTAATCCTCCTTGGGGAGCAGAAGTCGCTTTCCGTACCCCCAAGCAATCTCCCCTTCTCGTCTTCAAAAAGACAAGCCAGTTTGCCTGATGGATTTACAAGTTTCTTGATATGCTGGAGGTGTCCATCCATTGTGGGGATGCATGGATACTTGACAAGTAGATGGTCAATTTCCTCTGACTTAAGGTCAATGGCATGTAACAAAAGAGTATCTCTAGTCTCAGCGTCCAAGGTGGCAAGGTTCTCAAACACCACCTCTTGATAAAACCTCGCCCAACCCCATGTTTTCTCCTGCAAAACCTTCTCAAGGCCACCCTGTTTGAAACAGTTTCTCAACCAGAGTGGAAGAGAAACAACATGGTTTGGTTCTTTGATGTGTTTCTGGCAGACCTGCAGTACAAATGTATGGATCTCTTCATCTTCTTCAATACTTTCATGTAAAAATATGGCATTGTTCACTGAACACCATTTTTTGCCATCGTGGAAGACCTCAGGGGCAATGTGGTGATGGGTGAGGGTGGCGTAAAACTCATCAACCAAAGGTTTGAATGTGTCATTCACTTTTTCTCTATCAGGCCAAAAGGTGTGATAAGAGTAACTTTTCATTTGTCCATTTTCCGACATGTCCTTTAATACCAAAAGTGCTGTAACATATGCTGTCACTATGGGATCCTGAAGAAGCGCTTTGTTCCAGTCATGCTTCACCCCACTTTCCCACAGACCTTTCCGGTTACTTGTTACAGCAAATGTTCCATTGATATTGACTGGGAGACCGGTGTGAATGGAAAGCGGGAGGAAGCAAAATGCCTGACCAGATAGCTTGGCTTCCGGTGTGGAAAATGTTCCACTTTCTGGATCGTCTTGCAAAGGCACGGCTATTCCCCCAATCGGCAAGGAGAACGTGACTTGCTTGTCCGGTTTCAGGGCCATTTTTAAAGACTGATTTGTCCCAAAGCAGTTGTGCACGAGCCATGACTGACTTTGTCTGCTACCAGATTGTTCACTGCTTATTTGGACAATGTTGGCAGTACAGCAGTCAATAACGTCTTTGAAATTCTCACTGTGTTTCAGCAATAATTTTTCAGCTTGAATCTGCACTGACTGACTCTTGTCTGAAATTCCGATTGCACTCAGAGTAGTTTTGGCGACAGTGAGGACGGTTTGTATTTCTTCATGTCTTGGAGGAGTTGCTGCATGGTTTGAGATATTTTGCAAAGACAATGTGTTAATGTTCTTCAGGAACAGGATATGCATTTGAGAATTGTTTGTAAAGTCTTGTTGAAAAGAGACAATATCGTGTTCGTCATATACTTTGGTGCTTATCTTTGACTCTAGAGCCTCTTCCTTGGTTCGGAAAGGAAGTTTGATGAGAGTACCCTGGTAAGGGTGTGGGGGACTTTGTGTGGTGAAACTACAACCAAAAATGTTTTCGTATGGTCCAAATTGACCAGGGAAACAATGAATATGCCGTTTGTGGGAGAGGTCCAACTTGATTCCAGGATTTGATTTGTTTTTGATGGTCTTTTTAAGGTGAGTCACATTTGGATCAAGTATAAGGAGCGTGTTTCCACTTAGGACTGAAGGAACATCTGTCACATGATACACAGTGTTGAATCCAAGTCCAAACTTGCCAATTTTTCCCACCTTGTGTTCTTTTGAGGCAGAGCCCACTCTCACAATATTCTCCCAATCCTCAGATGTGAACTTCTCATTATTGAATGCCCAAAGGCAAGGGCCCTGACAAAGGGTCATGCCCGGATCTATGAGAAATTCAGGGGGATTCTTGTGTACTCTGAAATCCACCAAGAATTTACAAGCATCTGCTCCGGCATCTTCCGCATTTTGAATGAGCTCTTTGAAAACATCTCTTTCTTCATCATACTCTTTGAGGATGTTTTTAATCCTCATTGTTATGGGCTCAGATTGTCCACACTGCTCAATCCCCACAAGCTCCGGGTCGAGGATGTGCGTACTAAGGAACTGGATGTTCAACCATTCAGCAGCAGCTTTTGGAATCTCTTCGTGTAGGACATATACTTCATCCTTGCTGTATAGAAGCCCCTCCAAACTTTTTTTGCTCAAATCACAGAAAACAGCCCTCGACAGTGATTTAAGGGTATACCGACCCTCTTGTGTGATGACGGGCACTGGTATGTCCTCCCGAACCACCGTCTTCTCCTTCCATATCCATTTGACAATTTCAATGGAGGCTTTAATCTCGGAGAGCTTTGCGGTTGGTGGCTGTCTTCCTTCAATGGTTTTCATGATGGAATGGAGAATCCCAACAATGTCACACTCTGAAAGCAATGACCTCAGACCAAACTCCTTCAGGAGCTTCTTGTATGGTAGAAATTCATTTGGTAATTTCTTCACCCATGAGCTCAGATCTAGATTATGTGGGTAGTCTACAACCAAATCCCGTGGAGATACAAACTGGTCACCGCACCACAGCCAACACATGTTCCTATCCATTAAAGTTACAAAGTCAAAAGTGTGATCCTGCATGTGTTTGTAAATGCTATGCAACTTCCTTTTGAAATCTCCATTTCTGTCAGGATCATCTATTTGGTTTATGTTTGCAATCAACGCAAACAAATTGTCTTTCACATTCTTTGGTTTGGGCAAGCATTTGAGACCAAGTTTGTGGCTAACTCTGTCACTCAGGCTTCCAATTAGAGGCATCACATGCCCAACAATATCCTCATACTGAGAGTGTCTTATTTCCTGCGGGCAGAAGAGAGAAATCTTGTCGGTGTTATTACCAGGATTAGCACATGGAATCCATTTCAGCATTTTGAGGCTGTGAAGCTGTGCATCAGAAAACTTAGGCAGGAGACTGTGAGCGTCGATCATGTTTAAGAGCGCCCGAGCTCTGCTGAAAGTCTGCGAATTAGGTTGCAACTTGCTGATCACCGCAGCAGCGTGCAGCAAGTGCTCAGGAGACACATCCGCTTCTCTCTTTAGCATGCCCACATCTGTGAGGGTTTCAAGCATCTGTTCTGTTTGCAAGTATGGAGAAGGGGGGAAGAAATCAGCGTCAAAAACGACTTTGAAAATTGCAACTCTTGGATGAAGGAAGTGTGAGGTCTTTTTGAGCACTCCATTTGCTTCCATGAAGCTTAGTTCTTGACAGCGGTGTTTTAAGGTCTTATTTTGGGAGAAAAGGATAATGCCATGTTGTAAAATCCAAGTCATGATCTTTTCAGTGTCATTTTTGCTGCATGCTTTGGCCTCAATTTGATCAATCAGTAGGTGAGCTGCTTGAGCTGTGTCCAAAAGATTAATGTTGAGCAATTGCAGGAGTCTGCGATCAGCCTCAGTAGTAGATTGCAGTATTGATTCAGGCATTGGCAGTTCTTTTGGTACTTTTGGACCGCAACCCAAAAGAATGGCCTTTTTTGAGTGTGCTGGCAGAAGCGCGTCTTTTGTATTTTGAAACAGAGGCAACTTTGAGAGGAGATCCTTCTCGCTATTGGAGAGAATATCCAGACAAGAGAGATATTCCTTCAATTCTTCTCGAGTGCCGGGACACGTGGTCTGGAGTTTTCTGACGAGATGCTGATACTCGACATTCATCAAGATAGTCACAACATTTCTTGGAGATGGACACAGCACAAAGGAATCAAGGTCGTCATGCTTAAGCCATTCATTTCCCCTCACCACTGTACCACCAACTTTTTCCAACAACTTGGCTATTTTATCCGGCAAGCTGATCTTCCTTCTTTGGTGGAAAACAAGAGTCGTGTTTGGATTCAGTTTAGCAAGTAGTAAAGACTGACTGGAAGAAAGGGGACTCACTGGTATCAATGGAATGTCAATGAAACAGCTTAACTTTGTAAAGTGAGCGTTGAGGAACTTCCAGAATTCGTGGAGCCAATCCAAAGGTGGATGCTGATGTTTGTTGACGTCCCAAGCAACGAGTGCTGTGTCCGTCCCTTTCCAGTCCTCGGGCAAATACATCCTGGTGTACTGTGCCACCTCATCTGCATTTATGTCCTTTATCTTGAATAATTCTGGGGAGAGACAACAAAAATATAAATATGTGCATTGGGATGATGAAAAAAGATGAATTTCTTACTTCCACGAGCCACTTGTTTCAAGTGGGCAGTGCAGTCCGGGCTTAAATCATCCGGGATGAATAGGTGTTTGCAAAATGGAAGTAAGACTCTGCAGAGAATACAGAAATTGTCTTCACTATCAATGAAGAGTAAATGGACACACATGATGATATCTAACATTATGGTAAACAAAAACTGATGAAGTGTAATTCTACACGACTAACTATGACGCAAACTACAACCAGATATGCATCTCTGAGAGTGTCAATCAAAACCATTATCTTTGTAAAGGTTTATTTTTTACTCTTGTCATGCAAGCATTTGTTAACTATCCTTCATAAATGAAGTAAAATTACCAATAATTTTTGGGTGATTTTTAATGGCATGTGAAAATCTAAGTGCGCTGATCTCATATTTCTTTGCCATGTGGCTCAATTGTTGGCCACTAAACAGTTGAGACTAAATCAACAGTGCCTCTGCTGGTCACACACGTAAGTGCGCTCCATTTGGACTCAAATGAGACAAGACTCTATTAATCCACAATTGTGCATTCTTATCAATTAGCCCTCCATCTTTTCAGAGGCGCAGTCCTAAATTACCTTGGAAATTCTTTGCTGTCAATCAAGGCAGTGTCCTCCTCTTTGTCCGTGAAAGCTCTAAAAGAGCCATCACTGCGTGGGAGAAGCTCAAGATTTCGGAGATCCTTGTATTTGCCATCACTCAGGATATACTCCAGAAGACACAGTTTGTCATCTCTGGACACGTTACGCATGTCAACCCTATGAAGAACCTTCCTGAGGAATGCTGGCGTCGCATATGTAAGGCTGTTTTTGTGAACAGTTTTTATGGCTCTTTCAACATTGCTCGGTAAAGTTACAAGATTCTCTCCACAGGAAAGCAAAGTTCTTCGAATGGCAGCCAGTGTGTCAGGGCTCGTTGGGCCAGTACAGGGGAACACAGCTTCCAATGTACTGATAAACTTTCTTTCATCTCTGGCGAGGGACAGCACCGCCGCATTTTCTTGGAACAACTGATGAAGGACTTCTACGGCAATGGCGTGCCATTTGTCCTTGTGTTGAATCTGGTCAAGATCCGGCCACAGATCATACACAGAAGACACGGGGAGAAAAGCCTTTTGAGCAAGTCTGACGGCATCTTGAATGATCATTTTGTACGCTTGTGGCAGCACCGCCTTCATCAGCAATTCATTCCACATGGCGTGTTCGTCGTGTAGCTGATCTTCCTCCTGCCACTTGATCTGTCTCCTGTTATCTGTGAGTCCAAAGCAGGCGTTGACATTGACTGGCAGTCCAGTTTTGTTGCTTTCGTTGTTCGGTAGCGGGAGGAAGCAGCTCAATCGGCCGCCGCTGGCGGCCCTCGTCTCGCCGCAAGCGAACGCCAAGTCAACTTGTGGGAGAAAGCTCAACTTTTGTGCGAGGGTATCCAATTCCTCAACATTTCCTTCCTTCATGGTACACGTTGTCACGAGCCACTTTGTTTCGTTGTGCTCTTCGGAATTGATGGTCAACACTTTGAGTCTGCTCGAACCCTCGATGTCGGTCTTGTCTTGGGGCTCCAAAACAACATCAGTGGAAGTCGAGGACTTGACTTCAAGTCTTGTGCTCACAGAACCATGGACGTCAATATGCAACAAGGTCACCGTGGTAACGTTTTTCAAAAACAGCAGGCTCAAGTCCGCATCTCCAATGAAGCTATCGAAAAGCTCAACAACCTTGTCCGTGTTGTACAAATTATCCGAAATGTCCGATGCCTCTGCGCGCAAAGGGAATCTAAAAATTGTCCCATCAAAGTGCTGATCTTCTGTAATGACTTTGGACCACTCTTGTCCGCTTATGAGCGTAACAATGTCCCGAAAGGGTTGGAACTGATCCTCACAAGTCATCAGAGCTTCTTGGTGCCCTGTGTCGTCCAGCAACCAACGGAAACCGCCTTGTCTCTCTCCAAATATTTTTTCTTGGGGATCAAAAATGCCAAGGTGGCCAGAGCTGAATATACTTGGAACATCTGTTCATGTGAAGAAAATAAACTTGTCACAAAAAGCTCCACAGAGCATTTCCGCAGAACATCTAACAAGGGCTTTTACCTGTAATATGGTAAACCGAGTTAAAACCTATCCCAAATCTCCCGACTGTGGTGGGGTCATTGCGCTTGACGCTCCTCCCGACAGCCTGAATTCCTTCCCAGTCTTCATCAGTAAATGGCGCGTTGTTGTAGCTGTACAGAGCAGGTCCTATGTAAAAATAAGGGGGGGGGGGTAATCAGTGTGGGGCTTTATCTGTGAATTAATGACATGACTTGGTAAAGGTTGCATATGCACAAAAAGGGCCTGAAAGTATGCAAAAAACTCTTATGCAAATGTTGGTGAGCCATATGGCGACATGATGAAATGATGCTGAATGAGTTAATTCTGCTTCATAGCAAAGATAAATCCTTGACCACCTTGAGGGCAAAAATCTGATGTTATATTTTGGCTAAAAAAAAAACGCACGGACTGTAGGCGGTCGACCATCGAGGCAAATTCGGCTAAGATGGCAACAAGCTAGTGTGGCTAAATATGTTGCGGACTCGCTCCTGAGTCATTAATTATCACCTTCATGGCGCCAAATAAACTACATATATGACAAGTATCGTTCTCACGAAAGGATGACAAGGAAAGACAGAGAAGCCATGCTAATTGCGAAGCTAACTTATAGTAAGACTTAAAACGACTAGCACGTTTAACACCAAAATGAAGTGCTTAAGGGGATCGAGTCCACTTTTCACAGACATTTGGCTGGAACAGTGCTGAAGCGGACAACATCCAACAAATAGCAAATTAGTAAGTGTTTGGACTATGGCAAGAAAGTTTACTTTTTAAACAGAACAGGAAATGAATTACGCTACGCTACGCCGTATGTCAGCCAGGAGTAATGGTAGTTTATAACCTGAAAAATATATCAATAAGCAGTTCAGAAAATGAATAAATGATGTATAAAATATTTATAATATCAGTAATATTATTATTTTTTTTTTTAGTTTTGCTTTTGACTTTTGAGGTCTGCACAATAAATTTTTTTAAATTACATAAAATCTAATTTATTTAGCGTTGCTTCTAGACAAGAATAGGTATACCGTTTGCTGTTATATACTGTACATTGTGAATTTAAGACTCTTGATTATATAAAACAAGAAAACACAATGTTCATTTGCTATATTGTCATATTCTTATACATACTACAGGTCCCTGGTATTTACCTGCCAAAAAGAAAAATATAAGTTAGTATTTGCTCCTCAAATTAAATCATTGATTCGCAAAACTGCTCTGCAAAGAAAGAAAGAAAAAAGTTTCTTGCATATAATGCTACCGTCTAGCGGATTCTGCATAGTGCAACCTGAAGCTTGCACTATGGGGTAGATGCCACAGACTTCCGGGTTTTACACATCAGCACTGCTGGCTGCGTTCCAACACTCGCACCCCCACCCCTAAGCCCCCACAACCCCCAACCGCGCGCGCCCGCTCATCGGCGGGAGGGCGCCTCGGCTATCTGAAATGCTTCGGACACTGAGACAGACACTACACACTCGCACCCATCGACGGGAACGCGCAACCGAGGGGCACAAAGGCGGAAGCGCAAGTACTGGAACGCGGCCCACACGTCACAAACCCAAAACGGAAACAAAGTTGAGGGGTGAAAACCCGGAAGTCGAAAGTCCCGCTTCCTCCGTGGCATATAGTACATTGCCAAGCGCAAAAAAAGGAGCGAGTGGTTGTGTATAATCACTACAAATTATCACTGAATTCATTAGACAAAATGCTGCAAATATTGGCCACTTTACAATACAGCGGAGCGATCGGTCATTCAAATTTGAAATATGACCAAAAATTCTCAGAAAAGATCTGCAGTCATGTCACACAAATAGAGAACCGCAGTGAACTGTGAGCTTCTGCATCGTGGTTACCTTGGAATCGTCCCAAAGCGTCCGTCCAAAGACTTTTAGTTCCATAGCTTCTCTCGTCATGGATGAAAGTCACATTGGTGGCTTGAGCGTCATCTGCATTTTGAATCAGCTCCTGGTTAAAAACAAAAAAAAAACAGCAATCAATCAGTTTTAAGTTTTAAGAATTTTTATAGGTTGCAAAGAACTGAAAATAGTCATTTGTTGAATTTGCAACAGGAGGTCATATTTACTGAATTAAAAGCTTTTGCAATCAAAAACATCTTAACAGGTCTAGTTACATTTTAACAAAATAATTTGGAACAAGTTTAATATTTTTGAAAACAAAATATTGTTCTCATATTGCCGAACGGTTGATGACTTGAAAATGACGCAGGTTCATTTGCATTGGAATATTTAGGAAAATCTGAGAAAACTTATTTTCCATAATGATTTGGAATGTGATGTACTACAAAATAAAAACTGATCAAATGACTATTTCTAATGTCGATTTTGAGAAGACCCACCTTCAAAATTTGTCCACCATCTGGATACCGACGTAGGATGTCTTTCAGATAGTCAATGAAGGGCGGCGCTGTGGCCCCGAAGGAAGTCCTTCGCCCAACAAAATAAAATTCAATTGATACATATGAAATTCTTTTCCCATCAATTCAAACAGTTTCTAGGGGAAAATGTCTGCCTCAGGGATCAAAAATTAGACAACACTTGCCCTCTCGGCAAACAATTTTGTTCACAGCAACCAAGTTTGGGGAGTTGCCCCGTCTCACGCAATTAAACCAGTGCTCATCCTAGCCTCACTCTACTGCGGGGTGTGCAAGCAAGGCTTGGCGTTACCATGACAACCAGGGTCAGCCTAATGGACCGGGCTCAAGTGCAAACTAAATAAAAAATTTAAGCAGCAGTGACAGCTTTATTTTTCATAGAGAAAAGTAATACCTAAATCAAAGGATCTTGTATATATTAAGCACTTACACTTATTTGCAATAAAATGTTCTCAGGTTAAATTGGAGATTTTTCTCTAAATCCTAGATTTAATTCTACGGCCTTGATGAGCAGCATCGGAAAGGCATCAGAGCAAACCTGATTGGACACCTTGTTATGTGTAAGGTATAGAGTGCTTTGCAACAATCATGACATCATCGATCGTTAAAAGGTTCAAACACGAACTACTTACCGTGTTTTTTTCTTGGTGCTCATCTTTCTTTGAGTGGCTGCTGTAAGAAAGTCACGGTAACACATTGGCGCAATTAATTTTTTTAGGGAAAACTTTTTTGTGTGTGTGTGCGTGTGTGTGTGTGTAAAAATTAGGTTAAGCCTGAAGCAAGGGGATAAGGGAAAAATGATGATGATAATGGAACCGAGAATGCTAAGCGAGTATTGTACGCGTTTGTCCTCAATGCAAGCATGAACGTTTGGGAAATTGTTGATTGGATGGATTGTAGACTCACCCAAGAATCAAGTTGCTTACTCCAGTGTCATCAAGCAGAATATTTGCAGGATATCATCAGGCAAAGGAGAAGATCTCTGGAAAATTAAAGGAGAAACTACCGTTTGATGATAAAGTGGAAGCGTAAGCTTTGTTTTTTCATTTGACCACATTTACATTTTTCTCTCTCAATCCTATGTAATAAACCTTTGAAGTTTGTAATTTCAACATAGGGTTTATAGCCTGGTTTAGGTTTTCTATCTAGCTTTTCAAATGGTCATTATAAACAGAAAAATCAAGACAAACTTTTTCTTTACAATATGTTTAATGCGCCCCACTAATCTGATTAATATTGTGCTTGTGAAATTCAAATTAAGCAAAAAGATCCAGTAGATATTATTATAATTTTTCTTAAATATAATAATAATAATATTTTTCTACTCAACAGGTGCTTCTATGAGCTCGTTTAGCTGCTAGTTACGTAGAAGCATTTGGCTAAAGTCAATCTGTGGCAGGGTTTTTACTTTCTGGGCCTGGATTGCCCAAGCCTCTATATAAGTAAGTAGTTCTGAGCTTAGTCACGATCACGCAACGTCTTCATATGTACAACGCTTATGAAAGTAATTCATGTAGTACTCGAGAAATCCACGGGTAGGCGCTACTGCGCCAAAATGAAAGTTGCCATGTTAAGAGTTGCCATGTTAAGAGAAACGAAACCGAGAACGTCGTCCTTCCGGAAAAGGGCGGGGTCAGCCCCAATACCCACCCGGCGGTCGCGAGGGAGGAAATAGAACTCGGCAATCATGAAACTGCAGTTCCAAAGACAAATAAAACTGTGGCGCAGACAATAAAACATTTAACACACAAATACTCGGAAAATAGTAACAGTAGACATGTATATACATATATGTACATATATGTGTGTGTATATATATATATATATATATATATATATATATATATATATGTATATATATATATATACATATATGTATATATATATATATACATATATGTATATATATATATATACATATATGTATATATATGTATATACATGTATATATATATATATATATATATATATATATATATATATACGTATATATATATGTATATATATATATATATGTATATACATGTATATATATATACGTGTATATATATATATATATATATATATATATATATATATATATATACGTGTATATATGTATATACGTGTATATATATATATACATGTATATATATATATATACGTATATATATATATACGTATATATATGTATATACGTATATATATATACATGTATATATATATATACATGTATATATATATATATACGTATATATATATACATGTATATATATATATACATGTATATATATATATACGTATATATATATATATACGTATATATATATATATACATGTATATATATATATATACGTATATATATATATACGTATATATATATATATATATATATATATATATATACGTATATACGTAGTAACCCTTGTAGGGTACAACTAGACATCTGATATGGAAAAAGTCCACTTCAAGGTTTGACTAACTACGAATTATAGTACACAATTAAAAGTAAAATAAAATTTAAAAAAGCGGAAGTAGAGTGAAAAATCGTGATAATCTTGAGTAGTATGAGTTTCTAAATACCAACAAATCTTCAGATAATGGTGATAATAATCATAAGAAGAAGAAAATGCACATTACCACCCTCATGCTCCTTTTCCTGGCTGATGATGCTTTTCTCTTTCTCGCTGCTGTCCTATTTAAAGGCTCCGGGAGTAGTGACGTTTTTTTTGTCCCCTCCTTTCACTAGCCCGCTAACTTTTCTTTTCTGCAAAAACGAAACCCATCACATCACTGCTGGTGTGAGTGAAGATGAGCGAAAGGGGGTAGACTATGATCGATTGATATATCAATTCCTCCTTATCTGGAAGGATTATTTTTTGTAACTGTGGGCATGTAAAGCTCTTTGAGACACATGTGATTAAGAGATATATAAACAAACTCGACTTGACTTGGTAATGTGATACTTTGAAATTAATTACACGCTAGTGGATCAAAGCAAAAACGCTTTATATGAATACAATTATAAAACGTAAAATAGAAACTTTCAATAAATAATCTTTAGCACGATTTTGCTATTTTCACAGTGTTTTTTCCTCAAAATTTCAAAGCCACAGTATTGCCTTCAATTTAAAATGCACCATCGTAACACGTCTGGAATACCGGTACAAGGTGCAAATCTTAATCAAACTTGAATGTACTATCATTCTAATTGTCTCTATTTTTAATTTGCACGTAGATGAAGAAAAGAAAAATGATTCAAGCTGTAAAATAATGATGGTTATAAAAGAGCAGCTATCCGGCCTTATTTGAAGGTATCGGGTTCTCATGGCGGCGAATCATCGTCTGCGTCAGAAAAGAAAGGTCTTTCTTCACAATATTTTGTGGTACTGTAGAGGTAGCGGTACTCGGTATTGGTGAGTACTCGAAGAATGAATACTTGTACTGGTATTAGTCTGAAAAAAAAGTGCTATTGAACATTCCTAATCATTGCTATATTAAAAAAACATGCAATATATACAAAATATTTTAAGCGTTTGAAGTGTGCTTAAGGGGAGTTGTATGTGTTTAGTATTTTGAAATGTCCACTTTATATTTAAAAAAATAAATAAAAAGACCTTATTGCGTTCTTGATATTGAAGTGTCCTTTATACCTCCAGCCTGTAGGTGGTGCTGTCTACCCGTGCGTAGTGCAGCCACGTGACTGTCTCCCTCTGCTGCCGAAGGGTAGCCGGACAGTGTCCTCGTCGCTCGTTGATATTGGTATGTACAATGAATGTAAAAAATGCTCATTTTGACGCGTATTGAAGTTAAGGTAATAGCTTTTAGCATGGGGTGCTAAGCTTGTTTTTGTTGTTTCTGTGCGCTTCAGATTGATTACTAGTCGACTCACAAGCTTAAGGCTCCTTTCTTTTAGACGAGCTTCACGCTGCATGAATGATGTCGCCGTCGCTGGCCAATTTATTAAGTACACCCATGCGGTATAAATGAGATCATGAAAGCCTTTATTAAGATAATAATTCTACATTGTTTTAGTTTTAATTGAAGAACACTTAATTTATTTAGTTCACAGTGGTGTTGGGTCAGTGGCGAGAACCTCGAACGCTAGAACCCGTTCCAGGCTCCCAGCTTTTTGACTCTGTGAAAATAACAAAAGTATAATCCCCTCATCATAGTGTTATACACAGTATACATACATTTGATTATCATAGACAGTTTCAACAACAAATTGAGTTTGAAATCAGAAGTCATAAAAATGGTGACAACCAAATATAAACAGTACACTAGAATTCAAATTTGGATTTGGTGAAATAAAGGGCATTGAATCCATGAATTTAAGAACTAGGGCCCAGGGGTGGCCAAGTTCGGTCCTCGAGAGCCACAATCCAGCCTGTTTTCCATGTTTCCCTCCTGCAGCGCAGCTGAATCTAATGATCAGCTAATCAGCACGCTTTGCAGAAGCCTAATAACGATCCTGATCATGAACCAGGTGTGTTAGGGGAGAGAAACATGGAAAACAGGCTGGATTGTGGCTCTCGAGGACCGAATTTGGCCACCCCTGAACTAGGCCTTAATTAGTATTAGGGCTGCCAAGATTAGTCACGACGACGTTGACAAATCAAAATCGTCAACAATTAATATTACTAGTCGACAAGTCATTTATTTGGCACGCTGTTTTTCTATCAAAGACTGCCTCATCTCGCGCTTGTCCCGCTGGCTGGATGTCATGCACAGTAGTGTTCATCCACGGTGTAAACGTAAGCATTATGGGTAATGGAGAACAACTTAAGTAGGCACACTTTTACTGAGCCACAAAATATGATGTGCTGGTGCTGGGTCCGACCTAACACCCTGGCCTAGACTTTTACACAGCAGACCTAACATGCATGTTGATGAAATGTGTCTCTGCTGTTTGTAGGCACCATGCAGGAGAAAAGCAGCCTAGAAAATCATCATCAGCAGCAGTGCTCCAAGTGCGGACACAGCTTCCGTCTCCCGCAATCAGATCAAACCAAACCGACGGACAAACCTGACGCTGCGTCCGGATGTCCGTCCTGCCGGCAAGATGGCAACCCCCTCAGCGAAGGCGAGGGGCGGGCCCAGGCGGGCGTCCGCATAGAGCCGCACAGCTGCAAACTGTGCGGGAAAACCTTCATGTCCTCCGCTCACTTGACCCTACACCTGGCCTCCCACAACAAGGAGAGGAGGTTCCATTGCGGCATCTGTGGCAAGTACTTCCACCAGAACTCTCACCTGGTGGCCCACCAGGTCATCCACAGCGGCAACAGGCCCTTTAAATGCCCCGAGTGCGGCAAGACATTCGTGCGGGCCGCACATCTCAAGACCCACTGGCGAATTCACACAGGTGAGAAACCCTTCAAATGTTCCAACTGTGACAAGGCCTTCACGCAAAAGTCGGGCCTGCTCTCGCACGCCCGAATTCACACGGGCGAGCCGGCCCACAAGTGTGACGAGCGCGGCGAGACTTTCAACTCTGTGCCGCCGCTTTTCCCTCACAAGGCCGAAGAGTCGGCCCTGCAGGGGAACGCGGCGGCGCCCTCGCCTGCACCTCAGCCTGACTCCAGCGTGAGCGACCTTAAGTGCGGCGTCTGCTGCCGCACCTTCATTAGGTCGTCCTACATCAGACTGCATGTCCGCCTCGAAAAGGGGCTGCGGCCTTATCACTGCAAAGTGTGCAACAAGACCTTTGCCAAGCTGGATACGTTTATCAATCACTGCGATAAACATCTGAGGCAGAAAGGGGAAAAAAGCGACGACGACGACAATGTGGTCAAACCCCCGTTGTTCATCCCTCTGTCAAAGCCGCTGCGACCTCTGGAGGTCGCTCAGTTGGCACCCACTGAGGTCACTATGGTGTCCGGGGTCAAATTGTGACTTTATGGCATCTTTATTGCAATTTTGTGGAAAGCTGCATTTATGTCATTGGTTCAATTCACATAGTGAAAGATTTCCTACACTACGTTTAGAATTGTGCATAATAAGCTAAATTGAAATTAGTTAAGTATTTGTATGTTTAACTCATTCACTGCCATTGATGCCTATAAACGTCAAAAAAATAATTTTAACTATTTCTATTAGTTTAACATTTTTTCCACTTTTGTTGACTAGAGTATGAGACTTTTAAAAAAAAAAAAAAAAAATTATGAAAAGATTATTAAAAATTAGGGGTGCCAGGCGATTTTTTAAAAATTGTAATTAATCGCATGACTTCACTAGTTAACTCACGATTAATCACACATTTTAAATCTGTTCTAAATGTACAATAATTTTTTTCTAGGTTTTCATACTCTTGTTAACAAAAGTGGGGAAAAAAATGTTAAATGGAAATAGTTCAAATGAATTTTTGACGTCTATAGCCGTCAATGGCAGTGAATGAGTTAATGATAGTACTGTGTATGACTTTTGACTTTTTTAATTCACTACAGAAATAAATGGACTTTTCTATATTCGGATGAATTGAGATGCAAAACAATGACCATTTCGAAACCCTCAATGACTTCTATGAGCAGCTTCAATAGACCTAACGGACGTTTCTGGAATGTTGACCCTCAGGAAGGTCTGAGCTGAGATTTAAACCTCAGAAAAGTGAGGCAAACTTGCTAATCACAAGCCTACCAAGCAACCTCCAAGATGAAAGCCAAAAAACAAAAACATGCATGGATAAGAAAAGCTCAAATTACTGATAACTAGGGCTGCACGATATTGGAAAAACATGCCATATAGTTGAATATTAAGATATCGATATTAAACCTAAAGAAATAACATTTTTATTATCTAATGCAAGAACAACGCTTTTTCATGTGGCAAAAATAAGCGAGCTCAATGTATTTTTAGTTAATTAATTGTAATTTCCCTGGATAATGATCAACTATTGGATGGTGATCTCACCGGAAAATTCAGATAAAAACATTCAAACTTATTGCATGTCTCTGCGATATTGGCGTTTTTTCCAATATATTGCCCACCCCTACTGATGATAATATTGTTTCATTCTGCATGACTTTGTGATGGCGTACTTGATGCATTACATAGGGGTTGTAGTCTGTGCAGTGGAGAATTTCCAAATACCTTTAGTGTTGCTATTCATGAAGAGATGGAACTGGTCAGTGAATAGTGAAAATCCATGTATAATTGACACCCATTGAAATGCACTGGGGAAATTATTAAATTCTTTTTTTTAAACAAAAAAGTGTAATCTGTGCATATGGTACAAACCACTTGTATATTGTCACTGAAAATGTTGCGGAGAAAAATTCTTCATCCCAGTGGTCTGTATCAGTCACAAGTGAAGGCCCAAAAAAGACCCAGAAACTCAGCAGACAAGCGTCGTTCCAGATGGTGAGACGTTGTCAGCGCCACATGGGGAAGCTCTTCGTACCGACCTAAAGATCAGAAATGGAAGCACATCATCATATTCATGTAGCTCCACTATCTTATTGATGTTACGCTGTAGATGACTAATTTGCCTCCTGTGTGTGGCCGCTGACGTCCCAGTGAAGGGTGACACTCAAGTGGCGCCTCCAGGTGGGATTCCTTCGCAGAATAATGCTTCCACTAATGCAATCTGCGGCGTTAACGCTGACGGGCTCGTCCAGCATGAACAGAGTCTGCTTCCAGTGTGTCGGCCTGGAACCGAGACCTTAATTGAAGACTGCGAATGGTTGCCTTCTGAGTGAAAGGGGGGGGGGGGGTTAAAACCTGAAGGGCCATGACCATCACAAAACCTTAACAGTATTAATGCTACAGGACTAAAAATGACATCACAGATGCTCAGCTCCAATCACAGCTCACCTGTTTACTGAAGCTGAGCTGTGATTGGTTGTTACCTGAGTTCTGAGAAACTGATTTTTATTTTCACTCGATAACCAGTGGCAAAATGGCCGCCTTCTGATATGGATAAAAACTGCTGGGTTTTGCTGCTTAACTCGTATTACACTAACGCAATAATAACCACAATACCATATTTAGGCTAGTGGGGCTGCATAAAATATTTTTTGGGGGTTGACTTTAATATTTTAACATTCTTAACTGTAATACAAGTATTAACTGTCTGACGGAATGTTGTTTTTCTTCAAATTGTTTTACATGTATGATGACCTAGAAGTGTTTTTTTTTCTTCATACAAATATTGACTATGATCATGACTGACATGTAAGGAAGGTGAGTGCGGTGCAATGTTTAATTTGTATCGGTGTTTATAAGATATTGCCATAAGTATTTTACATCTTGTGCTTTGTGGTTGCTTCACAAATATGTACCAGTAACCGTAAATTCTATATTCAACCCGACTGTTAAAATGTAAAAAATAAAATTAGATTGTGCATCTTATCTTTATTAGGGTTAAGGATGTGTTGGAGCCATTCCCAGCCGTTTGCCCACACCTGTTTTAAACGCTTCCTGAGCTGCGAATAAGTTTTGATTTCCACCCATATTGAAATTTTGGTGCGTTCGACTTCAAAGGTTCCACTTTAAAATGCATCAACAAATGGATAGATGATTTATACTCTGAGTCAGGTCCGGTGTTCAACTCTACTGGCGCGCCTCCCTCCTCCAGGCTCTTGAAGTGAACACTGAACCAGGCGGTGAAGCCGTGGAACACGCCAGACTTTTCCAGGTGAAACTGAAACTCGCCCTGCATTTCCTTAGAAATGAAACAACAGTCCTACGCATTTATAACATTTCGCAAGGGACTAACTGTAGGAATGAAAGATGACTGATTGGATGATGTACCTCCAGGTCTGCCACCTGCAGCGTGTTCATATCCAAGTAGATGACGTCTGCAGGAGGGGCGAGGCGGTCGCCTGGCTCCATTGAGTGGCTGAACTTGGGCTTGCCAAAGAACTCCTGCAGTGCGAGAGGCCTGCAGGAAGAAGGCACGACGTCATTTGGAGAAAACTCACATACCCCCCCTCCCCCAAAAAAAGATTTGCGACATAAAGTGGCAAATTTGTGAGAAAAAACAAACATTTATGAGAAAAAATTAAGTATTTGTGACATTATAAAGTGGCAAATTTGAGAAGAATTAAAACAAAACAAAAATTACTCAATTTGCGACAAAATGGCAAAATTGAGAGAAAAATTCAGACAAATTTACGCGAAAAAAAATATTTGCGACAAAGTGGCACATTTGTGAGAAAAAAGTATTTCCACTATTATAGTGTCAAATTTGCGAGAAAATAAATTTATGAGAAAAACACGTAAATATAAAAAAATATATGTATATAAATAAATTTAAAAAATATTTACGTGGCCCTACTACACCATCATAGGATGAGCAGCACCTCATCCAGACTGCTGTGATTTTTTTTCCTCTTCTTTTTCTTGCAGTCCCTCAGTGTGAATGCTTAAAACGATATGGTTAATCTTTGCTAAAGCAACTACTATCTCTTTATTTGAAAACCCGACCGAAAAGTATAATTTAACGAATTCTTACACCGTCTGCATTTTTCACACATGGGACTTGTGACTTGGCACAAACATCCGAGTTTCTCGCAAGTTTTTGAGTTTGTTTCTCGTAATTTTCTTTCACTGAATATTACCCCCCACCCTCTAAAAAAAATAGATTTATACATGGGCCCAATATGATGCTGTATCTTAACACTTTTATTGCATTTAACTATCGTTGCCAATTTTCCCTTTTTTTTCTTTCTTTTTTTTTTTACATTTTGGAATATGTTTTACCCTCCAATTTTTTTTTTTAAGAAAAAAAATGGACATAAGTGTTTTTCGCATAGCAGCGACGCTATGCAAAAAGGCACAACATATAAAGTCGATCCCATCGGTTGGTGGGTAGCACTGCCTCACTTGCCTACTCTGATCGTAGGCCCGTCCCTGATTGTCACATCGGGGCATACATGTCACCAACAAGCATTTATTCAAGACTTTAAATGTTCTCACCCGTGACCCTATATGAGGATGATGGCGACAAAAAATGGATGGAAAAACAAAATCTCCTTTTAGCTTCCAGGTGTCTTACTGAAGCGGGGTGAAGTCCAGGCCGTAAGGATTCTCCCAGAAGGCCATTTTCTCTCCGTAATATCGGTGGGCTTGACATGGCACCAAGGTGAGGGCTGCGGACGAAGGCCACATCGTACCACCTTCCCTCAGCCAGCGGTCCCTGGCCAGCAGGACGGATTCCACCATGAACTCAAACTAGACCGAAAAGAAAGGGGATAACGTATGCTTAAAAAATTCCCATGCCACCTGTAGCAGTAACAAACAGTTTTAACTAATACAGGCAGGGGGATTCTTACCAGCAAGCAGTTGCCCATCCACTCCGACACCAGGACGTCCACCTGCTCAGGTAGTTGGATCTCCTCGGCTCGCCCCTGCAGTACCGTGACCACCTCATCGCATGTGTTCTGCTTCACCAGCTCCCTGGTGTGCTGCACCATCGAGCTCGCCTCCACGGCGTACACCTGCAAGAGGACATTACAACAATGACACAAGATGGTGGGAAAATCTAATAGTAAAATCCTCCTAGACTGTGTTCCTAATTTCTGCATATCCACTAACATGCTGCCTACTCCTACTGTACTCCTACCGCTGCTGGTCGTGCTAGCTGAGCGCAGAACAGACTCATGATGCCCGTCCCGCAACCAAGATCCATCACCACCTTCCCGTGCAAAGAAGCGCTGTTGTTGACGATGACCCGCCTGTACGCCTCTGTGCGGCTCTTGTCTGACAACATCTCCAAGTGAAGATTCTGGTATGGTGTAGATATATTGAAAATAGTTTCCCTCCTGCATGGAAATTGATCTAATAACACTGCAGTGATTCAAGAAAGCCAACCAGTGTTCCGTAAGTGAAGTAGTACTCCTCATCCTGCCACGCATCCTCATCCTCCTCCTCTTCAGTGGCTCCCTGGTGGAGGTAGCTGGCAGGGACGTAACCAAAAACCCCTCGCAGCTCAGCCCACCACCACTCTGGGGTAATCTTGGCATGGATCAACAGTCGATCGCCTTTGTTGATGCTAAGCTGCTGAACACAACAGACATAGGCAAGTTTAAAGTTGGATGTGAATTTAATCAGATACTACCCGTTCATTTTCTACAGCGTTACGTACGTTTTTTTAATCCGATTTACGGCATTCCAATGTTACGAACGTCGTCCCGTGACACAAGCTCAGTGGGCGAGTGGTTAGAGTGTCCGCCCTGAGACTGGGAGGTCGTGGGTTCAATGTCCAAAGACTATAAAAAAGGGACCGATTGCCACTCTGCTTGACACTCAGCATTAAGGGTTGGAATTGGGAGGTTAGATCGCCACAAGATTCCTGAGCGCGGCGCTGCTGCTGCTCACCGCTCCCTCAGGGGATGGGTCAAATGCGGAGAACAAATTTCGCCCCACTTAGATGGGTGTGACAATCAGTGGATCTTATCTTATCTTATAAGAAGGCACACTCAACAACTCTTAACGCAATGATAAAGCATTTGCACATCTTTTTCTGCATAACTACATTATAAACTCTATTTGCACATAGTGACATCATGACTTACGATTGTACGAGGTGTTTGGCAAAATTAAACTCCGATTTGGTCTTTCATACACGTAGTTTGCAATATGATACGTAATGCAATACATTTTACACATTTGGACGTTTGGACGGGCGGACGGACAGACAGACAGACGAACAGAAAGTCCGACAGACAGACAGACAGAAAGTCCGACCGACCAACCGACCTCGTCACTGCAACGCCCTGTAAAGCTCCACAAAACAACATACTCCTCAGGTGGTACCAGATCCTCCTTCTGATCCTCCATTTTTACAAACGCGAATCGAGATGGCAGCGTTAATGATGCTCTCGAAAGACGTAGTTATACATGTTTAAATATATTTATGTTATAACGCGTTGTAGCGGAGTCCATTTGAGCTGGAACTACAGTGTCAAATGTAAAAAAAAAAAAAAATTTAAGACCGGAAAGCACAACTTTTGCAAGCGCTTCCTGATGTTTACGTCACGCCTGGTGCGTTCAAAGACAATCGTAAATATAACATTTTATCAAATTAATTTATGAATAATTTTACAATTAAGAATGGCGTTTAGAGTGTTTTTTCCCCCCTTCAATGTAAATGACATTTATTTTGACAGCAAGGCTGGAAAGTATGCGGATGCGTGAGTGCTTGTTGGCAGAACTTGAAAGAAACGAAACCGATTGTTATGACCATTTTTTCCAGACTTTGTGGTGAATCGAAACGAGCTGTAGTCTATCGATGACTCATCTAACGTAGTAGTAAAGTTATAATTACAGTAAATGTTTGCAGAAAAAAACACGTCTAGGCCCTAGTATAAAACGACGATTGGACAAAATCACCTCTCTATCCCCCCCACGCTGTAACTAAATACACCAATAACAGTTTTACAGCAATATCAACATATTGTTAGATAAGATTAGCCTTTATACATTTTATCTATTTTTAAACGTGGATGCTTTTGTAGTAAACAATGCAGTGCTAGCATCATACTGTAGTTTCAGATACATTTTTGCAATATTTTATTTAAGTCACCATCTTTTATAGAATGATTCAATGATATCAATACATGAAAATATTTATTAATTCATAAACAGCACTGTTCTGCCAAATAATACACGTATTGACAGCGTCTAAAATGCTCTTGTCTTTTCAAAAGTCAGCCATCTTGTCATCCCATCAACTGTCACACTTTGTCTTGGATTTTAGGAAAGGTTTATGAAGCACATCATAAAGACGTCGTGCCTGCAAACAGAGTAATGAAATTCATATTACGTTGAAGTGTTCTTTGCAACAATATAATAACGTGCATGTTTCCCCTTACTTTTTGTGGACCAAGACCTGGACAGAGAACCAGGTCTTCTTTCGATGCACTGGTGATTCCTTCCAAAGACTACAATGAAACAATAGAAATAACTAAAGTACCAATGGACAAAAAATAAGATTTCAGTTGCAGTGACAACTGGTTAAGAGGCACTCACAGAGAAGGTTGACAGTAACGTCATAGCATCTGTCTTGTTTATGGACTTCACAGTGGTCAGGCAGTCTGTCACCTTCAAAACAAACACAAATGTGCGACATTATAAAAAAAAAAAAAAACGATGACAGAAAACTGCAACACACCTTTAAAATTTTAATTGCAAAATTACCTTAGATAAATAGTTTTTTTCAACTTGCTCCTTCAGAAGATCTGCCGGTTTCTTTTCATATGACTTGTATGTTTCCAGGTAACGTCCTGCCTCCTCGGGGCTGCCAGTTTATTAAGAAATAAAAACAAATAATAATACATTTTATATAATATGATGTATGTTTAGAGTCACACTTTTATTAAGTTTAAAAATTGTGCTGATTATATGTTGACTTTTTTGTGTGTTCAGGTATGCATTTGCTGCACAGCAAAGACCACACTGGTGTATATTTTGTTCATTGTAGCTTTCATTGATTTAGTGATTCATTCATTTTTCAACCCAGTTCATGCTTAAGTATAAAGGTTGCACTGTTCACACTGTCAGGTAACAGAAATAGTATTGTTTGTTGTTGTTGTCTTTTAAACAATCAGTCACAGGACTTGCCTCCATGCCAAAATAAGAGTGCAGTCAGCCATGATGCAGATGCGAGCCAGCTCTTTCAATGCATGATGGGGATCTTTCTGTGAGGGAAAACCCCAACAATACACGACATGTTACAAATATACAGAAGATTTAGAAACACACCCTAATTCAAATGTCACATTTTTGTGATATATAATAAAATGGCACTTTATACTCACCACATCCACTTGAACTAGTAAAACTCGAAGGGTGAAGCTCTGCCCAAGCTGCTTAAGTCGATCGTGAATATAGTTTGGATTCAGATTGTGATACCTTAGACTTTGAGACAGGTAATGTAAAAAAATAAACATAAAAAAGAAAGGGAGAAAATGTCAAATATTTTGCAGGTATTTCACAAAATGTTCTAAATAAGCACCACAAACATCCACCTGAGAAAGAGAGCACAAGTTGTCTGGCCCAGGACGTAATCTGGCACAACTTCTCCAAACTCCCATGGGACACTCCTAACAAACTTCAAAATGGGATTTCCCCTCTGTAACCGCAAAAACATAAATTACAGTATGCTCAGGTAAAAATATTGCTCCATGCAGGGAATTCAAACCAAAATTGTAATTGTAATAATATGCCTTTAAAGACTTCTAAAAGCACATAGCATTGAAAATGTACTCCTTAGTTTGTATACCAAGAGGTGGGTCTCTGCAGTGCCTGCCCCAATCAAGTGTATAATTGAACAACCAAGTACATGTTTTATTTGCTCATTTCTGACAATGTGTCTAATGAGCAAGCTGTTCTGCACTACAGCTGGGCTAGATCCAGAGCCACCTTCAAGCGTCCGACACTTTAGTGTCCCCCACAGGTGTGAAACCTCTGCTATCAAGTAAAAGCCAAAAGGTAAGCAGAGCTGCCATAAGTGCATATCACTGACACTGGGTAACTGTTTTACAATGTGAAAAAAAAGCATAATATTGCTTATTTAAGGTTGTGCAGATCTAGCTGATATTCCTTTTGGTTCATCATACCTGTCTGGGGCTGACAACGATGCTGCTCCCAGACCCCGCGGCTTTTGCACAAAGGCTTGGACCGTTTGCATCTCTCTGACCATGGTCGGACCCCTGAGGCTCCTCACTCTTCTTCACCTCATCACTTGCATTCGTTCCTTCCGCGGGGGGCACTATGTCAAGCTCGCTTTGCCTCAGACTGGCAACAGTGAGAGCTCCACCAGTTTCAGATGTGGGCATATCAGAGGATACATCTCGTTGAGGAGGCGCAGACCCTTGAGCTTTCGTTTTGATGATATATTGTGCATAAGACAAAGGTTGGCCCTCCTTTACTAGGGATGCACTTGCATTGGTTTTGTTTTGTCCCACAGCTGCTGATGGTTGAAAGTGCTGCTTCGGCTGAAAAACAAGCATGTCTAACTCAAATGATTGTTAAGAGAATCATAGAAGAACATGCTGATGCATATGAAAAGAATACCATACTTACTGGTGTTCTCTGTTTGGTAAAGGCAGAATCATCCAAATTGATATTAAATCTCTTCATGTCTCAGCGAAAGAATGTTTAAAATAATTAACGAACACAAATAACTTCCTAAAAATCCGTGAGTACTAGAAAGTAAAAACTACATGTAATTTAGCAAACGATATGTACTGTACTGGCTATTTGACGCTTCCATTAGGTGCATGTTGTAGATTCAAGGAAGAAAAATACATTCCACAAGGGCTAATAATGCAAACGGCTTTTATTCCGCTCCCTTGCTAAACACAGTAACACACGCATTTCCTAGTTCTATTTAGCTCCTCCCCCATAGGGCTTATGGGTAATGTAGTGAATTTATTTATCTGCAAAATATTCACATTACATACAGTAATGTATAAATAAACCACCTACTTGAAGATTTGAAGATCAAAAATCTTCTGTTTATCCCATTTAACATTATTTTTTCTTTCTACCGGCGTCCAGTGAATGCTTTTCTCAATATTTCCAGTTAAAAAAATAAATTAAACGCATATAAGCAAACTGTGTGTCGTATTAGTTTCATTGCCAATGTGCTTATCCATCCATCTATCTATCTATCTATCTATCTATCTATCTATCTATCTATCTATCTATCTATCTATCTATCTATCTATCTATCTATCTATCTATCTATCTATCTATCTATATCCATACATCCATACATCCATACATCCATACATCCATACATCCATACATCCATACATCCATACATCCATACATCCATACATCCATACATCCATCACGGAGTTGCCCGGGCAACTGTCTGCCACTCAACGCGCGCAGCAATGCATGCCGGGATACTTTCCTGTCATGGCGGAAGAGTTAGCTGGCTAGCGTTGTCGGTGCGCGATTGTTCGGCTTCGCACGTTTTGGGAACTACGACTGCAGCACTTGAAAAGAAATCTACTCTCCCACTATTGCTTCTAAACTTTCACAGGGTAAACATGCGTCACAAATTATAAGCACATTTGACGATTTAACCAAGTAGCTTTGTTGAAACGCGCAATAGCTACAAGCGAAAACGGACTTTGCGCAAGGTTGTTAAATAACTACGAGCATGCTATCTAGCTAGCTAGCTGTGTTAGCGAGACGAATAGGTTGTGAATGACCGTGGAGGCCGCAATCCTGTAGCATTATGTTTATTATCTGTTACTGGCACTTTGGCTTTCCAAGTCCTGTAAGCAAAGTCAATCTCTTTTGTTTTTAGGAAAATGGTCTTACAAATGTTCTATTTGTCCGCTAGCACCGTGACCTCCAATTATTTTTTGAATGAATGTTAAAGCTAGCTTACAGCAACGCAGGCCCGCTGGCGATCAGTAACTTGTAAACTGAGTTGCTTTTGCAAACTATGTGGGATTTTTGGTTTACTTAGTCAACTTTTCCCGACATGTACTTATGTTAGCACTCCTATAAAAACAAATGTGTGCAGATATGACTGGCCAATGTCACAAATTGATTGTCAAAACAACACGTCGTGGTTGGCTGGTAGCGCGGCAACGTTAACTTGTCGCCGTGCTTGTCATCGGAAAGCCGATGTCGTTTCATTCTTGTAGTGAAACAAGTTTCAGTAAAAATAACTTGTCTTAAGTCGAACAGACGTATTTCATTTATGTGGGCGTGATCAAGAGTCACTTTCGTAATTTCAAAGAGATCTGTTGGAAAAGCGTATAATTAAAATAGTGTTGTGCGGTCAAAAGATATGCGGTTCATAAAATGGATGGATGGACCCAAGTACGTTTTCTTACTTTATAGTTATATATAGTTATATAATATCCACTGCTTCGAAAACCAGGATTTTATTGAGGTTGCATTATTTTGCAGACTTTTGACTAATATGCACGCTTTGTAAAATAGAAAATATTTCGATTAGAGATTCAAACTATGCTAACTCCTCAAGTATCATCCAGACATTATCATGGTGATGTGACCGATTCAATGTTTACATTAGTCATAGCGGGGTTTCCCTAAATTTAGGGTCAGTGTTGTCACATTTTATTGGGGTACATTCCTCTGTTATGAATGTATGTACATTGACATCTATGTGAATGTCCGCAAAATTTAAGTCAAGTCAGCAGTGCACTTCTTGAATGTTTGAGACATTTAACCATAAATCCAAAATAAATAAAGGTGAAGATCTTCGACAACCGAAAAGACTGCAGTTACCTTGACTTAACTCTGGTGTATGTGTAGATGTATTTGATGATGTTTGGGTCCCGTAGAGGAATCACCTTTTTAATTTGGTTCTTGGGCTTAAAATGTTTGAGAAAAGACTCAGTGATTGTGGTGTTGACTCTTCTCTAGTGACGGGACCCTTTTATTATTAAGAGGATCCTTTACGATTGCAGCTGCAAGCGGTCAGATGGAGTGCACAGTGGACGTTCCAGCTGGTGAGTGATGATTAGGGTGTAAAAAAAGACCCCGCTTCTTTTCTCCATTTGTCATAAAATTACACAGTGTAGCCATACTTTATAAAATGTGAAATTCCGGGTGTCTGTTCAGGTGAGGATGAGACAACAGAAAAAGATGACGTGAATTGCACAGACGGGACTGAACAGCCCCATAAGAAAAACAAGAAGCACAAAAAGCACAAGAACAAGAAGAAGAAAAAGAAGAGGAAGGGTGAAAAGGAAAGCAGCTCAGACTCTGGCGCTGATTCTGAGGCGGAGACAGCGACTCTGAAACCTGTCCGCACTACTAGAGCCAGGTCAGAAAAGTTGTTTTTATGGTCTTACTTTGTGGATCCACCATTTTCCGGGTGTGACGTCCGCTTAAACGAAGCAAAAAACAAAAAAACTAACAACATTTTTTTTGACAAGTCTTCGAATATGTGAATCCGTGGGTGATGAACTCTGAGTATGCGGTGGTGCACTGTACTCTAAAATTATTAATCTTATGTAATCTTACTTCAATTTAGCCTCCTATGTTAGTAATTAGTTATCTAAATTAACAATGAATGTATTGCTCAATACGTTTCGTGTGGAAATTCTGAAACCATCTGCCCTTGCTTTCGCAGTGCAAGGCTGGCCGCAAAAGTTGGAGATCATGCTGGGCAGAAGGAAGAGGCTAAAACAGGTAGGACGCTTGTGAGAATGATAAATTCTTATTTTTGATTGATTTTTGTCAAATCAAAAAATAAACAATATAAGAAAAATAGAATAAAAAAAGCTCATTAATTGTCTTGTCAGATTGTGTGGACAAGGAGGGAGATGCAAAATCTAAAAAACACAAAAGACATGCTGCTAAGAAGAAGAAAAAGAAGAAGAAGAAGGATGAAAAGAAATCCCAGTCTCGCTCTTCATCTGATAGCAGTACTGGCTCAGGTTCCGATTCGGAAACGGAGGGGCGTGCAGGGACAGGGGATGGCAAATCCTCTCCCGCGGTAGCACCTGGACAGCATGAGCCAGTGACCCTAATGTCAACACCAAACAACAAAGGGGATGAGAAAGATGTTCCCAGTCTGCTGAATCCTGAACCAATTGAAGACAAGAAAGAGAGCATAACTGAAATGGAAGTTCCGCAAAGTGCAGAGAAGACCACAAACGATAGTCATACCAATGGGACAGAAAAGGATATAAAATCCCCTCTGCCTAGCTTGGATGAGGTAACACAGACGGGAACAGTTCAGATTAAAGAAGAAGCCAGTCTAGGAGATGGTACTTTGTGTCATGCCAATGAACTTCCTGACATTATTCCTAAACAGGAAGGTAATGCACCGAGAGATGAGCCAATAGAGAAAGATGAATCCAATTTAATGCAGCAGGCAACGGTAAAAGAGTCTGATTCACCCAGGCCAGCGTCTCTTCTCCCTATTATGGGCCCAGATATTAAGCAATCTGAGTCAAGAGTTAGTCGGTCACCAAGTCCCCCTAAACAGCAGAATGATGATCAAACAGTAGTGGCCGCTGAAGAACCGCCAGAAAATCATTCAAGAGCAGCCTCAAAGGACAAGCAATCTCCCACTCGTCTAAAAAATCGGCGGCTCTCGCGTTCCATCTCTCGCTCTCAATCTCCTAAACCTAGGAAGAAGTCTGTCTCCCCACGCTCCAAGTCTCCCAAGAGAGCTCGCCGTCGGTCGTGGTCCACTTCTCGGTCGCGCACGCCCAAGAAGAAGTCATTAAGGTCTCCACGGAGGTCCAGGTCGCCAAAACGTAGAAGAAGTGCTTCTGTCTCCCCGAGGCGACGCCGAAGTTCCCCGTCTACTAAAAGAAGATCCTCAAGATCACCCAAACGTGGCGGACGCAGGTCGCGCTCTTTGTCTCGCTCTCCGAGGAAAAGCCGGAGATCAAAGTCCCGCTCACGAGGGCGCTTGAGGCGCTCCCGGACACGCTCGCCTAGACGTGGAGGTGCAAGCGGTAGACGGTCGCGGTCACGCTCTTTTGCCAGGGCTCGTCGCTCCAGATCCAGGCGCCCTTA
Source organism: Vanacampus margaritifer (assembly GCF_051991255.1). Taxonomy (NCBI): domain Eukaryota; kingdom Metazoa; phylum Chordata; class Actinopteri; order Syngnathiformes; family Syngnathidae; genus Vanacampus; species Vanacampus margaritifer. The sequence goes on from NC_135442.1 coordinate 10,995,415, forward strand.
TCGCCGCTCCAGGTCACGTTCCTTGGCGAAACGCAGGCGCACAAAGAGTCGATCACTGTCTCGACATAGAAGGTCGCCACCTCCCAGATCACGCCGCTCTCGCTCCAGATCTGTCCGCAGGACCAGGCGAACCCGATCACGCTCCGTCACAGCCTACAAACGTCAGCGGCGCTCCAGATCAAGGAGTCCCCGCAAACGGACCAAATCACGAACTCCTGCTTCTCGCTGGCGCTCCAAATCCAGATCTCTGGTCAGAAGGCGTTCTCGCTCCCCTGCCAGGAGAAAGCGGTCTCCGCCGCGGTCTAGCAAACGCTCAAAATCCCGCTCGTTGCCTAGAAGGCACAGGTCAAAGTCACGCTCACCATTGCCGAGCAGAAAGAAGTCCAAATCGCCAAGGATCCGCGTCAGAAGGTCAAAGTCAAAATCTGTCTCTGTTGGCTTGCGCAGATCCAAGTCCAGATCCCGGTCTGCGTCAAGTGATAGGCCATCTGATAAGTCATCCCATGCCAGATCCGCCTCACCCCTTCAGGAGGAGAAGACGACTTCTCCTCCCCAGGCGGAGCAAGCATCCCCAGAAAAGATGGCCGAAGTAGATGAAACTGTTCCTGCAGCAGGTGAGAATAATTGGGATTTTATATTGACACACATCACAAAAAGTGAATTTGAAAATTGCATTCTACTACACTGCGATGTTGATACCTTGTTTATGTTACAGGTGGCTGGAAACCTGTGACCTCACTGGTTGCTTCCAGTTCTCCACCTGTTACCTCTGTGGATGAAGTGGAGGAGCAGCCTCAGGACCCTGATGCCATCCCAGAAGAAGAGGAAGAAGAACAACGGGAGGAGGAGGAGGCGGCTGAGGCTGAGGCTGAGGCTGAGGAAGCAGTGGAGGCTGAGACTGAGGCGGCTGAGGCTGAGGCTGAGGCTGAGGAAGCAGTGGAGGCTGAGACTGAGGCGGCTGAGGAGGTTGAGACTGAGGAGGCTGAGACTGAGGCGGCTGAGGAGGCTGAGGAGGCTGAGGAGGCAGAGGAGGCAGAGGAGGCAGAGGAGGCTGAGGCTAGCATATGCCAGGAACAGGATGTTTCAAGGACCGGTTCTGGCTCCCCAGAACCTGTCACTAGACCAGAGGGATCTGAAGGTTCTGAAGACGTAGATGAAGAAATAGAAGGTTCTTCGCTGGCGCCAAACATGATAGAAAAATCCCAGGAAAGCCCCTCGCGTTCAGCATCTCCAGGAAGGCAGAGCAAAGAGTGTTCGCCTTCACCCGCAGAGCACAGGGAACCTTCGCGTTCAGCTTCACCCCGAAAGAGGTTTGTTTGCAAGGAACACCAAAAGGGTTTCTGTGGGTCACTAAAAAACATTAATTAGATTTTGCAAAAAAAAAAAAAAGGCCTTTAATGGCATTAAATACGATGTCCAGTGGCATTCAAATTTAAATTGTTGTTCATGCTTTATTTTTACACACAATGTTGTACGAGGGGTCACTGTAACACAATTTACCAATAACAAATGTGATTTAAAAAATATATATATATATATTTGTGGGGACTGGTTACTAGTTTTACTTTTATGACCTAAATGGCCTGGAGTTGCTTCATGTATATATAAATATAAATTGCTTTGAATTTGAAAAGAACAATTTTCAATTTTGCAATTTTCTAAATAATAGCTGTATGCTGAAAAACTCAATTTGGACTATTGAGCTGTTGGTGTAATGCCACAAGATGGCGCCAAAACTTTGGCTAAAAGGAAAGTAGTAATTGTGACAAAGAAGTATGTCAAACTGATACATTTCGACTGAGATCTTTGTACTCTATAAAGGGGAGGAACTAAGTCAAAAGTCTTAAGTATGAACTCCATCATAATCAATGTAATCGTTCTCATCATCATCTTCAGGTCAAAGTCTCCAGTGAGGAAGAGAGAATCTGTCTCACCATCCGACAAGAAGAAGCGGCGGTCAAAATCGCGGAGTCCCAGCCGGCGCAGAAGATCCAGCCCTTCTCGTTTGGCCACACGACGCAAGCGATCCCGTTCAAAATCTCGAACCAGGGCGCGCCGATCCAAGTCTCGCTCTCCAGTCCGCAAAAGACGCTCCCGCTCGCCCAACAGGGGGAGGAAAAGATCCAAGTCCACGGACAGGAACAAGCGGTCTCGCAGCCGATCCGCCGGCCGCAAGAGAAGGTCTCGTTCAGGTGACAGGGGTCGGAGGTCCAGGTCTCGCTCCTCTGACCGAAGACGCCGATCACGATCCAGAGGTCGAGGGAAGCGCCCGGTGTTTCGCAGTCGCTCATTTGATCGAAGGGACAGATGGAAAAGGGAGCCCAGCCACTCTCCTGTTCTGATTCTCCGCAAGCAGCGCCGCTCTGGCTCGCGGACACGGCGTAGCGCCAGCAAGTCGCCGCCGAGGCTCACTGACCTGGGTAAAACTTTTCACGTGCTTGCATCACAGGAAAGTGACAACGTAGAACAAGTGTTTACGTGATTTATTTTGTTTTCCAGATAAAGACCAGTTACTGGAGATAGCCAAGGCCAACGCAGCTGCCATGTGTGCCAAAGCGGGGGTGCCCATCCCCGAGAGTCTGCGGCCAAAAGCCATCCTCCAGCTTCCCCTGCCGACACCGTCGGCCGGCCCCCTCTCCCTCCCTCTGCCGTTACCCCTCCCCATGGGCATGGGGATGCCAAATATGCCCAACATAGGTCCAATGGGGTTGCCCACTATTCCAGGAATGCCCAACATGTCCAACATCACCATGAGCGCCGCCATGGCAAGTATGACGGCGGCCACCATGACGGCAGCCTTGACCAACATGGGGGCCTTGGCGGCCATGCCCCCCCTGGCCCCCCTCCCCACCATCACAAACAAACCTCCCCCGTGTCTCGCGCCACCAACCCCATCCTTGAACCTGGACCACATCGAGGAAGCGAAAAGGAAGGTCACTCAGCAAGCGAATATCCACACCATAAAGGAGCTGACAGAGGTAAAAGAGGTTGATGCATGATGCTTTGGAGTGTGCCCGTAACCGTTTTTTATTTTTCTCCAGAAATGTAAGATGATTGCCAACAGTAAGGAGGAGATGGCTGTAGCTAAACCTCACGTCTCGGATGATGAATTCTAAACTCTTCAAGTCTTTAAGGTAAACACAGCAACCTTCTTTCCAGAGCGCGACGTTATGTTCTTTTCAGGCCAATTCTGATTCGTAGTAGTCAAGAAGGTTGATAACCGATATTTGGAGCAGATATTAATTTTCAGTAAAAAGAAGGAAAAATATTGACATCCATTTTTTTAAATACAAATGCCAATATTGACTTTGTTGTAATGTTTTAAAGCATGTTGAACAATTTTTCTGACTTTTCAAAAAAAATATATATATATATATATTTTTAAATCTTAGGCAATAGACATCCTTTTAAATTTCTAACAAAATGTTCAGGGAGCTCCCAATGTCATCAGTACGTCTTAAAATGTTAAATAGAAACTTAAACAAGTAAATACCACAGCTCTCTATAGTTTTCTACAATAAATATATTCTATAAAATAAAAAAATACCTTAAATCTTAAACTTTTCACTGTTTTTGCTTAATGTCGAACAAAAACAAATAGTTCAGAAGGTTCCCAGGGTCCGCAGCATCTCTTATGTCTCTCCCCCCAACATTGCCATGAGAGATCATCACTATGCTGTGGGTAATTTTCTAATTTCACCTAATTTGTCTGTTAATTATTTACTACAAATGATGTGTCTGTGTCCAACTCTCTATGCCAGTGATGGATATTGACGGGCAGAAAAATTAAATGATCTTCCACTAGATGGCAGAAGGTACACAGTTAAAACTGTGCATCCTTTGTTGTGACAGTAAAGGTTGGGTAACATTGAACTGTTGTCACATCAGGATTTGTTTTTAAATATAAATATTTGTGGCATGTTAGCGTAGTCGTTTCATGCTTGTTTTTCCAGCTATCGGTATTGATTTTAAACTAGCAAACATCTCACGCGTTTTTTGCATCAACCCATCAGACTTGTTAATGAATGTCATGTTTCTTTCTCTGCAGGCGCTGGCTGACTAGAAGTTAGAAAAACGATGTGAAGATACATTTTTTTCCCCTTCTTAGGACCCGCACAGGAACACCTAACAAAACAAAACAAAAAAAAGGATATTTTTTTTCAGGACAATGTGCCCACTGTAGTTCCCGGTTGGAAGTCACGTGGCGTGGCTGAGCCTCACACAAGAGACGAGCATCTCGGTTGCTTACAAGTCTGCCCCAGGTTGCTTCCGTTTGCGCGGCCGGGTCATGTGATACCACTCAAGAAACTGGACACGGTGACTTCTCGTGTGCATGATTGTAAAACTATAGTGCGAATGTGAGTGTGTGTGGGTGTATATAGTGATTTTCACCAACATCCCCTCAGTGTTGCTACTTGCTCAAGCAATCACTGTTGTAAAGACTAAAACCAAACTCACTAGTGGCGCCGTTTTTTTTTTGTTTTTGTAAAAGCTTAGTTAGTCTAAATTGGTTTTACTTAAGCTTTCTTAAAGGACCGTGTAAAGTGGACACTGCTTCCTTGTTCTGCTGTATTCCCTAGTTTATGCGTTTGTGTTTTTTTAAAACAGTTTCAGTTGATTTTTATGCGCGATTTGTTGACACAAGCTTGGGTACCATTCAGTTGCAAAAAGTATGAGAATAACCAAGAGGAGCAGATTAGACGGAGTAACATTTCCCTGTCACAAAACACATCAAAATTCAATTAGTTCTGCCCTGTTTGTGATTTATATTTCTTTTAAAGTGGCAGCTAAATTTAACTCGGAGATGCACGCACAGAGGAAATAATTCATCATTTGACAAACTGTAGGACTACTTTATTTGAAGTGATAGTGGATTTGAAAGCTTGAGGCCTCGCTAGCTGTGATTTCAACAGTGGGTCGGACAATCACTTCTTGTTGTTGGCAACCTATTAATCTCGTTCATCACCATAGAATTTCGATCCATGTCAATTGACTGCAGTGGAAAATGAGTAAGCTGCCAAGGCCGTCTTAACTGTGGAAGGTAACGCATAGATTTTCTTGTTCCTATTGTGTCTGCTTCTCCATCAACACACAAATTCCTTTGAGGTGATCTTTATTGCTGTTTTCCAAGACAGGAGAGAGAAAAAATAAAAGAGGAACATGCATTTTGGGATTTTTTGGGAGGGGGGGGGGGGGGCAATTTGAATAAGACATTGCTTGTTCTGTATATAAATATGATAATGATTATTAAAAACTTCATTGATCTGTACATATTCATGTCCTTGCGTGTTGTGTTCTCAGCATGACAGCACATTTAAAATAGTTTCTAGTTTGTTGGGGGGGGGGGGGTCATCTCACAAGACTCACATTGAGCATTTTTCACATTTACCTGTTAATTGACCAGATCATTCGAATAACCTTTAAAAAGTACAACAAAGTGAATATAAGACAAAACAAAAGTGTTGCTTTTTAAAGAATTTCTCTGTGTTTTTAATATCAAAACCAATAATAGTTAAATATTTGAAAAATGATTTGCAGTGACAATTTTGTCATCCCCAAACAGGCTCAGTTAACACCACAATCATTTTTGGGAATTGCCGAAGAGACCTTTTAAGCATATTTTCCGGCTGTGATATGTCATGGTCTGTTTTCTTAATGTGACATTTGAATGATATTTATTAACCTGTGAATATTAGGCTGTAACACTCCATACTGTCATCTTGTGGTCAAATCACGTAATTGCAGGATGTATTGAGGCGAGCAAGTTCTCAACTGTTCCGTTGAGGGTAAAATTCACGTTTTTATTTTTATTTTTAGATAATTTATATATATATATATATATATTTTTTTTTTAAGGGACGTTTTTGTTCTTTTAGTATTTTTTTATTTGGTATATTGTTTTGGTAGAAACTTTAATTTATAAGCACGTTTTTCTCTAAAATATCAATTTCCTTTATTCTTTTTACTTTGTCCTTTTTTTAATTTGTTATTTTCTCATAAATGGATACATCTGACACAAGTTCCCTTTCCACACAAGTTGTGGCAAATTGGCTGATTAAAAATCAAACCATTTAATTAGTATCTGAAGGGGACATAAGGAAAAGTAGAGAAATAGTGGCTCTCTGTAGTGCCTGTCCATCCATCAAGCATAGTTTGAGAGAGCAAAACCTTTGTCATCGCTCACTCATGCAGCATCCCTGGTTGTCGTGGTAAATAAATCCAGACTGCCACTGATTTAGCAGTAGGCCTATGGGGCGAGATGAGGACTGTCTCACTTACAAAAGACCGGTCTCTAAAACCAGAGTGATTACAGAAAGATGTGACAGTTTGATACCTGGGAATTTCTTTTTTGTTGTTGTTGGAAAAAAAGCATAATAATCCACCCCTTACAACCGGAGTATAAATCCTGCATTTATTTAGACGAGCTCCTCAACTAATTTTAAGTGTCACTTGTCTTGAAAGCTCTTTCGCTATTTGCATTCTTCAGACTACCACAGACACATCGCAATTAAAAGGATGCCAGCTTTCATCAGGCATGAACAAGCGGGGCTCCTCGTGCACAGCCAAGAGGTGCCGATTTCCATTGTTCAATGCGACAATCAGGCCCCGGCAGGTTTAGATGGGGTGGCATCATAAATATCAACTAAAACCCAATGTGACGTTGAGAGGTTGTGCAGCCTTGAGCGCCCAGCTGCAGATCCCCTGATGAAATCCTATGCCGCAGTCAGAGCCCATAAGTAGGACCTGGCGGCAAGATTTAACAGCTGTCACGACCACCTTATTGTCAGCGTGTGCCACCAAAAGAAGATGAATGGTGAAATACGTTGGGTTCGAGGAGCACTGTCTGATAGGCTCGTGTGGAGTGGCCGCATGCCTCGTTGCTTTTTGAATTGCTGGATTCATTCAGTGCTCTTCTAAAAATAGCAGGCATTACAGAAACATTGCTTTAAAAAAAAAAACATCCAACCGAAGAGGTCAGTGAATGAATTCATCCCCAGAAAGTCAACCTCATGTTCTCCCCACAGAATGGTTTTCACCAAAAGTGGATGAAAACAATGCAAAATGTCTATAGTACCAATTTCCATTGAATCGAATGGAGAATATGTAACAAGGCACATATTAGGCATATTTTTGAACATATTAAGACGTATTAAATTGTGAACATGTGACATGATGGCATACATTGGTCAAAATACACACCATGTCTCCCTCCTTCAGCGCAGCTGAATCTAATGATCAGCTCGTCAGCGAGCTTTGCAGAAGCCTGATAACGATCCTGATCATGGATCAGGTGTGTTGGTGGAGAGAAACGTGGAAAACAGGCTCTCAAGGATTGAACTTGGCTACCCCTGTGCTAGGCCTATGGCGTTAGCGTCCACCCAGCTCATAAGAAACAAAAACATTCCCTCGCAATGTTAGTGTTATCTTGTGTGGTGTAATGTTAGCAAGTCAAAGTTTTATTTTTTTCTTCCATGTCACCTTATGGCACTGCTCTTCAATTAGTCTCAAGTGTACCTCAGTTGATGAGCTAATATTCCTTCTGCACTCTATGACAATGAGCGCGTCACTGCCACCTACTGTAGTGGATGTACAATTACAGTTTACTCTATTACAGCAAAGAAATAAAAAAGAAATAAAACAAAGTGTGTTCCCTGAGGCCACACACACTATAAAACGTTGAGCGCCTTCTCTTGCAATCTGGCGCAATTGTGACTTGCAGTTAACTAGCTAGCTATACTTGAGCTACTCCTGCTCAGTGGAGAGCGGATATAAAGGTTTGATTTTTCATTATTTTGAAGCTGCTTGGCTTATAATTAGTGCTGTCAAAGTTAAAACGTTAACTGATTAATTAATCACACAAAAATATGAATTAACGCAGATTAATCTCACTATTAATTTTGACCATACATTACCCTTTAGTGTGACAGCGTATGGCTACGTTTAAGATAGCGCAGGTTGTGTTTGAGCAATAAGCATAGTTACATCCATTAATTCATTCACTGCCATTGACGGCTATAGACGTGAAAAAATCATTTGAATTATTTCTGTTAGTTTTACATTTTTTTCCACTTTTGTCAACAAGAGTATGAAAGCCTAGAATTTTTTTATTGTACATTTAGAACAGATATAAAATTTGTGATTAATCGTGAGTTAACTAGTGAAGTCATGCAATTAATTACGATTAAAAATTTTAATCGCCTGACACCCCTAATTTTTAATAATCTTTTCTTTTCTTTTTTTAAATCGCATCAGGCGATTACATTTTTAAATTGTAATTAATTGCATGACTTCAATAGTTAACTTACGATTAATCACAAATTTTATATCTGTTCTAAATGTACAATATGTTTTTCTAGGTTTTCATACTCTAACAAGAGAGGGAAAAAAAAGTTTAACTAATAGAAATAGTTCAAATGAATTTTTGACGTCTATAGCCGTCAATGGCAGTGAATGAGTTAAAGTAAAGCATTTAATAAATGTTTGCGAATCACATTTAGAATATTTGTTCATGTCCAAATATTGGGGTCATTTCCCCCCCCCATTTTAAATTATGCAAATAATTAATTGATTAGGAAAAATAGGAGGATGAGCGTGTTGCAATGGATCAAAAAATGTTGAAGATGTCCTCATAACATTAAATGATAAAAATGTTAATTACCCCCCCCCCCCAATATATCAAATATTATTATTATTATTATTGAATATATTGTAAAGTCAATTTTTGACTTGACTTAAAGCAGTTTTTAGGAAATGTGAGACTCTCATCATCAGGAACAAATGAGTGAGGCTATTGAAAGGAGCTCTTAAAGGTTCATTTCTGTGCCGCTGACCTGCGTGTGCATCGACTGCATCCCGTTTTCGTGGCGTTTGCAAGCATAGGCTACATACGTGGGCTGCAACTTGCATACTGAGCACCGGGTGAGTCATTGGCATTGGCAGATCGATGGCTGAACGGTCGATGGACGCCTGAGTGCTTTGCAACGACCACTCTGTTGTGCAGCCTCTAAAAGGAGGTCACGCGCACTAATTTCTCCTCAGTCCTCCTTGCGCGGCCCATTTTGCTCTCCCATCAACTGCCCACCCATTTGCACACACACACACACACACACACACTGGAGCTTCTTTCTCAATCCGAGGCAAGATTGAGAATGAAGACAGCAGAGGCAGCCAAGAGAGGAGAAACACAAGGATTTGTGGGGAAATGAGGTCCTCCCGCAGATAAGAACTGAGGACAGGAAAAGGAAATCGAGATGCCAGAGGAAGATTTCACTCAGAGAGACTTAGCCCCAAAAAATCAAAGGGTGAGAATGTGATCATCCATCTAAAAGTCGGGGGCGGGGGGGGGGGGGGGGGGCTTGGGCTGTCACTTTGCTGGACCGTCAAAAGTGTTTGTGTGTGTGTGTTTATAAACAGCACTGTGTGTATTTTACTGCCCTAGATGGGACAGTATCATTCCAAGGCAAAAATATTTAAAGGCAGGAGAGTATTCTGCAGCAGTGACATTTAGTGACATTGTAAACTAATGAGTCAAATGGCAAAAATCAAATCCACCTACACAAGATGCGGTTCATAACACTGAAATTCACATCAAGTGCAATATTGTACTTAAAAAGGTAGCATGTTCCATTTTCTACTCTGTAAGCAATTTCCCATGGTTTGAAACAAAGTCGAATATATGCACTTTGTCCAGGAGCCTCTGATAATAATAGCGTGTGTAGCATTGTGGCTTGCTCGCTGCCGGCTGCGCAAAAGCACCCCAAATTGATTCATTTATGAGGCTAAAAAGGAATTTTGTGGGTCAGATATGATAGCGTCCGTGTGGAGACATTGTGTGTTGTGTCCCTTTCCCCCCCCGTGTGAGTGAGAGTGAGAGAGAGACAGCCGCAGGAATGTGTAAGTTAGTTCCAGTCCATTGCATGAGAATGAGTTGAGGTAGGCTCCAGTGCTCGTGTGTGCGTGCGCGTGCGTGCGCGTGTGCGTGCTGTATTTCACAAGAATGGAAGGCTAGAAGTCATCATGTTGTCAACCAAAAAGATCAAGGTTGTTAGCAATGGCCCTCCCCCACCCGTGGCCAATCATTTGATGACACTCAAGGTCTCCAGAGGCAACACGTTCGACTGAGGTTGACTGACGGGCAATAAATATAATGTACTGTAGTTCCTTATCACCTTAATCATTATTGTTATAGCGAAAATGTCCTTTGTTTTTGCCTTTGTCAATTAATTTCATCCATGAGCCTTTGGTGTTGATTTCAAATGTATTTATTTTTGGTATAAGTACAGCATGGCTGTTTAGTCAGAAGAAAAAGAAGAAGAACTCCACTTGAATAAAACGAAGCATACATACAGTATTTCTTCTAATATTCTTCTAGACTGTTCTGCCTTTCTGTCAAAATTCTGTCATTTTTGGCAATTTTATGGACTTAATACGGTCATTTTCTGCCTCTTCTTTTTTTGGGATATTTTATGGAATAATATTTTTTGACATTTTTTTTCTGCCATTTTTGTTGTTGCAATTTTCAGGATTTATTCTTTTGTTTTGGACATTGTATAGGTACTTTTTCAAGATTTTCTCTTCTGCCTTTTAAAAATAAATAAATGTAATGACTTTTTTTGGTGTGCAATTTTGCGGATATTTTATGTAAATTTTCAGGAATTCTTCTTTTGTTTTTTTGACATTTTATGGTTACTTTTTAAAACATAATTTCTGGCTTCTTTTTTATGGGCGATTCCTCAAAGACATTTTGTGATAATTTTCTGTCTTTATTCTTTTGTTTTGGACATATTATGGTTACGTTTTGAACATTTTCTTTTCTGCCTTTTTTTCCATTCAATTCTCTAACATTTTGGCAATTTAATGGGCATTTGATGGTAATTTTCTGCTTTTCTTCTTCCTTTTTGGACATTTTCAGGTAATTTTTTAAAAACCTATTCATTTACCTTTCATCTCTCTTTTTCTGACAACCTAAACTTAACTTGACTCTGACATTTTCTGAACATTTAATTATTCTTAAAAAAAAAAAATCTAAATCATTAAGTCATTTAAATATTATTGAATCTAAAAAAAATAAATAAATAAAAGGTAAAAAAATGATTAATTTCTACTACACCTTTTTTAGCGATCCACAGAGAGCCACAGGTTGCAGACCCCTGCTCTATATCATATTCAACATTTTATATTCCCACTGTAATATTCTGAAGAAAAAAAAAACGTCGCCACGGTTAACATCCGAACTAAAAATCTTTTGTGCGTCCAACAAAAATGTTTTTTTCTCAAGCCGCTGCGCATCCCCTGAAGTCTTTTATCAGATGTACGTCTCACACATGCAGTATCTACCCCCCCCCCCCCCACCCAACCCTAAAAAAAAAAAATAGAGCCCTGAGGTGTTTGTATGACTGAGGCGCAGATCTCTGTGCTGACTCACGCTGAAGAACAGGTCGCAGTGACCCAACTTGTAAGGTCATGACACAACAAGATGTTTGTGGCTGTGGGAGTGTGCACGCTTGCCACTTCAGATTCAGCTCAGGGCTCTTGCTCAAGTGCATTGAAAGGATTTCGGCAGCGTGTGTGCTTGCGACTTGATTTGCCCAAAACACACTGTTTAAGGTGTTCTCGACTCCAAATGGCCGTTGTTGTCATTGTGTGGCATCAACAGGAATACTCGACAGTGTTGTACTCTGTGCCACCTGTAACGTTGTAATCAAATATTGAGAGCTGCAATGCGCTAATTAAACATTCATACTTGCCACAAGGCTTCAAGGTGCTCACAGAGTGGCCCTCTTACCGAGACAGGGCAGCTTCTATTCCTGGCACAAAACACTAGAGGGGTTTTCATTTCAACTTCAATCCTTGTTGCCGTCTCGTTGAAAGTTGTTGTTGGTGTTTAAAGTTTAAAACGGACGTCTGTGTAACATTGGTAAGTCAACATTTTGAACAGGTCAGAAATTGTATTAATACATACAGACAAATAAATGGATGTGAAAACGTGTTAGAGGAGATACTGTCATATCTAACAGGACAAAAACATCAATGTAGCTTTAAATGCTGCCTTTGGAGCAGTTGTCATGGTTTGTCATTTGTAAACAAGGCAGTGTTATTTATATAGCACATTTCACACACAAGCTAACGGCGTGCTTTAAATGATTAAATTATTAAAAATGTAATATTTAAAATAATTACATTTTGTTAACAGAAATAAAAAGCAGTTTACTGAAATGACTAAAATAACATCAAGTCCAAGTAAAAGATAAAAAAAAAAAGTCCCCCCCCCCCAAGAGCTCGATGTAAGCATGAGAGTGAATAAAATAAATAAATACAAGTTTTTAACCTGGATTTAGGGTTGACTTCATGTCTATTGCCAGGAAATTCCATTGGTGCGCGGCATAACAGCTACATGCTGCTTCACCATGTTTGGTTAGAACTTTGGGCTGTCTGGAGTCTGGAGACCTTGTTTATATTTGGCAATATATTTATATTGATATATATTTGCCTTATTTAATTATGATAATTATGTATAGTTTTGTGTATTGTTAATTTTATGATGATGAAATGGGTTTGCTATCAAATCAGCATTTTCAGGTACAGAATGTTTACGTTCAATGTTGGTATGTGGCTTACCCTAAATGGCCACCATCTCCCACAATGCATTGCAGCTTTTACATTGCATCGTGCAATGTAGCAGGCTTTTTTTTTTGTGTGTGTGGGGGGGGGGGGGGTATTTTGGAACTGTTCATACTAGACGTCCACCCCAGCGTGACTAAAAACCTGCTCTACTCGCTGACCACTATTTTCACAGTTCGTTTGTGAGTAGCATACATTCTCATGCCATATGGTCTCACAGTGTGGAAATTCACAGTGACGAGGTCAGCATGCTCCAACAAGCCTGGAGGCGGGTTCGGGGTGGTCAAGGCAAGAGTTGAACCACTTGCAGAACAGCCCGCGTCGTTTTCAGGAATATGAGTCTTCATTTCCCCCCACACTTTATCTATCTATCTATCTATCTATCTATCTATCTATCTATCTATCTATCTATTCTATCTATCTATCTATCTATCTATCTATCTATCTATCTATCTATCTATCTATCTATCTATCTATCTATCTATCAAAATGGTTCATTAATAGCATTAATAGAAAGCTGGTACAATGATATGCTGCCAGGTAATCATTGTTTTTGCAAGAGGAAGTGTGCAATCAATGTTACGGGCCACACTTGCATAGTATTGGCCTCCTTATTGGCTAATTGATTGACTGTTAAACTGACTGAACTGGTACATTCAATAGCTGCAGAGCTAAGCTGGTAAAAACATACTCCCGGCCCACAACTTTAGGCACATATGCGCAGTTTAATGAGATCTAGTACAAAAATGATTAGTTTACAAATGCCAGAGAGGTTTTTATGGTTTATTAATGTGGTTTTAGAATTTCTGCTTCCAATATCTTGACTGATTAAGGTAGCTAAATTCTCCCAAATGTTAGAAACAGCTCTCAGTGTAATGCGGCGCAGCAAATACAAACTAACACTACGATTTTGCATTAGCATGTTTGACATTTCTGGAATTATCTTAATTTAATGTTATGTTACCTATAGAATGTTATACGATGCTTCAAATTGACATATTCAAAAATATAATTTTATTAGTATTCATTGTAGTGGCTTAATAAATGTAATTAATAATGAGTCTTTATTGGAATGGTGAGTAAGGGAATTAATGAGATGCACACAATGTTTATCGGTATTATAAATAAACATGAGCCAAATCAAATTGACTAGCCACACTTAGAAGACAAACATAAACACCCCATCTGGGTGTTGCTTATGTAAGAGTTGTGCTTGTCTCTCAAGCCATCCATCCTCTCTGTCTGAGATTTGGACATTGTTGTCCTCAAAGGAATGCCCCTTTTCTTTGATATGCAAATGAAGTGCACACTCTGGACCGAAGAGGCTGCCCTCAACTGAGGTCACTGCACTGCATAAGCAACATTGATGAGTTTGCGTCGAGGGATTTTTCTCTTTAGGGTGAACCCGTTTTTTTTGTTTGAAGGTGTTGCTGGGTTTGAAGTGCACCGGAATATTACATTTAGAGGAAAAAGTTTATTATTATTATTTTTTTAAAATCTGTCCTCATTCAGGTTGAGTGGTCATACAATGTAAACTCCATACTAGCATTAATCATCAATGTGGTGGTGTTATTACCTGTTAACTTAACAAATACGTATTTATATGTTTTTTTTTTCAGAGGCTAGACTTTCATTCCTGTCCCAGGTAGTTATTTACATTAAAATAAATAAATAAATCAGATTGTTATGGTAAAGGAGGGTCCAAAAATGGCTGGTACTGAATGAGTTAATCGATGGGTATTTGAACACAAACGTTGCACCAACACATGTAGCCAATACAGTAAAAACCCAAAATAATAAGTAAAAAAAAAACCCCAGTAACAATAGTCACAGGCATATGTTCTTTATCCTCTGCGAAGAATGACTAATGCAGTACAATGTGTAGCCATATGGCTGTCTTATACTGCCCCCAGGTGGCCCAAGCATACATAACAACATGCATTGTGTGACAAAACGGTTTGATTCTTTTTTTTATTTTTATTTTTTAAATATATCTCATTATTGTATAAAAAATCTAATATTATAGAGCGCTGTTTTTCAAAAGTTTTGGGTGGCTGGAACAGTTTAATGGCATTTCCATTCATTTCAAAGGTGAAAGATGATTTTAGATGAATGTTTTACGTTGCGAGCATTGTCAAAAAACAAATTAAGCTCGTATGTCAGGTGCCACTGTACATTGTCCAATTAATGTACCCAGTGCCCAAATAGGTTGTCCAACCCCTGAAAACAACTTCCTGCTATGGTTTCACCGTGACTTCGACAGCTTGCTGCTGTGGGATGTGAGCTTCTTGATTTCGATATATATAACATACAGTACTGTGCGTGTGCATCTATATTGCACGGCAGCTTAGCTGTGCGTGGACATGAGCGCCGCGCGTCTCCCTCGTTATCTGTGTCAAGAGATTTATGGCCAAAGGTAGCTAGCACCGAGCAACAAAACAAGCCTCTGCCGGGGTTTCCCCCCCGAACGGATATGGCAGCTGGTAAATCAACTGCAGGCACATCCCAGGCAAAATGCTTTTCCCAGTTCCATCAAAAATATCTTCCCCCCCAGCTGGAAAATCCCTGCGCGCACTTCATCCTGTCTGTTTCACTTGTCAGCCCACCCTGTGTTGTGAGCTGCTGCTTGAGGACGGCACACTCGATCCATTCCAGTTTGTCAACTCCGTCAGAATGTATGCACTATTGTGACTATTTGTTCCAAGCAAGCAGGCTCCGTTGTGTTCTTTTAAAGGGTCAGGACGTTGAGAGCCTACAGAGGTTTGGCGTACATCTGTAGTCGTCACTAAAATGTTCAAGGTCTGATTATATAATGCACATAATTATTCATGGAGCGAGCCTCACGTTGAAAAAACAAATGTGTGCATGCGTTTTCATAAATGTCGTTTTGAAAGTGACAAACATTTGCAACAGTATGTAGATCAATCTCTCAAAAGGAGTCATACTGTGCTTTACTCAACCCCCCCTTTAATTCATTTGATGACTTTCATTACCATGATGACAGGGGCAATAATAGGAGGTTGGTCAGAGTAAAAGACAAAAAAACCCAAAAATAAACAGTCTATTAATTTTCACCAAAACTGGTGTGAATAATTCTGAGGCTGGCTGTAAATCATGGAGAAATTTTCTGGAGACTTTTGCAAGTTATTGACATGCTTGAGAAACATAAAGCACAATTTAATGAATAAAATACCACAAGTAGCGGATGATGTCTTTGGCCAGCTAACTAGCACACTCAGTTTGAAAGGGAGATTTTTTTTAAAGTAATTATTGTTATTTATGAAATAAAGCTAATAAAAGTAATTTAATTAGAATAGTGTGTTTATGATTGAAATTGACAGTAAATTGTGAATTCTAATTAAAAAAATTTTTTAAAACGTTTTCTTACTGTCAATTTAACAGTTGTGTGACAATTACACAATGCTTCATTGTTTTTGTATTTCCTTTTTTAATGTCACAATTTGACAGAAATTCTCTGAATTCTACAGACATTTTTTTTACAGTGTAAATGTAACACAAATTGAATGGCTCCCTCATCAAGATAACAAGTTTACTCGGTGTATGTGATGTCAAACTTGATTGGTGGAGAGACAATCGGAGACCAAAATATGAATACAAACAAAAAGTCCCTTTTTTTAAAAAATAATATATTCATAATAATGAATAATGCAACACACGTACAAACTATAATTACTAGAAAATGAAATGTCTGCATCATTGTTTACAAGTATTAGTCAAAACAAGACAAGAATGTTCTGTTTGCTTGCTATGTAAACTACAATTCTTATTGCTTCAAGGAAAATCAGCTCACATTAATTACAAGCTTAGATTTGTCACATTTGAGCCATTCAAACGCCAACTTTTGCTTTATTATGCCACATATGTAGACAAGGACAAAACAACTAAAAACCAACAATCAACAATCCTATTTTTTTAAAAATGCATGTCGATTAAGTAGCTCTCTGCATGTTGCACGTTCTTGGGGTGACACACGGGGGTGAGCTGGTTCATGCCGAAAGACACGCACAGATGCACAGACGGTTATTTTTAGGACAAATATACAGCGAAACAAACAAAAAGGTTTTCAAATTCAAGCGCGCCGCCGCAATGCCGGGCCAATTTGCAAACGCAATATGCTCCATCCCTGCTGGAATTATTTACCATTTTCACAGGATGCATGGTTGATTGAGGCATTCATTGCAGTCATTTGCATTTCAGTTTGTGGTCAGCATGTACAAGCAGGGGCAGACCTATCATGAGGCAAGTTGCCTGGGGCCCCCAAAAGTCTCTTAAAAAGTCATTGATAAAGTTTTCTTAAAACATTATTATTCTTTTTGGTCTTAATTCTTGCACTTAGTCACACAAAAAAAACGCCATCTTTATTTCAAGTTCATCGACTGAAAAAAAAATAAATGCAATTGTGAGTAAAACAAGTGGAAAATAAAGCATTTCTATGAAAAGCACAGCATACGTCAGGCTCTGGCTTTGCATGACTCACCTGGTCTGTTCTCAGCATCATTTGTCAGCAGCTGCTGCAAAGTCACAATCATGAATGTAATGGGAAAAAGAAGCCCTACACGTGAAGTGAACTTTGGCAACTAAAGCAAGGCCGACTCCCGGCCGGCCGGCTAGCGAGCCTGCCGAGGCCATTCAATTATTCCTCGTATGGATTAAGTCGCAAACGAGCTCATCGACTGATATACAACCCGCACTTTGTTATGCATGCGCACTCGGAGTGCTTGAATGAGGAGGGGAAGCAGAAGAATTCATCAGTCTATCTATCTATCTATCTATCTATCTATCTATCTATCTATCTATCTATCTATCTATCTATCTATCTATCTATCTATCTATCTATCTATCTATCTATCTATCTATCTATCTATCTATCTATCCATTCATCTCTCTCTCTCTCTCTCTATCTATCTATCTATCTATCTGTCTATCTATCGCTCTCTCTCACTTTCTCTCTCTATCCATCCATCCATCCATCCATCTCGCTCTCTCTATCCATCATCCATCTCTCTCTCTCTCTCTATCTATCTATCCATCTATCTGTCTATCACTCTATCTATCTATCCATCCATCCATCTCCCTCTCTCTCCCTCTATCCATCTATCTATCAATCACTCTATCTATCGTTCCATCCATCTCTCTCTCTCTCTATCTATCTATCACTCTCTCTCTCTCTATCCATCCATCCATCTCTCTCTATCTATCTATCTATCTATCTATCTATCTATCTATCTGTCTATCTATCGCTCTCTCTCACTTTCTCTCTCTATCCATCCATCCATCCATCCATCTCGCTCTCTCTATCCATCATCCATCTCTCTCTCTCTATCTATCTATCTATCTATCCATCTATCTATCTATCACTCTATCTATCTTCTATCTATCTATCCATCCATCCATCTCCCTCTCTCTCCCTCTATCCATCTATCTATCTATCACTCTATCTATCGTTCCATCCATCTCTCTCTCTCTCTATCTATCTATCACTCTCTCTCTCTCTATCCATCCATCCATCTCTCTCTCTCTCTCTATCTATCTATCTATCTATCTATCTATCTATCTATCTATCTATCTATCTATCTATCTATCTATCTATCGCTCTCTCTCACTTTCTCTCTCTATCCATCCATCCATCCATCTCTCGTTCTCTCGCTCTCTATCCATCCATCCATCTCGCTTTCTCTATCCATCCATCCATCCATCTCTCTCTCTAGCTATCTATCTATCTATCACTCTCTCTATCCATCCATCCATCCCTCCCTCTCTCTCTCCATCTACCCATCTCTCTCTCTCCCTCTCTCTCTCTCTATCTATCTATCTATCTATCTATCTATCTATCTATCTATCTATCTATCTATCTATCTATCTATCTATCTATCTATCTATCCGTCCGCCCATCCATCCGACCGACAACCGACTCTATCCACCTATCCATTCACCCGTCTATCTGTCTGTCAAGCCTAAAGAAACAGTAGAATACGAGGCATAACAGAAGGGATGAGCTAACAGACAGTTTCTTATCTTATCAAAGCCAAACATTCCCTGCAGGGAAAAGGAAAAAGTAAACACATCGATGACACACCCGTCGTTCTGTCCTGTGTGTGTGTGTGTGTGTGTGTGTGTGTGTGTGTGTGCCAAAAGTGCTGGTACGAGCCAGGCAAATACTGACGCTTTCAGGGTTAGATAGTGTCAACTCAGAGGCACATCACATGTCTCATCTACAAATCTGTTATTTTGAGCCACAACCTGCACTGCCACTCAGTGAAGTTGCACATCTGATCTATTTTGCATGCTGGCCATTACTAATGCATGTCGCAACGGGCGAAAACGTCCATTTCTTGGAGGTCTAGCAATGTCGGGGAAATTGAAAAAAAAAAAAAAACCTGTTGTGTTTGAAAATGTGGCGGCGCAGAGGGGATGTAGCTGAAAAGTGGGAATGTTTGCTGCTGCTGGTCAACGTTTTACACCTTGTGTGAATGAAATTTTCAGTTTTTCTCCATACGTTTGGCACATTTCTTGAAACTGAAATGACATTTTCAAAACTGCAAGCTCATTTGGCCAAACAGATTTACATTTACGCACAACCTCAGTTCATAAGCAAAAGCACATATTTATCCCAAAACTGGTCACACATGCTTCACTCCAAGTTCCTTTTCCCAAACATTGCAAAGATCCTTCTCAGTTGCTTTGGCTCATTTGCATTCACTAAGTGCTTTGGCCAAAAGTAACTTGGATGATTTTGCACAACAACATGGATCATCTGCAAAAGCTCACATCTCTCCCAAAACAGCTTAATGCATCATTCCTTTGGTATTGTGTGAGCACTGCAAGTCAAAATGATTAACACTAACACAATTAAGTACAATTATATATAAAACTGAGGGGGGAGGATTTTACAAGAGCAGTTTTTAAAGTTTGTGGTATGACATACTCCACTCACGGTTAAGGAAATTGCAACAGTTTTTTCCTTCACATTAAGTTACATACACATTAGAGTGCAACAAAACAAAGTGTAAGCCGAATTCTGTTTATATATGAATAGCTAAAAACTAATAACTCAAATTATATCTAGCGCACAGCGTAAATGAAGAACCAACTACTGTAACACTTTCAATCGTCATCTTCCCCCTCTTGGCCATCGTCCTCATTCTCTTGGCCATCCATACGCTGCTCTCTGTTTGTTTTTTATCCACGTTGCAGCCGATATCTTCCCTTGCAATGCAGCAAGGAAAAAAAATGTCGTAAATGTCTCAACCATCCTCTACACTGATCCCCTGTGAAATGCCTGACTAATTTTGACAATTAAACAGATGATTTTGCATATTATGACTTACACACTGAAATGTTTTGGAGAGGAAAGCCATTAGACTGAAAATCAACGAATCCAGTTCGTTCAGCAAGATATTTTCATTTGGAAAATGTGCTAAATGTGAGCCTTGCAAAATCCAATAAAACAGCCGGGAGTGAAGGGGGTTGCTTCAGTGGCCTGGAAGTGATTAATACGTTTCTATTACTAGTAGTAGTGAATTTAGACATTTTGATGGTTTATTTTCAGTCCTGGAAAATCATAATAAAACTATACACTCATTATTACAGTATCTCACAAAAGTGAATACACCCCTTACATTTCTGCATGAATTTAAAACAAAAATCCCGAAGAAGAAGAAGAATGCTTTGCTTGTTTCCGTTTTGATGTAGAGGCAAATCCATTGGACATTCTTGTTGTGTTGTCATCTTTATTTGCTCGAACCTCAACAAGCCTGCAGAGAAGCTCTGATTACACCCTTTTTTTTTATTTTCTCCAGTGAGGCTCGGACGCCTCAATGTTCTCTCAGCCTTCAGGTGCTGACGATCAATACTCTTCTTCACTGGCCTTAATATCCATTTAGCTTCAAGTGTGAGCACAGCATGTGCACCCAAACTCTGTCCGAAATGGCATCAAACTATTGTATGTGTAACAACTTGTTTCCCATCACAGGCCTTCGCTCACCTCTCCTAATTGCTTTTCTTCACGCCCTCCGCTCCCCTCTATTAACTCGCCCCCCTCCTCCCATATGACTCATTCCGCATCTTTTACAACTATCTCCTGTTCTGTGCTCATCTCCGCTCATTTCGGAATATCCCCCCCCCCTCCCCTCCCTTGTTCCTATCTTGTGCATGCCTCCATTGTATTGCCTCTTCGTCCTCGTATTCGCCTGTCCTTTACTTTGCAATCTCGGTGTCCTCTCCTCCCCCGCTGATGTTGTTAGAAATACCAATAAGCACCACTGCTGTTTAAGGGAGTGTGTGTGTGTGTGTGTGTGTGTGTGTGTGTGTGTGTACGTGCTCCCAAAGCACCGAGGTCCACGTGTGAAGGCTGTCTGCACCACAACCTCATAGGCTCCTGCAACCTGCATAGCTGCAGCAACGGCACCCGTGCTGAACTGCATGAGAAATGAGCTTTGAGCTTGGAATGTGTGTAAGCACGCACACACGCACACACACACAATCACTACAGGATTGTTAGCGTCTCAATTTTCGAGCAATATGAACAAACAGGACAAGATGCTCATGGAAATGACATGAAGTAGACTCATCTTTAGACAGGCTCGAAGCAGGTCTAAGTTGTGGCGTAGGTGTTGCAACGCGAGGCAGGCAAACAGATTTTGAGCTCCCCGGATAAGTGTGGTGGATTTCATTCATAAACATGACAACAAAAAAAAAAAAAAATCCATTGAATGCAATTATTACGTGTGTCAAAATGAGTGTGTTAATTTTGAGTTTATTTAAAGTTCCTTTAACGCCACTAATATTTTTAACGTATGATTAATGTTCGCGCTTTACTTGGAAAGCGGCAGCAGACACGTCCACGTCAAAATTGAGCAATAATAAATTTTTAATAATAATGCATATATTTTTGGAGACTGTCAAGTTGTATTTGACAATTTTTTAAATGTGCAGAATTTCACAAGTTACTTCATGTTAAAGATTAGATAGCTCTTAATATGAAAAGAAAAATGCACTTGAGCTGTCACCAACGTCTTCCAAATGCAATTATGCCATCTAGTGGCAGAAAATGACCTTAACACAAATCAATATCACACCTGTTTTAGTTTTTAAATTATTATTATTATTACAGAATAGTACATCTTTTTAATTTGAATGAATTATGAAATTACTGTATCAATGACTAAAACATGCAACCATATTTCTATTAGTTTGACATTTCTCCCCACTTTGATGTTAACAAGAGTATGGATTTTTTTTTATTATTATTATACATTTAGAACAGATATAAAATTTGCGATTAATCATGAGTTTAATATTGAATGCAATTAAGTCAGATTAAAAATGTTAATCACCTGACACCCCTAATTATTATTATTATTATTATTTAAAAATGTACTTTATTTTTTAAATCATCTTCCTTGTTGTGAGGGGAGGTGAGGTTTGATACACGGACACGGAAAATCTTGCAGTACTTTGATCGATCGAGCCGATCTTCTGCATGGACTCTAGCGAGCCTATTTCTGCTTCTGTCATGTCAAAGACTGTGCATCTCTCCTGCGTTGACTTTAAAGGGAGTGAGAGGAGCCGCTTCCGTTGGCCAGGAAGCCGGTTGTGTTCACTCCCACAACGGCTCAAAAATTGAGCACGTCTATGATTATACTAAGCGAGTGAAAACTATCCAAGTGCACAGTTAGACCACACTTGGTGCTACATTTGCGCTAGACTAGACAAAAATAGGGCTAAAGTGTTTTATTTTTATTTTTATAATTTTAGTGTCCCTGATTGTTTTGTTGATAAATTAGATTGACCTTAATGGGGTTTTTTTTCAGAGTAGATGGTTTGTTTGTTTTTAAACGTAGGGATGAAAAATCTAAATTATACCGTATATTTCTACTTCCTTTCCCCGCCACTATTGTTTGAGTAATTGTATGTTCACCATAAGATGTGCACAGGTACTGAAGAACTGCAGTAAGTGCAGCATTTGGCCACATTTTGGATTTCTCACGAAAGAAAGCAATTTGGAGCAGACGGGTGTATTTGCAAGCTTTGCCCCGCTGCTATTAAGGACTCTGGCAGCAAGAATAATTGCCTCCCTCTCAACTTGTATTCGACTGCAGCCGCAGGTTCCGCCGGCCGTTGTCTCTTCCGTGAAAACAAAACGAGAAACTGTTCAATTATGCTGCAGCCCAGTCAAATGGCGGCATCTTAATTGGCGTGAACGCGATGGCGCTTGTGGTTTGTGTGTTTCTCGTAGACTTTTTTTGTGTGTGTTTTTTTTGCAAGTTCTGGCCACGCTTGTGTGAGTTTTCTCGCACTTTTCCAAAAGATGTGATGAGTTCTTTAATGAGATTTAAAGAGGATCTTTTTGTAAACTATTAATTTGTTGAACATGTTCCGATGGCATCAAATTAATGTTTGTAAAATTGGCTCAATTCATTAGTCCTTTTTTTTCTCTGAATAATAAAAATAGATATATATCGGTGTTAGTTAAGTCATTTGAAATGTAACCTTTCTTCAACATTTCTCAAGAAATATATGTAACCTTCATCATATATGACTTCACACCAGAAGTCAGTCAATCATAGGTGAATATGAGAATGAGTATTTTATTTAGTGTTAGTCGGAATATTTAGCTGTACAGTTAATTAATGTTTTATGATTGGGACAGTTTGAACTTGGAACTGTTTTGTCCATTTTTGGGGGGAAATGTGAAAAACATTCAAGTTGAACAGATGCTGTTTGACTTTGTAATTTCTACTCTATGTGGTCAAAAAAGCAGGTTAGGCCTACTGATAGCAGTCAGTATATCGGCAAAGAGTGACTAATTAACGCCGATACGGCAGAATCTTCCCGGCCAACCTGACGGGACGCTTAAGAAGCCACAACTCACGGGCCGCGAGCGCATTTGTGTCCTCTTTGTTTTCTTTTCATTACGGAGCATTCAATAACAATTAGAGCTGTTTTAATGTTTCTGTATCGTTGAGGTAACACTTACTATTAATGCAAAATCCATCGGTTACAAACACGATCTATTGTGATGCACTTGATTTCATCATTTTTGCAAAGACGCATGTGCGTCGATACAGGTTTTTAATCGCACAAATGCATCACGCCAAACTCAGATAGGACACCGATACAGACGAGCGGCGCCCCTACAGGAGGAGTCAGACTTGGCAACTTTGTGGGCTTGAAGCCAACTTTTTCCTGAGGGAATTTCTGAAATAACTTGAGAAAATAGTTAGCCTTTTATTCTAGGAGCGAAACAACACAGCGACTCCCCACCTGTGTAAAAGGCTCGCCTCTCATTCATGGGTGACAATTTGTGGGCCATTCCACCGAATCGGTGACATTTACTTCTTGTAACACTCTCAAAATACATTCTTTTCAACTCCTAAATCTCATAATACACATATTGACCTAATTAAATTGGGTATTGGCCCATTTCAAGCCTTTTTTTCTCCTTTCATTGTTTTGTTATACTGAAACTCCTCATTTGAGTAACAGGGCTGAAAATAACAGGAGTGAGCTTTTAGCATAGAATTAGCAAATGTTGTCATGAAGCACATTACAGTAATTATTTTTTTTTTTTTTGATAAAAATTAACAGATAATGTAAAAAATAGGTAATAGTAAGTAACATAACAGTGCCAATTTAAGTTGAATGATCATCAACTATCCAGAAAAATAAGTGAGGGAATTTACTTTTGGGGTTCCCATGGCCTTCAGAGGGTCTGAATGATGCAACGCCCATCTGACCTTGTGGAAAATTACCCATTTGTCAGTTTCCAGACTGGCCTGGTAACATTTTGGACTCTTCTCCCAGAAGATATGGACTAAGAAAATGGACGGATGGAAGAACATTAATTGATTTCTCCTGAAGTTGTTTTCAGTGCTTTAAATTGGTTATTATTGTGTAAAAATTCCAGATGAAATGGGGTATTTACTATATTTTGACAATATGTTCGTGTTAAGAATCCTGTGAAAAATGACTCAAAATGCTGCGATATGCATGCCAGGCCAGTAGATGGCATTAGCCAGTATATCTCCCCTTGTTAAAAAAAAGAAAAAAGTACACCACATCGAAATGACCAATGCATGTTCCTTTATTTTACTCTTTTGAAAACGCCTAACAACCCCTTCAGGACAAGCGATGGCTTCTGTTAATTTTTAACGAATGAACTGAGTGTGCCAACCTTAGTTAATTAAGCTAATACTTCTGCAAACTAGCTCCTGCTGTCACTGTGCTTTAAAGTTTTCTCTGTCGCGATGTCGGTCGCTACTTCGCCTTCACACCTCTTGTCTCTTATGTAAATCACCTTCCAGTTCTTGCTGACGCGAGACCAATATCTTTCCCCACCTCATCCACACCCTCAGTAACAAAAGTTGACCAGGTGACGAGACACCTGAAGCGACTCGATTCAAAACAGCCATTAAAATACGGTAGGCTAAACACTTGCTAATATAATATACAAGCAGGACTGAAACAGTTTGACTTTAGCCACAGTTGCTTCTACTCGACAGGTGCTTCTATGAGCTCGTTTACCTGCCAATTAAGTGGAAGCACCTGTGGCTAAAACCAATTTGTGGCAGGGTTTTTACAGTAACAGTAGGCTATGTTTGGGTAGATGTTAGCAGTAGCCGCTAACGAGCTAGCTGTTGACTGGTTAGACACTTGTTTCATTGTATTTTTACATTTGTGCAGTAGTTAGTGTTTAAATAATGAGATGTGAATCGCATTATTTATACCCCCCAACCTGTTAGGTCATAAGCCACACCTATTTTATTTTTCAAGGTTTTATAATCTTTGGTGTCCTTTTATTAGGTTTGCAAGATAATTTGTGCTGGAATTAAGAGGAGTGGATTTCCCATTAGTATTCAAATGAAAATGAGCTTTGCTCTGATAGGATCGCCGTCTTACCTCATTTAAATATGGAGAAAGACTCTTTGCCCTATTTTATGCATAAAACAGTAGAAAAAATAGGATTTTGATGTCATGGCAACGCTGTTGGCACTATTTATTGACAAATTGTAAGAAACAAAAACAAACTATTGTGAACGAGTCAGTTTGCCTTTTCCACTTTCTAAAGAATCTGTCCAAGGATTTTTTTTTTAACTAATTTTTGCTACCTTGTGGATTTATTTGAAAATAAGAGTTTTGCACATGAGTTTAAAAGCATAATTTACAACGTTTTTTTTTTTGGGGGGGGGGGGGGGCACTTAACCTCATCTGCTGTGTTGTCTGTTTTTCCCTGTGGATAAATCACTTTGTGACAGGTGATTCGCAAATAAAAGTGAATGGATGCGACCGCTCAGCCATGTCATATGATAAGAGGGATGAAAATACTCCAAAAGCGTGGCTGGGCCAGTGAAGCGCGAGCAGGCGAATGGGCAAAAGGAGGGGAAGCTCCCAGACAAGCCGGTTGCAGGTTGACTGAAATTTAATTGGCCTGCTCATGACTTAAATAAGATCTCATGTCAGGAGAGTTTGCAGGAAATTGAGAGACCCCTGAGGGAAGACTTTTTTTCTGCCTTCAATATGTACATCAAATGAGTATAAGGGGACAAGAAAAGAGAGTAGTTTATTTCTTATTGTCATCATTTGAGATGAAAATGGAATTGGAATAATATCCGTCCATCTGTTTTTTATGGTGCTTGTCCTCATTAGTTTGGCGGGTGAGCTGGAGGCGGTCCCGAATGAGAAGAAGGCCCTGATCTCAAAGCACCACCGGTCTTGCGGCTTTGTATTTGGTTGTGTTTATCCTGCGAGCGATATCTGTCCTGCTATTTACTGTGGGCTGTGGATTTTCATCAAAGTATTAAAAATGATGGTTGCTCATTTGATTAAAATGATTTCTGTCCCTGGAAAATTGAGTTGCTCTATGTAAATATAAAGTGGCAATCATTTCGTAATGGTGAATCGCATATTTTGGTGAAACCTCTTAAACTCTGACAAGTCAACATTGCAATCACATATTGATTGCTTTATTTCAAGCACTTTTCCACTCAGTGTGGGTGCACTAAAGGAACATTAAGGAGTTGTTATGCCATTTGTGTGAGCCATTTGTGGGCATAGCAATGAGGCAACTGGGTATGTAACCCTGGAGGAACACAGTACTAGTTTACATGGACATTTGTTTGCCATTCTGATTGAAATCATTCCGACTTAGGATCTCTGGTCAACTGTTTACATGTGACGGGATATATGCGTTAACTACATTAACAATTAAAATATCACGTGATTGATCAAGATGCACTTCATTCATCTTTTTAGCACAATGGTAACGATGGTTTAACACTTTAATTAAAGCGACTTCTTGATTAAAAACAAGTTACGAATAGTTTAAAACAAGTTTTCCCTTTGCAGACGAGCTCTGGTAAAACGCTGGCATTTTGAAGTACATAAACAGCGTAGCCTAGAAACCAAACTCAAATGGCACCACGGAGAAATCAAATTAGGCTAATGATATTTGTGAAATTGGCAAAATGATCACTTTATATAATGTGAAAAGTAATGTCAGTGGTTAACTGTTAGTTTTGATGAGTGTAGGTAAAATGGGGTCCGGTGACACATTTCGTCTTTAGGCATGACCTCCCCACCCCCACTATAGAAGAATTGAGCGCCGTCATTCGTATCAGTGGTTATCTTGTGCTATTGCAAGCCCAGTAGCGCGTAAGCTAGCTGGCGGCTAGAGCTTCTCGATGCGCCATAGTAGGCCTCGCGACGACCTGATGGGATGTACTCCAGCAACTGGAGGCTTTAAGCGGATAGATTTAAAAAATTATTTTTTTAATTCAAACATAGAATTGCAGTATACGAAAAATGCTAGGTGCTACACACAATTAAAATAAGTTTGCCAACAGTCAGCCCAAGATATGAATGCTTTTAAATCAAGGTTTAAAACTATTTTTTTTGTGCTCGTATTATTGTTAGTTTTTTTTTCTTTTAAATAATTTGTAATATTCAACTTCAGTGTCTTTTATGTATTTTCTTTGCTTTTAAATGTCTCTAAATATGTTGTTTGTAAATGTGTTTAAATGTGCATTCTTTTAGAAATTTTAATGAGCTTCTTTTGTTCTCTTTGCTAAATTTATGAATTTATTCAGCTGTTCTGTTAAATGCTTTTAGGTGCTTTTTTGCCGTGTGTTTAAAATGTGCTCTAAAAAATAAACCTGTTTCCAAGATGTCACATCCACTTAGCAGGTTGTACTGGTGGTATTTAATTGACAGTTGACAATTGATCAAGATGTGGTTCGAGCACATTCAGCGAACACACACGAGTATTTGAGAGCAGGGAGAAGGGCTTGATTTTTCACAATTTTGCGACCTAATTCTAAACAAAATCGTCTAGATAATCTTCTCTGTGAGTGTCAGAGTTGCACGACAATTTTTTCACATCCCAGAAACTTTGAATATGAACCTCAGATAGTCATTTTTGTTTTGGATCTCCTTTTGTTTGTTTGTTGCCGTGCGGGGACCATTTAATAAAATCTGGCCTTGTGAACTTAACACACCTGCAGGATACAACAGGGGCGCATACGGAAGCCGGGAGGTGTCCTCACACACACTTCACCGGACAACAAAAGAGATGGACAGATTGTGGAGACAAACAGCAGAAAGTCGTGAACACTGCTGCGGCAGGCTGTGCTGACGTGACGAGTGTTCCCAAACACGGTTGGAAGCCACTGCGGGCTGCATTATACCCCCCCACCCCACACACACACACATACACGCACGCGCCTGAGGGAGAAAAAGGGCTGAATAGAAAGAGTGCAGACTTTCCTGCTCTGCTCCTGAAGAGGTCACTGTGCACCTTGGCATCATTAGCCAAAGTGATCAGGAACAACCTTTTTTTCTGTTTTAAACTGTACTTACCTCACCATCCACAAGTGTGCGCGTGTGAAAGCATATGTCGCGCTCATGTAATGGCATGCACGTCCCCATCATAGGTGAGCATCATTGGATCTGTGGCTGCACGCTGCATCACTGTCCAATCGCATTTAGGGGGAGCACCGGAGAGAGCGAGAGAGAGGGATGGATGGGGAGGGGGGAGTCAGCCAAGGAGAGAGAGAGAGAGAGAGAGAGAGAGGAGAGAGAAGAGAGAGAGATTGATCGTTCGTCCTGGGCCTCTCACATCCCATCGGAGAACCACTTCAATTCCTTTCGTAACAGACGCGATTCCGTTTGGATTACAGTTTCCGAGGATTGCGGTGTTTTTGGGGCTCTGTTTTGTGTTGTTTCCCATTATTTTGTGCGTGTGTAATGGGGGGCAGGTTTGCACTCACTGGAGACGACGAGCCAGCCAGCAAGCAAGCAAGCAGCATCAGGACTCTTCAAATATCCCATCCCCGGCCACTGTGACACGCGGTGCACCAACGCGGACGCACGCGCACATTTCTGCCACCTTCCTGCAACGCCCCGCGCAGGTTTGTGCTTTTTTTAATTTAGTCGAAATAACAATGTTAGTCCCAGCTATTTGTTTTAAAGGTGATCAGGAGTGTTTTTGTGAGGGGAATGCGGCGTGCGAGGGCGCCCCGCGGGGGTGGGTTGCACGGTGGCAGGCTGCAGGGGTTTGTCCTGATAAATGGAGCGTTATTCAGCAGCGTGCGTGCGTGCGATCACCACTGGAATGTTAACTAGCACCTTGGACAGCGCGCGCGCGCGCGCACACACGCACGCACGCACGCGCGCGCCTCCGCCGTGGTGGTGTGCGGGTGGGAGGAGCGAGGCTAGCCGATCACCTCCACACTGTCATATTTGTGCGTGCGTGCGTGTGTGTGATTAGGCTGAATTGATGTTGCGCTGTCTGGGCGTCTGCGTGTGTTATAATTCTGCCCGAAGGTCTGTGGGGAGTGATAGCAGTTGTATGCATGCATATGTGCGTGTGTGTGTGTGTGTGTGTAGTGAAATGGAGAAGGAGTTTGTTTTCACCATTGGAAGAGAGGAAAACCTGCACTTGTGCTCGGGGGCTTATTGAAAGACCAACGTGTGTGTGTGTGTGTGAGAGAGAGAGAGAGAGTGTATTGAAATGAAGATGTCTGCATTGCTGATTAAAAACAAAATGCATCAATTGCTTGGAATGTGTGTACAGTGTACCCACAAAGTAGTCACAACGTATTCCAAATGTGTGAAAATGAATCTTACCATACACAATTCTACATTATACACCACACGATGCCAAGACTAAAACATTATATTGGATTTTTATGCAAATATATGAAAAAAGGCCAAATAAAACATCCCTAAAAATAGCCCGCAGCATCAGTCAAGAACCTAATTGCTGCCAAAGGGCTTCAGCAAAGTATTGACCGTGAATACACAGTCAGTGTTTTATTTTTAACAAATGAGCAAATATCTCAATTCTCATTTTTTCCCCACATTGCAAGAAAGAATTAATTTACCTCATTAAGGTGAAAGGCTGCAAAATAATCGAATGCGTGTGGAAAAAAAGTGTCTTCATATTTCCAGATGCACTCTAAACATTGTGCGCTTGTGATGGAGAAGAAACAGACAACAGGTAGTAGCTTTCGATGGAGCACAGGAAAAATGATGTATGGTATATTTCTTTAAATGCAGCAACACGGTGGTTCACATATCTGGTTCGAATCTTGCCTTTCTGTGTGAATCAGGGGCGGATCTTTGTGGTGGTCAGGGGGGCAAAACCACAGTCATGGTTTCACGAAATAAAATGCACCCATGTCCACAACCTTGATCAACACATTCATAATACAAGCAGGAGCAAATTTAAGAGCGTGGTTTCACCAGAAAAATGCTCCATTCAATAAAAGTGGCAAATCGGATTTATCCCACTCGGATTGTGTCAGTTCCGACCTCAAAGCGTTCGAGGCAAATTTAAATACAAGACATGTTCACGTGACACAATGTGATTTGGAATGACTGCGTTCACCAGAACAACAAACAATTTATCGAAATCAGCCATCTTTGTTGTTTACATTTGCCTCAAACGCTTCAAGGGCAGAACTGGGACACTCAAACCCTCCTTGAATGCAGCATAAGACCGCCATTTTCATTTGTGATGTCATAACGGAATTGTCAATTGATTTGAATGAGGACAAACATTGTAGAAGATAACATTTTTGAAACAATTAAAAAACAATTAAAAGTAAACCCAACATCTCACATGACATCATGCAAACTCCAGCAAATCTAGCCGGCACCACTCTAGCCTTCATTCCAGCATATCCCAAAAATTGTTTTACCCAGCGTTAGCAATTTTTCAGTGGTGTATCTGCTGCAGATGATGCAACATGAGCCAGGATTGATTGTTGGTAGCCACGTGGGTGAGTGAGCCGGTAGTAAACATGCAGAGGAACAGTAGGCTCTGTTTGGGTAGATGTTAACATGAGCCGCTAACGAGCTAGCTGCTGACTGGTTAGACACCTATTTTATTTTTCAAGGTTTTATAATCTTTGGTGTCCTTTTATTAGGTTTGCGAGATAATTTGTGCTGCAAATCCCAAAGATGCCCCTTTTCAAACTATTCTGTTTGGTTAAAACTGCCTAGCAGATTAAGAGGAGTGGATTTCTCATTAGTATTTGAATTAAAATGAGCTTTGCTCTGATAGGACCACGGTCTTACCTCATTTGAATATGGAGAAAGACTCTTTGACCTATTTTATGCATAAAACAGAAAAAATTGGATTTTGATGTCATGGCAACGCTGTTGGCACTATTTATTGACAAATTTAAAACTATTTAAAAATTGTAAGAAACAATTGTGAACACAACTTACTATATTCTTCTGAATGTTGTTATGCTTTGTGGGAGTCCTGCTCTCGCTTCGCCTCAGCAGGTACGACTCGTCTTGGGGTAATGGGAGACAATGACACCCAAGGCGTGTTACTGGAAAGGGAAGCAAAATATTCAGTGCTTTTTTTGGTGGCAGTTTTAAAAGCTTCATCGCCTCATTTGCAAGACTCATATATGCAGAGCGGGCACCTGCAGTTACAGAAAAAAAAAAACCTTAACAAAAAAAAAATAGGATTGCTGATACAGTCTTTTAAATGCAGCTTTCGTTTTCTTGGAAGTTGACGACGCTTCTCACCATCAGTTGGCTTTTCCCACTTTCTAAAGAAACTCTCCAAGGATTTTTTTTCTTTAAAACTCATTTCTGCTATCTTGTGGATTTATTTGAATTTTGCATCTGGATTTAAAAGCCTAACTGATCCGAGCGGTTTGTACCGAGGCACCGGCAGATGCACCTGATTGTGAAAATAGAACTCCATTTTTCAATCAAATATTTTTAGTTGAGCCTCCAGCACCGTGACCTAAAACTAGTGATGGGAAAATGAAGCCTCATGAAGCTTCATGAAGCACTTTTACTATTTTTATTACTCCTCTAGATGGTGCTCTTGGTTCAAATATAAAGGCTAGTGCAATGAAAATGTATTACATTTCCACTGCCTTTTTAAACCAATAGTGCCATCTAGAGGAGTCAAAAAATATCACAAGTGCTTCATGAAGCTTCGTTTGCCCATCACTACCTAAAACATTGGCCGTGCCAGCCCAACCCTGGTGGAGCGTAATTCAGTTTCCTATGGGGAAATGTTTGGACATCCCAACCTTTATTTGACCTTCCACTGTATACGTGTGTGTATGTGTATGATAAAATGAAGTCAGTGTACGTGTAATTAGAACTGCACTGCGCTGGGGATATAAACAGCGAGTGCATGTGCGGAACAGAGATAGAGAGCAGCGCGTGTGTGTGCTTCCTAACACCACTGGGGTCAGGAGCTCATGTGTGTTCATGGTTTAATTAAGCGTGTGACGTGACTCTCCACCCTCTCAACACTAACCCACCTCCCCCTCCACCACGTTGCCCTCCACAGGGTCTTGGGATGCGTGCAGCGGCGTAGCAGGGGAGTGACATATGTCTGCAGCTCGCACTCACACACATCAGCCCTGACACGCTGACACACCAGTTCAAGCTGAGCAGTCACCATGAACGGTGGCGTTTACTTTTGCATATGTAAGTCTATTGTGTGTGTGTGTGCATGTGTTTTAATAATATATCATGTATACATTGATTCATCACAAAATGATTACTACGCAGATTAATCGCATTTATTCATTTTGACCACAAATTATCCTTTAGCTCGACAGTGGATGATTACGTTAAAGGTAGCGCAGGTTGTTTTTGAGCAATAAACATAACTACATGCATTAAAGTAAAGCATTTCATGAATGTTTTTGCGTATGACATTCTAAATATTTGTTTATGTCAAACTCTTGGGGTCCTTTTTTCATTTTAAAGTATGCAAGTAATTAACTGAATAGAAAAAGAGGAGGATGAGAGTGTGCAGTGGATCATTTTTTTTGAAGACGTCCTCATAACATTAAATGTTGAAAAAATTAACACATAACAGGTGCTCTTTAAATTTGACGGGCAAAAAAAGCCTTTTTAATTGGCTCTTTGCACAAATCCACTACTTCCTGAACTCAATACCACTCCTTCATTTCCTGTCGTTCATGATTGGACAAACGGATGAATCCAGGTGTGTCGGGCCGTTGTTGTCGTGGTTAAAGAGAGATCAGGCACACCTGGATTAATCAGTCTGTCCAATTGTGAAAGACAGGAAATGAAGGAGTGGGACTGAGTCCAGGAAGTAGTGGATTTGTGTAAAGAGCCCATTAAGCGATTAATCGTGATTAATCAAAATTCTAAGTTATGATTAATCGGATTAAAAAACTGTAATCGTTTGACAGCTCTAATATATATATATATATATATTGTAAATGAGACTTAGTAGATATTTTCAAAAAATATCATTACACTTTGTGTGTTTAAAACAACCACATAGCCTGCGCTAGCGCAATGCTAGCATACAATGGAAAACTGCATAGGCATTCAGTTAGAAGCCTACAGTTAGCATCTCCATGGTGGTGTCGAATACATTTGTTGTCGCGGGCCACATTGTCGTTACAGTTACCTTCGGGGGACCGCTATGACTGTGAAACCATATAAATGTTTCATCACATGACCTCATAATATTACATGTATAAATACACTATAAATTGATGGATAACTAGTTTTGAGTCGTCTGACAAAAACTTACCGTTTTGTTTATGTCATTACTTCTTGTTTTTAAACTATAGTATTATAGAGTGTCATTTTTATGATTAATAACAGTTACTAAATTATTTTGTTGATCAGGGGAAGCTGGAACAGATTATTTACAGATTTGGATAGAATTGTTTTGAGTTACAAGCCTGGACAAGAACAAATTATATTTGTATCACAAGACACTGTATTGGAATGAGAGTAAAACAAAATGCTTGTTTTACTCGAACATATAGCTCTAAACAGAAAATCATTTGGCAGAGGCCTCTTCATTTTTTCCAGAGTTGTGTGTGTGTGTGTGTGTGACATTTTGTTTTGATTTACACGTCGATTCCATTGACGAAGACTAATGATGTCATTCTGTCCTTTCCTTTCCCCGTCGCTGCTTCCTCCTCCTCCTCTTCTCTTCCAGGAGGCAGTTTGGGCTTGTCATGGGGCTGAGCGGAAGGAGAGAGTGACAGAGGAACAGTGATGCTACTGTTTACATAACAAGACATTCACACACACACATGAGCACACACTCGAATCGCCAGTACGGGACACACAATCGCTTAAACACACACACAGACGCAAAGGGAATGACGCCAAGTGACTCACCACACACTCAGAGGCACTGAATGACACACACACACACATAAGAGGGAAAAGTTATTCGCAAGGGTCAGGATGTGTTTATGGGCCAAGCTGCATGAGAGCGCCGGATCCCACTGAAGGCTCGTAAACCCCCATAAGACGCATACTGCCCAATCTCCCGTCGCCATGCCCGAGCCGAAGAGGAGAAGACGATCTCCTCGGCAAGTCTCCTCTCTCCTCGGGCTCGTCTCCTCGCTGCCCGCCGTCTGCCTCCTCCACCTCAGCCTGTGCGCGGCCCAGCAGACGGTGCCCGTCGTGTCCACGGCGCAGGGGCGCATCCGCGGCATCCTCACCCCGCTGCCTTCGGACCTCCTGGGTCCCGTCATCCAGTATCTTGGGGTGCCCTACGCCAGGCCCCCGACCGGGGACCGGCGTTTCCAAGCGCCCGAGCCGCCCTTACCCTGGCCCGGAATCCGGAACGTGACCCAGTTTGCGCCCGTTTGCCCGCAGTCGCTGGACGAGAGGAGCATGCTGGGGGATATGATGCCATCGTGGCTCACGGCCAACCTGGACATAGCCGCCACCTATTTGACCCACCAGAGTGAGGATTGTCTCTACCTCAACATCTACGTGCCCACCGAGGAAGGTGAGGATGCATGTATACTAGTGCTGTCAATAATTCACTTATTCACTCCCAGCCATTTTCACTGAAGCAGCCTCCTTCGCTCCCGGCTGTTTTACTGGATATTGACTGATTTGACAGAATATTATGTTCTATTGCTATAAAAACAAGAAACCTACCAAAAGAAAAATTATAGTCTCTTCTTTCATCAGGAAAAAAAAGTATATTTCTATCTGTTTCTGTTTTCCAGCAATTAGCATTAGAATAAAGCTAAGTTTCATCATTATTCACAAATCTGTTTAGAACTGTGGGTAAATGAGCTTGTTTGCAACATGGCCCTGGTTGATCTCTTATACTCTGCTGCCACCTGCTGGCCGTTTTTGTAATTACTACCATTGATTCATTCGTTGTCTGCAGTTCAGAAGCTGTATCAGCCTTCTGTATGCTGTAGCATTAAAACAACAACAACATAAAAAGCGTATAAATACGTCTTTGTTT
This sequence comes from Vanacampus margaritifer, assembly GCF_051991255.1. Lineage (NCBI taxonomy): Eukaryota > Metazoa > Chordata > Actinopteri > Syngnathiformes > Syngnathidae > Vanacampus > Vanacampus margaritifer. The sequence goes on from NC_135442.1 coordinate 11,030,810, forward strand.
GGGACACTAAATCAAATTTTTCTACATCTGCTCCGATTTTTTTCTTCAAAGCTCGTAACATATTTACTTTTAAAATCTTGGAATTAATGTCAAATCATCAAATAGATAACGATTCTAATAGCTTTCTTTGATCCTTGAATTGGACACTTGTGTGAAATACAACCGTTAAACAAAACGATCAAAATAGACTCCGATTTACAGGCCATCTTTTTTTCTCATAGAAACAATTCTCAGAACTTCTCACAGGTTTACAGTTCTGCTCACGAGTGCCACACTCCAGCAGCATTGGTTTGAGTGTGGAGCTAACTTGAGCAGGAATTTTGGCTCTGAGATGATACGCCAAAGGCATACAGTTGGCATGCTATTTGAATTTGGCTTTTGCAAAGTGCAAATTAATGCAAATTACTTTAGAGTTCTCCAACAAGCATCAAGAAAGTAAATCAGAAAGTAAAACTACAGATAGTCCATGTTTATTCATCTTCCCGCCAGTGACTCCTTCAAGTTTGGGTGCACACTGAGTTGAGTACATTTTTTTAACGCTTTAATGATTTTAAAATAATCCCCAGCGTTAACGCTTTAATTTTGACAGTCCTAATGTAAACGTTTCATCTTTTTTTAGCTGTCATTCACGAATGCCAAATCAGAATTTTTGGAATTGCGCGAGAATCGGGTGGACTGGGGAGACAAACAGTCCCCCAGGTTAGCTTAGCGCTAGCTAGTTGCTACCAGAGTACACTGATGGATTTAAAACTTTACTAAAAGCAAAAAAAAAAAAAAAAAAAAAAGGGATCCTGGAGGGAAAAGTAACTTATTTTAAAGTAAAAAGGAAAACTTTTTCATACATTGACGTTGCTCCATTAGTGCATCAGACGCATACAGTCTTGGTACACTTCAAAAAAAAAAAAAGTACTGTACTGTACATGGCAATGTGAAGAGAGTTTTCCTGATGCCTACACATAAAATAATGTTTGAGCCATGAAAATGTATTAGCTTAAAGCCTCCGGTGGCGGGAACACATTCCACTGGGTCGCTGTCGGACTTTCCCATGTGGTGACAACGAGGCGCTCTAAAGCGGCCATGCCAGCAGACTATCCGGACTATATATTATCGGGATAAGAGGCGTAGCAAGCTAGCTAACTGCACATTACAGTTACGCCAGATAACCACTGATGCCGACAAAAGCGTTTTAAGTTGTTGATTTGTGACCTCAGAGTTCTTCCAATTCAGCTTAGTTTTTATAAAGCACTTCATTTTCCACGTACATGACCATTAAGTATGTTACATTTTTATTGACATTGTACAGTAAATGAAGGTTTTCGTGATGACCACAGTTTGACCTTGAAATAGATCATTTTTATTTCTTGTGGAGGTCATTCTTTTATCCAAATTTTGGGAATGAGCCTGCTGGATCAGATTGTGTCCGACTTTAGTGCTTTGACTGTAATTCTTCCCTCTGCATGCACGAGCTGCAGCTTAAAATGCAGACACCTGCGCCAGTTGCTGTGGGGTTTGCGCTTCTACTTGTGGAGGCAAGTGAGAAGGACAAAGACGCACTCATGCATGCATAGTGGTTGATACATGCCCGGCCGGCACACACACACACTTGTTTTTCTCCATAACCAGCATGAACACTCTCACATGCCTCAATTTATATCCACTTGCAGGTAGATTAAAGTACCGAGTTGGGGGGCCAAAGCATAAGGATGCAGGGGAGGCTCAACCTGCCTGCGAATTGATTAGACACATACAAACGGACGGGAGGCCAATCTTGGCTGTCACTCGCTATTACGCGCACATGCACTTCATCCTCTTTCTTCTTCTTCTGGCAGACATCCACGAGGAGGGCGGGCAGAGGCCCGTGATGGTCTACGTCCACGGCGGCTCGTACACGGAAGGCACCGGCAACATGATGGACGGCAGCGTGCTGGCCAGCTACGGCAACGTCATCGTCATCACGCTCAACTACCGCTTGGGCGTGCTCGGTAAAATGATACCTACTCCGAAATGATGTGTGAAATTTACTATTATCGATAGTTCTGAAAAACAAAAATATTGTAATCAAAGACCTTTCTTTGTGATGCAGGTGATGATTTATTTTTATAGCGCCAACTACAGCCGAGGAGGACTTACTCTTTTTAAAAAAAAATTTAGCCTTATCGGTGATTGGTATCGGCAGCCTCCATGAGTACCCGATACCAGAAAATAAGGCCTGTATTGGTCAGGCCCATCCCTAATTTCAGCATTACATATGATAATTTGTACCAAAATTCCTGATATAGAGGCGAGCGGTGTTGTGCCAATGATATGTTAGGATAGGGCATTATTTGTATGAATGTATTTTTTAAAATATGAAAATAAAATGATGACGCGTGACTGGCTGGTGGATAGGCTCCAGCTTCTTCTATTAGACGGAGCTATGTCTTGACTAAATGAAGCAACTCTCTTCAGTTCAACATAGTTGCTTATCATCAAGTTGCCAGCAAATGGCACCAAAGCAATATTTTTATATTAGACATGGATTTGGCTTGAGCACAAAACTAGTAAAGAGGAGGGTTTATTGCATGTAAATGATGACAGCGGAAAGCATGTTGTCCTAGTAGTTGGGATGTCGGCCTCACATTTGAAAAGTTTTGGGTTGAAATCTCATTTGTGTGGATTTTTGCATTTCTCCTCATGCTTGTCCGGGTGCTTCCTTGTTATTCCGCCTCAGCTGTGAATGTGAGTGTGAATGCTTGTTTGTCTATATGCGCCCTGCGAAGCGTAGCATTTATTTCATTTATCGATTAGTTTGGGTCCGACACTTTTTATACCGTGGAGGCCATTTGAGGAAATACAGTAGATTTTCTGAGCACCCAACCACACCATCTGTTTGTTTATTTTTACTGTTGTAAATGAGTGTGCTGTATCCAGCTAACACATTTGTTTGTATGCAAACAATGCAGGTTGAACTTTACCATTTTTTTCTTTTCTTATTTACCACTCTGCCCTTTAGAGAGGAGCAACAGCGGTGTAATTACCCATGATGCTATTTTTGGTCTGCTAATAACATTGCACACTTGCTGAATGAGAATTAACAGCTGAGCTTTTTTTTTTTTTTTTGTGTGTGATTTGGACTGAAAAGATTTGCCGACAAGCAGATAGGTCGGCACATATACACAATTGAGGAAGTGTGTTTTAAAACAAAATTGTATTACTCAACCATGACTCTAATGTAATGTAAATGTAATGTATGTAATGTAGAAACATTTAATGTTATACATTACTAATGCACAGCACAATATTAGTATAGAAGTTGGATGTCAAACAACAAAATCAACAATGTGATTGTTTTAACAATTAAAACAATAGTTATTTTTCAGGAACATATCGTTTTTTTCCCTTCTATTTCTAAAGGAAGTTTCTATTGTTTTCTGATTCTCTGATTAATATTGGCATTTGTGGAATTTGAATTAAGCAGCACAACCCATCCGTTTTTATCCATCTCACGGGGTGGCCATTTTGCCACTTCCTGTCGACTGCGGATGACATCCCACTTACTCAGAGCTCAGTTAGCGACCATTCACGGCTCAGCTTGTGAACATCACATGACCAAACTCAGAAAACAGCTCAGCCATGATTGGTTGTTACAAGGGCAACTGTGATTTTCATTTTCACTCAACAGCAAGTGGCAAAATGGCCGCCCCCTTAGATGGGGGAAGTATAGGCGTTTTTTGCTGTTGAATTCATATTTAATGCCATATTTAGACTAGTGGGTGTGGACACATATTATTGTTTAAAAACAACAACAACAAAAACTGGTTGACTTCCTGTTTAATAGTTAAAAGTTTGATCTCCAGTGGGGAGTCAGCCCCCCCCCCATATTTTTACCTTAAAAGTGCAGTAGAGTGACATTCTTGTCAAAAACAAAGGAATTATACAAAAAAAATGGGTATTAGCAGGTATTTACATTGTATGCTTTTGCTTGAGCACATTCTTATTCAAAAGTGGTGATACATCACACCGTTACATGAATAATTATGACACAATTTCCACCCACTACTTCTACTGTACGTTCGCAAGGTTAACGTGTGCTGACACAGCATGTTTTGCCATTAGTGATTTGTAATCATTTTCTCATGAAGTGGTATTAAAAATTTAATTTAAAAAATATATGCGAGTAGCATTTATGTGCTCAGTTTGCTTAAATAATTAAAAGCATATTTTATATTCTAGCTTTGAGTGCAGTTCCCACATGCAAATCATTAAGATAATTTCTTCCAGTGGGTGAAGCGCATATCTTTGCTAAGATATACTAGGCCAATGCATACGCATGACACTTTGCACAATTCAAATACAAAATTAAATTATAATATTAAAAGCTGCTTTCCGTTGTCTACTGTACACACCCATTTCCTGGTTTTAGGCGAGCAAGACAGAGCAGACCGATGGCGCCACCGGGGGTTTATGTACATTAATGTTTATAAGCGTTTGCAAAAATTGACGAGTCCCTCAAAAGGCGATTCGCTTGTCGAAAGAATTAAAGCTATTCTGCGCAGGCTCATGAGGTGTTTTAACAAATGACACAAATCTGCTGCTTCTTCATGAATGAAAAAAAAACCCTAAAACCTGTTCATTAAGTGTGTTGAATGGCTTGAATTTTAATGACTATTCAGGGCTACCAGAATAATCATGTATTTGTGTTTTAATCATCTCCGCCTTGTGTGTTTACATCAACTCCATTAAGATCGCGTTCATCATCATCATCATCCATCATCACGGGTGGCGGCGCCTTCACACTTTCGTCATCGTACTTGTTGGATGTGTGAGGTGAGCCGGCGTATGCGAAGCACGCACTTTCTTGTTCTTTTTCATAATCGTATTCAGCATGTCGTACTAAATTCCAATGCTGACCTAGATCTTACCGTGAACACATTCAGAATATTCAAAGCGACCTAAAATTGGAAACGGGCTTTAATTGGCCATTAATATGCTTCTTGTTTGAGAGGATTACTGGTGGGTTATAAAATGAAGGCGTTTTACATTTTTGCTTTCGTTCCTCTCGCTTTACACTCAATGAGCTTCTGCACTGATGAGATATATAGTCAAGTGTGTTTTTTTAAGGCCTTGTGTTGGGTTGAAAGCAAAGGTTATGGTTGTAAATTAGATTTTAGTTAGGGTTTCAAGTAAAGGGCAGGCTTTCAAATTAGGGTTTCAATTTCAGACTTGGGTTTCAAGTCATGGCTTGAGTTCCAAGTTAAGGCTTTAAATTAGGCTTTCATGGCAGGGCGAGGGTTTCAAGTTAGGGTTCGTAATTAGAGTCTCAAGACAGTGTTTGGCTTTCAAATTTGAGGTTTGTTAATTTGGTTTCAAGACAGAGTTAGGGTTCTAAGTTAAGGGTGAGCCAATGGTTTGAGTCCCAAGTTAGAGTTTTAAATTAGCTAGTCAAACCAGGTAAAGGGTTTCAAATTGGGGCTACAAGACGGGGGTTAGGAAGGGTTAGGGTTTCAAATCAAGGTTAGTGTTTCAACCTCAGATTTGTTTTTTTAATTTGGATTTCAAGCCACGGTTTGGGTTTCAAGTTAGAAATTTAAATTAGCGCTTCACGCAAGCGTGCGGTGTCAACAGCAGTTAGGGTTTCAAACCAGTGTTTCAACATTTTCAATCCAGAGTTAGTTTCAAATAAGGATTCATAAAAAGGGTTTCAAGGTTTCAAATTGCGGTTTCAAGACAGGATTAGGGTTTCAAGCAAAGATCAGGGTTTCAAGCCAGGCTTGAACTTTCAATTTAGGGTCTAAATTGTGTGTATGTGTGTATTTTTTTTTAAAAAGAGAGAGTAAGGGTTTTAATTTGGGTTTTTGGGTCCAGTTTGGGTTTCAAACCAGAGATTCATTCCAAGCATCTACACACCTTTAGCGCGACTAATTTGTAGCCTTACAAAATTGAATATGATTATACACGTTGTGTGTTTACACACTGTGTACCTCTGCAGGATTTCTGAGTACGGGGGACCAGGCCGCCAAAGGGAACTATGGCCTGCTGGACCAGATCCAAGCTCTGCGCTGGGTCAAGGAGAACATCGCAGCTTTCGGAGGAGATCCAAACAGGGTGACCGTGTTCGGGTCCGGAGCCGGAGCTTCCTGCGTTAGTCTCCTCACTTTGTCTCACTACTCCGAGGGTGAGGAACAAACAAAAGCTGTCACTAAGTCACTATTTTTTATTGTTGCGTCTTCCCCATGTAAGACGATATTGTTTACCAGGGCTGTTCAAATTCAAGACCTTTTTTTCAGTGAATAAAATTGCCATTTATTGATGTCAGTCAGGTGTTGTGATATTGCTGTCAGGAGGGGGTTAACAAGACTTTTATTTTTAAATATAAACACGAAGAACCACAAGAAAAAAGGCAATTTAAAATAAATGAAATGCATTTTTTGTCTTATTATTCAGCGGTTTCACACAGTGTGTGTGCTAGCGCTGATTTCCACTGTCTCCTCTTGAAACTTGGAACAAGCCATTTTCGTGTCATCTAGACTCCTTCATGGCATAGTAGTGTCAATATGAGAATTTTTCCAAAAACTAAAGTCAAAGTTAAAAATAAGTAATAAAAAAAAATTAAGATTGGTACCTAAACACAAACATATAACGACACGTACATGTGACATTAATCAAGAATGCTGTTAGCAACTTTAACGCAACTAATATAGCATTTCCTGTTTTATGTGCTTATTGTAAAAAACAACAACACATAACTAGTCTTAGATTATTCACTGACTTTACCATGATTACATGGTAACTTTCACTAATTAACATAATGCGATACAATATAATAACGTGTTGTGATGCAACAGGTAATGGCTAATGCTAACAAGACAACAGTAGCTGGCTAGCTTGGCTTGCTACTCTCTTTGGGGCCTTTAATATGGGCTGTCTATCGCTACCGTTGGTATGCAGACAAGTTCTGATGCTGACCCAACTAAAGGACAAACAGAGGGGAGGGCCTAGTATACGGTATGTGTATAAGGTACTGGATATACTAACAGGCGGGTGCTGAGAAAGCTTTATGGAAGAAGGAAAACATTGTTTGCATCACAAACCTTTCTAGTGACTCATAATCAGAAGAGCTGCATTATTCCTTCTGTTCAATTATTAACCTGCTTTTCTAATGTAAAGCTGTATTGTCTGTGAGTGTTTTGTATTTACTTACTACAGGAGGTTTCAAAATGTTTATATCTACTATTTATACTTATCCTTCCTGTAAAACGGTATCCTTCATTCTAAAAGGGCAAGAAGTCAACACACATTTGTCAGTAGAACTGCAAGAGCCACTGTTGACAACAACGGAAAATATCACGTGTCGGCACGGAATCTATGAATCACAATTTGGTGTTATTTTTATTATTATTAATTATTTATATATTTTATATTAATTAAGTGTTTTTTTTTGTTATTTTTATTTTTATTTTTTTTGACAAATTATTGACCCATCCAAAGTGTAGAAAATGGCTCTCTCTTTGATGACGTAATGTTAACATGCTGCTTTGGGGCCTCCTGGAAAGTGGCTATTTTGGAGGTACAAGGTTTTGGCCTGATGCCAGCGATATGACATTTGATCCAGAGGCCACTTTGCTGTTAGGGTTTCAAGTCTGGGTTCGGGCTTGGAACTAGTATTTGGATTTCAAATGAGGACTAGGTTGGGGTTTTATGTTCCGGTTTCATAATAGGGCTCAGATTTAGGATTTCAAATTTGTTTAAATCCTGGGTTAAGGTTTCAAATTAGGGTTTATAATAGGCTATGGGTTTCAAATGATGATTAAGGTTTTAAATTTGGGTTTCAAATCAGGGCTAGAGTTATAGAGTATGGTTAGGGTTTCAAATTATTATTATTATTTTAAACTGGAGTTAGCCTTTCAAATTAGGGTGTCGAGGCTGGGTTAGGATTAAAAACTACGATTGGGGTTTTAAATTGGGGCTTGCAGCCACAGTTATAAATTGAAATGAGGATTTCAAGCACTAAAATCAGTGTTCGGGTTTCACTCCTGGATTATATTTTCAAATTAGGTTTAGGGTTTCAACATTCAGATTTGACACAGGAAAGACTGAGCCATTATTCAAACTCTGAACGTTAGAGCTGTGATGCAGACATACTAGCTACAATAATAAACACACGTGCATGTTGTCCGACGAGCTCAATTCTAATTTGTGCTCTTGTCTGCCTCAGATTTGTTCCACAGGGCCATCATCCAGAGCGGCAGCGCTTTAGCCAGTTGGGCCGTCAACTACCAGCCCAGCAAGTACGCGCGACAGCTGGGGGAGCGGGTGGGCTGCGGCATCGACGACAGCACCCAACTGGTGGCCTGCCTCCAGGGCCGCAGCTACAGAGAGCTGGTGGAGCAGCACGTCACGCCGGCTAAATACCACACGGCCTTCGCCCCCGTGATCGACGGCGACGTGATACCGGACGACCCGCAGATCCTGATGGAGCAGGGGGAGTTCCTCAACTACGATGTGATGCTGGGGGTGAATCAGGGCGAGGGGGTGAAGTTCGTGGAAGGCATCGTGGACTCGGAGGACGGCGTCACGGCCGAGGACTTTGACTTTGCAGTGTCGGACTTTGTGGATAGTCTGTATGGTTACCCGGAAGGCCGCGACACGCTCAGAGAGAGTATAAGGTGAATATGTTTATATTATGTTTTCAATCGGTAGTGCAACCCTTTCACAATTTAAATTTGGCATGGGAACACAATCCGAACGCCTCAATTTACAGCAAAGTCAGTATGAAAGGGGCCATGGTTATCAAATGCATAAAAAACAACAACTCCTGATTTCCCTTACGGCAGTTTTTGTGACATCCCCAAATAGATTTGTGAACAGTTTCTGAAGTGGTACACTACAATGCAATTACTGCAAATATAGGATTTTGCTAAACAACTTTTAAATGACTAGTAATAAATAATCATAAACTTGGCCAACACGGTCCGTGACGCAGTTTTTCAATATGGGTCATCGTGTTTTTGGTTCACGGAGAGCTGGAGTCAATCCAGCTGGCTGTCAAGGTTTGTGGTTTGCGTGGTGGAGTGTGCAGGACCCAAGTGCAGGGAGTGCAGGACTCTTGAAAATAAAACAAAATGGCAAACAAGGAAATGTGGAATCAGCAAAAATAAGTCCAAAAAAGCCCTAGAATCAAAGTAACAAACTCACCAAGGAACTAAAAACAAGCAAAACTAACAAGACAACAACCTGGATAAGGCACCAGAGGCTGGAGGAAGCTGATTGGTAGACACAAGGAACCGGGCTGACAAGAAAAACCTAACGAGCAAGACAAGAGCTGAAGAAATGACATGAAACCAAACTAAATCTAATGCAAACAAAGTTGCCAAAATCAAAATCATGATAGTGATTTCAGGTGAATTGTGGCGATTGAAGCATCACACCATCAGTGTCTTTATTTATTGATCTTCCTGATTATAATTCTAATAAATTATTCTTATCATAAATTAATCCCACTTTTGTTTGTGTAGGTTCAGTCAGTAATTCAAATTCCGCCTTTTTATTAGCTTAAAATAGAGGCTTAGAAGAGAAACAGCTAATTAATAGAGTAGCACATCATGTCTATTTCGCACGAGTGCTAATGGACTTTTTTGAACGGCAGTTGGTTACAATAACGTTGTCTAGCAACTGTTGGAAAATGACTCACAACCGCTCGTTTCCTGCAACATGTGACATGGCAGCTCGTTAACATTCAATGTAGCATTCGAAGCCGCCACATGTTGTAGCCGCCAATGGGCCGACACAAAAATCAATGTAATCATGTCCTTTATTGGTGTCCATTTGATTGATGATGTCCTGAATTGACTGGTTTTGTGTTTCTAATCCAAAGGTTCATGTACACGGACTGGGCCGACCGTGACAATGCGGAAACGCGACGGAAGACCCTGGTGGCGCTGTTCACAGACCACCAGTGGGTGGCTCCGGCCATCGCCACGGCGGACCTCCACGCTCAGTACGGCTCACCCACCTACTTCTACTCCTTTTACCACCACTGCCAGAGCGAAGCCACGCCCCCTTGGGCTGATTCCGCACATGGCGACGAGGTAAGATAGTCCATTTAAGCGGTCTGTTTAAATGGAACTGCTTTTACACATTATCATTATGACTGAGAGTCATTTAAATTTACCAGGTTGCTTCAATGGCGGCAATATGACTGAATATTGAGTATTGCAGCTTCTAGCAAAAGTATGCTCTATTTGCTTAACCAGGCATCCAGGCTGTTGATGGGATTTAACCCAAATGAGCATTTAGTTTCAACGTCATACTTGGGGCTCCGTAGAGCTAAAAATGAGAAAAAAATGACAGATGTGGTGAAAAATAATGTCCCAATATCTCCACAATTTTTTTTCTAATTCCAATTCTATAGGTTTTATTGTGAGTGCGAAAGACTGTTTGTCTGTACGTGACTGGTGATTGGCTGCTAACCTATTATGGGTATTTCCTGCCTCTCACTCAAAGTCAGTTGGGATAAGTACTATTGCGCAACTACTTTTGTCCATTTTCAGTGCCATGGTAGCGGAAGATGATGCACTTAAGTCATGCGGCTAATTGATCTGTTGTTTTGCTTTTAAGCGCTTAGAACTGAGTAGCTTTTTTTGTGAACAAAATATCTGATATTTTGTGGAACACTGCATGAAACTTCAGAGATCTTTGGTACTGCTGTAATAATTAACATGAGAGACGGCCTAATGATGGCACAAGCTTGAAACCAGCAAGAACCCAGAGCACATTTTTTTGCTTTGTAAGTCAAACAAATTGAAAAAAAAAAAATGTGGACAAAGCTTAGCTACCCTCTACAATTTCAATAATACATTATTGTTGATGACACTGTATCTTAACAGACTATCTGTTGTAACCATCTTTCCTGCTGGGTGTTAGTAGTTAAAAGGCAGAATGTTAGCAGCTAATGGAGATGGACTGCGGCAGCATCTACTCCCGCCCACCTGCACGCCGCAACCCCGAAAGTGCGCCGATAAGGCCGACCCTGAGCACACAGCTTTCTCCTCGTCAGCTTCATAAAAATGTAGCTCTTTGTTTCGCCGTTCTTTTACGACTCCATTAAATGGGCCGCGCTTCACGGGGCGGACATGCTAATGTTAGCATAGCTGCAGCTAACGCGTCTGATGTGCCTGACTGCTTCTTGTGGTTGATCAACATAAATCTAGCAACAGAGGAGAGGTGCTGCGCTCTTGGTTGCCTCCGGCAATAATCACGCTTGTGGAAAATTTTATATATTACAGTGATAATAAAACTGGCAAACCGCAAATCTCTTGTGAGCAGTAGCGCACTGTCATCCACGCTCAACCCACAACGTGGAGATTGGATTTTTTTATTGTCGACGGCAGACTGAGGATGTGTAAAAAGATTAACGGTTAAAGAGATTTAAAGATTCAGGGAACTATTGGGGGACTTTAGAAGTGCTGCTTATTATATACATAACCTGCATAAAGACTATTCACTTCACATGCATTTTAATATTCTCTTTTCTGACATATTTACCTGGAATTGTCTTAAGAATCCAACAAATTATTTATTTATTTTTACATGTGACATAAATCAAGAAAAAAAAAAGAATACAACAAATGAACCCTTTCAGACCCACATTTTCTCTGCTGGGCAATTTTTTTCCCCTTCTTTTTACTGATTTTGACTCTTTTCCCACATAAGAACAACATGGATATATATATATATATATATATATATATATACACATCCATCCATTTTCTTAACCGCTTGTCCTCACAAGAGTCGCGGGGGGTGCTGGAGCCTATCCCAGCTGGCTTCGGGCAGTAGGCGGGGTACATATATATATATATTTTTTTTTTTTTTTTTGGGGGGGTGGGGGGTATCTCAATGTTTTTACTTGCTATAGTGGACGCCAGGATAACATTTTTAACATGAACATCTTGCAAATCAACTTGCGATTGTGATTGGCTAGCTAACATTCAATCATGAACCAGAAGTGTTGACATCATCCAAATGATGCGTTTTTATGGGTTTAGACACACAAATATGTCATGTCCACTGCAATCATCAATGGGTCCGATGGGGATATATATCAAAATGTATAATAATATGAATGATAACAACAGCAATTTTTGCAAAAAAGAAGTACTAATTAAAACTAACAAACCTGCTCTAAAAAACAATTAAAACTATACATCCAGCCATCTGAAATAAAAACTACTTATAATGAAAATGCAAAACTATTATAACCCTGTTAAGCGCTCAAATACTCTCCATATGGCAGCTCACAGTATGTGTGCTTCTGTGTGGCACTGCGAATAGTCGGAAACGGTCGCACTGGAGCTCAGTCCCAAAATGATTGGGGGCGACCTGTCAAGCTGAAGATGAGTTTAGAGAAATGACTTTCAGCTCCCTCAAGCATGAAGACGCGTCTGCCTCCGCTGACACTGTGACATCACATTTTGCCATGAGTCATTTAAGCTTAGGTTTCCTGTCAAGAGAACCCATGTAACCTGTCGCACTCAACCCCCCCCCCGACATCTTTCTGTGTGTGTGCGTAGGTGCCGTACGTGTTCGGCGTGCCCATGGTGGGCCCCACCGATTTGTTCAACTGTAACTTCTCCAAGAACGACGTGATGCTTAGCGCCGTGGTGATGACCTACTGGACCAACTTTGCCAAGACGGGGTGAGTGTTTAGAAAAGCAAACGGGCGGCGGGGTGCATTGATTTGCCCTCGGAGGAGATGTTTTGTCTTTTAACTGACTACAGCAAGAAGCCAAAAGACAAAAGAACAGCTTCAGCATTCTTCACATCTATTTATATCAGCCCTCCAAGACACATGCGTCCATTTGTAATTTGTTTTTGTTTTTTTAAAGCTGCAGTGCGGAACTTTGCGAGCCCCCCTTAGGCCAGACGACTGTTACTTCCATGCATGGGCCTATTTACTGGAGACCATTTTCTCATCTCAGCAGAGCACCTATTAGTGGGTGTTGCAAAAAATGTGACATCATTTGCAATATAAATATCTGCGTACCTACTTAGCCCTCGTATTTATCAATATTATAACCATATATTCAAATGGATACAAACGTTATCACCAGTTTCTCTTTTTGCAATCGTCTTTTGTCCAAATTTGCCTTCTTATTAGTGTATTTTTACTGAATTTCCTTAAAATGTACGCTGCACACTCTAGGTTGACCTTGCTCAACCATTTTCTAACTCACGGTCATTTTATTGCTCGTAAATGTCATTCAAAGAAAAATGAAAATATTAAACTAGCATTAAATTCATCATTTGAGCAAGAAGTGGCTACATATGCTATTAGACTCCAATAATTTTTAAAGCAATTGTCTAACGCTGTCTTCGAACCAAGAGTAGCAAAATGCAGTGCAAGTGAACTGGTATAATATAATAATTTCCTCAATGCCCAAAAATGTAAACACATTTGCACTTAACTTGATCAAAAATGTAATAAAACAATGAATTTAATAGTTTCACCAATAAAGCAATAAAAATCCTGACTGATATTGAAATATCATTTTTCTGATAATGTAATACTTTCTTACATTGTTATATCATATATATTACAGTATATCATATCCCAGAGCTGGTCTAATGAAATGGGCGGAGCTTACTTTGATTAACTTGCTGCAGAGTTGGTTTAACTAAATAAATCAACTATGTCAAATAACTCCAACACTGATCTCCGTTTAAATCAGACAGTGTTAAAAAATACACTTGAAGTGAACATTTAAGTTTTTATCATTTAACACCAAAATTTTAACCCTCTTTTTTTTTTATCTGTCGAGTTTTACATGAAGAAAAAAAAAAACACCACTCTGAAAATGTAATAAGCTATGACATTATCGTAAAAATGTTATTACAAGATCAGTCAGGATTTCATTTATATATTATTGGTAAAATTATTACATTATTGGGTTTTATTACATTTTTGAGTTAGTTAAGGATACATTTTATTACATTTTCAGGAAATAATGACATTATAGGGTGCTGCAGGGCAGCACACAATTTTAGTGATTGGCATGTCTGCCTCAAAGTTTTTCCTGGGCACTCTGGCTTCCTCCTACATTCCACATACACGCATGTTAGCTAATACTAGAGCACATGACCGGTCGAGTCAACAGTGGATAGCAATGTGTAATATCGACTACCCGGACTAGTTGCCAGCCAGATGCAGGGCACACATGCCCTGCTCCATATACAAATGACACAACTATGAGTAATTTAGAACGCGTGGCAAACTCATTGGAAAATGGATGTATGCTAATTTTAATGTCCTGATATGACATTCAGATTAGAGGATAAGCAGCCCTTAAACTCCCACCATGGAACTGAAAATATGCCCGGCTAATAAAGATAGAAAGAAATGCATATTCATCCAAAAGAACAAAGAAAAAGATTTTGCATCGTGAACACGCTGCTTGTGTGGGCAGCACAAGAGCTAATTTCCTCCACGCGAGAAAATGAGAGCCAAGATTCCTGCTGCCTTTGCTCATAAAACCAAACACCTCCTCACATGAAATCACATTTTCTTTGTTGCATTTGCAGGCACGTCAATAGCAAGTGCTTGTTATAAGGCAAACAAGCCCACAATGTGCACAAGGACACAGTTAGCATACAAGAGAACACCGTGTCTATTGTCAGTACACAGTACGGAACAATACCTTGTCGTCTTATTCTATTGCCCTCCCCAAGCGCGTCTGCACGCTTGACAGACGACAAAGCTAAACACTCCAAATGAAATGACGCACTCTCCAGCCGGGACAAGGTCACTCATAAACACACCGGGACGTACGTCATGGATGATTAAAACGCACCGGGCCGCACCGGCCGCTTCTGTTCAACCAACAGCCATCATTACGGCGGAATCTCCAAAGCTGAACACGACCGGTTTTCAAGTGCTGCCGGTTGTCATTTCCAAAAACATTTGACTTCCCCTTTAAAACAAGTAAATGATAATACAGTGGTACCTCGGCTCACGAACGCTTCAGCTCACGAACTTTTCGCCTCACGAACATTAAATTCGCGAGCATTTTGTCTCGGCTGACGAACTAGTTTTCGGCGGACGAACCAAATCTCGCGACGCGAGAAATCACGAGAAGCTCACGCACGCTCACGGCGTACTAACTGGGATAGGCTCTTCCTACGCTGCAAAAAAATAGCTTTTATTGGCATAACTTGATCGTGACTTTTTTCTTCTACTTTCTAATGTCGCTACAGCTTAAAAGTGTAACAAAACATGCGGAACCACACTGCCCCCAAGTGGCCAAATCATGTACAACATGAACAGCGCTCCCAATAAAAGCACACACAAACAAGGGCAAGACAGTATGAAATAATTTAAATTAAATCGATTTTGGGACATTTATAATACAGTGGTACCTCGGCTCACGAACGCTTAGGCTCACAAACTTTTCGCCTCACGAACATTAAATTCGCGAGCATTTTGTCTCGGCTGACGAACTAGTTTTCGGCGGACGAACCAAATCTCGCGACACGAGAAATCACGAGAAGCTGACGCACGCTCACGGCGTCCCAGTTCGCCGCCCCCTTTGTTTGAGTGCGGATGTGGTTTGTGTTCGGTAGACATTTTGGATCATTTTGGAGTACTTTTGCTACCATGGGACCGAAAAAGGCCCCACAAAAGGCTAGTGTTAAGCCTAAGAAGACATTGAAGAAAATTACGGTCGAGCAGAAGAAGGAGATCATCGACAAACACGAACGAGGTGCGCGTTTGTGTAACTTAGCGTCCCAGTACGCTAAGTCTACCAACAGGTGTCAATTAAGAGGTTTTTAGTCAGCAACAAGGATAAAGAGTCTCCTAAGAAGCAAAGAAGAGAAGCCACACCGGAGGACTCTCCTTCCAAACAGTAACTCCCTCCCTCCCTCCCTCCTCCTCCCACTCCATTCCATCAAGCCTTCAACTACTGTACCATCACAAAGGCAATTTGCAAGTTTTGCAAATAAAAACACTTTATTATACAGTACAGTGTATTTATTTAATTACAATACAATAGCACATTTATTATACATAAAATAAGGTATATTTTGTGTAGTTTTAAGGCTTTTTTAGTAGAAAATTGTGTTTTATGGGGACCTGGGAACGGATTATTCTCATTTCAATGGTTTCCTATGGGAAATACTTGTTTGGAAGACAAACGTTTTGGCTCACATACTCTCTGTGGGAACCAATTAAGTTCGTGAGCCAAGGTACCACTGTAATAGTTTTTGCTGACGTCACAAGTTTAAGTTAAGTTTGAAGTCCATATTGTTTCACCGTAATGAGCGCACGAGTAAAATATGTTATCGTCAGGCATCGTAAACTTGAACTTAATGTCATCCGGAAAGAAAACAAACGACTCTTGAAAAGTGATTTAAATCTGCTGTCACTGTTGAAGCTTTTTCTTTGGGGGCGGGATCCGAGACGCCTTTTCAAACCACTTAAAGATTTCACTGATGAAAGCCGAAGTGATATAATAAAAGAAGAAAGACGCCGTTATTCCTGCCTCCTTTAGAATATCGCATGAAAATGAACTGCCACTTGCTGAAAAATGCTTCTGTGGATCCAATTTAATAAACTCAAAGTGGAAGTATATTAGCGGCCGAGGACAATCCCCAAAGAGTCCACATGAAAACGTTAAAAATGACAATTGGGCCTGATAAGAGGACCTTTTATCTCTTTGCTCTGACACCACGCACGAGATAAAAGCATTTGTTGAGGATGGACCCTTTTCGAGTCGTTCCCAGTAATTAATCCATTGGAGGACCGCTCCACCGGGACCCTTGCGCGCTTTACCCGGAGCTCTGCAGAGGAGGCCTTCATCTAAATCACAGCGGCACATTGCTTGCTAAGTCAGGACATGCAGAATTAGAACACCAAAATGGAAGACGAATAAACAGTTGACAGTATGTCATGTTGCAAAAAATATACTTTCAGATTGTGTGTTGAAGAGAAATAGTTGCGGATAAATTGGCAGATCGAATAAAAAAAAAACAAATCACACAATTTCAATTGCATGCTAGCAGACTCATGCTTTCTCTGCGGAAAAACTTTTTTTTTTTTTTTGTTTTTTTACTTACGAGTACAATCATTGCCTTGTCTTGTGTTACTTGATTATTGATTGAAAAGATGTGCAGGCGTTGTATTGATTGTACATGATGAGAAAGCGCAAGCTTGGGCTGAAAAAGTCTTAAGCGGCTCTCCTGACGTTTGCTACCATGAAAACACTTGAATGAATAGTTGAGTCTTGTGATTGCACTCGTGTTGTGGAACTGGGATTGCTGTGCCTTGTTTGAATTTTGACGGTGGGTGTTCAGTCTGTAATTATTTAAATACCAAAGGAGCAAGTTTGGATTGTGTTTTTGGAGCCATTTTGAACTCATTTGCTCCCAAAAACGTAAAAATGCATTCTATTTAAAATATTACCATGCCCCCAATGACGTATTTATACGTTTTTGTTGTTGTTGTTTTTTATGCTAGAGCATACTTTACTAGGCTTTGATGCAGCCTCCGAACTAAAGAGAATGCTTGAAGCAATGGTAGTAATTACAAAAAAAAAAAAAGTATAGACTAAGTAAGTAAGTATAGGAGATCAACCAGGGCCATGTTGCAACAAGCTCTTTTTGCCGGTGTTTTAAACAGATTTGTGAATATGATAGAAATAGACTTTTTCGTGATGAAAGAAGAGATTCCAATTTTGCTTTTTTTTTTTTTTTTTTTTTCTCTGGGAGAGCTCAGTATTGATCATTTGACATGTCATCATCATTGTTCTCCCTTTTTTTTTTTGTATGTGGATGTGTGTTTGTGCGTGTGTGTGTGCGTGTGTTTGTGCGCGTGTTTGTGCGTGTGTGTGTGTGTGTGCGTGTGTGCGTGCGTGCGTGCAAAAAAAAAATCCCATACCGTTCACCTAAACCGAGCACTTCAAAATCCAGCCAGAGTCGTGGGGCCGCCAGGAGACCCGGAGAGGGACCAAAGAAAAGAAAGAAAAGCGAAGCCCAGCACTGACCAGACACCACCCACCGGGCCAGGTGGCAGCAGAGTATAGGAGATCAACCAGGGCCATGTTGCAACAAGCTCTTTTTGCCGGTGTTTTAAACAGATTTGTGAATATAATAGAAATATACTTTTTCGTGATGAAAGAATAGATTCCAATTTTTCTTTTGGTAGGTTCCATGTTTTTATCGCAAAAGAACACAATATTCTGTGGACCTTGCAAAATCAGTCAGAATCCAGTAAAACAGCCGGGAGCGAAGGGGGTTGCTTCAGTGAAAATGGCTGGGACTAAATGAGTTAAGAAGGTTGCTCGCATTTTTCATTTATTGTGGAGTTCATGTTGTTTTTATAGCCATTATATAGAGCTCTGCCAATTGAGGTCGACCTCCTGAGCCTAATGAATGAAGGTCTCAGATCCGCTGTAAAAACGTGAGGAACAATGATTGTGATGAGCAGCAGGGTGGGATGCCATTTGAATCTTGGGAGCAGTCCAGGATGAATTCTGTCTTTAGTCCAGTGTTTTTTAACCTGGGTTCGATCAAAGCCCAGGGGTTCGGTGAGTCAGTCTCAGGTGTTCGGTGGAAGTCGGACGCACACCCGACTAAAATGTATCGTGACGATACAACCCGCTTGGCTGTCATTAGTTGACTTATGACTGTTGTGATGGTACGTCGTGTGATTTTGTTATTCTTATATAACGTAACGTATTGTGTTCCACAGGGTTTAGTTCTGGAGCCTCTGCTGTTTTCATGGTATCTGCTGGAGTATAGAGTAGAGTTGAGTGAAGGGAGTCTGCGTCCTAACTGCAAGATTTGCAATGCCAAGTTGAGCAACTCTAGTCCAGCAAAACTAAAGCAACACTTCCTTAGGTTGCATGGAGATGGGGAATACAAGAGCACAACGCTTTCTGAGGTTAAGAACCACTGCCTTTGGTCATAAGTCAGCTGGAATAAACTCCAGTCCTGTAAGCCTGAACGTATAAGCAGAAAAGAACATGAATTTATGGGTTGTGGAACATAAAGCTGTGGGCTTCTAAATAAGTTAAAAGAATGGCAAAAGTGCACTGGGACTTCTTAATTCTTACTTGGATATCCTTTTCTGCACATCAAGATTTACAGCTTGTGCTTTTTTGTTGGCTCTTGAGTGAACCCTGGATTTCTCCCAGTGTCTTGCAAAGTCCAGGTTCTTTGACCTCTTTGTCAATATTGGCAGAAGACCTTTCACAGAAGTTAAACTCTCCTACGTTGGTAGTGTTCTAATTGTGTGCAAAGCCTGCGTGTAAAAGCGCCACAAAGCTTTTGCATAATGTCGCCTGTCCTTTCTGACAAGCTGTAATATTAGAAGACAGGACCAGAATGAAACTTTCTGAGGCCTTTTTCAAAGTCAAACAAGCAGTTCCAGTGCGGAAGTTTGTCATTCTAATAATTTACTCTGTAATTACATGAATCAATAGCAACTGTTCTTGTCTGAAAGAGCTTGTCTGCTCCACTTTGAGTGAGTCATCAGTGACATCTTTTAAGAGTGTTAGATGACTGGCTAAGGCTTGGAATAGGCAACTGCCTAATAAGCTTTTCGGGTCTGACAGGTCTCTTTTTTCAATATGCTGCTCAAAAAAAGCTTGTGGTCAGACCACTGCATCTGTACTCTCCCTTTCAGCCCCTAAAAAATAAATACTAATGTTTTCCTAATAACACCTTTTTACTTTGGCCCAACATACTGCAAATACAGACGCTCCCCAACTTACGAACGAGTTACGTTCCGAGCGATCGTTCGTAAGGTGAATTTGTTCGTAAGTTGCTTCAGTGCTATATTTTGTATTATAATTGATGTTTAAAGAGAATACGTACAGTACTGTACTACGTATGTTAGAGAGAGAGAGCGAGAGACACACAGTATGTACATGTACGTAATAAGATAAATAAAATGAAGTTTAACTTACTTTTGGAAGATGTACTCGATGCTTAAGGAGAGGAGGAGGAGGAAGAGGAGGATTTTATATCATGAGAGGTTCTTCGTCGTCGCTGGAATGGGCTTCAAAAGTTACTTCCTCCTCCGTAACTTCAATGTAGGAAGAAGTTGAGGGTCGAGGAGAAGAAGATGAGGGTTGATGAGTATCTTCCTTGGAGGATTTACTAGAAACTGTCCGAAAGAAGCGATCTAACGACGATTGCACAGTTTTCTTCTTTTTTCATCATAAATGATGCGGTAGCACTGTGTGGCATCATTCAATTGATTTGCAACCTTTGTGCAACGTTCAATATTTGGGTCTTGCTGCTCGAAGAGTGCGATGGCTTCTTCATGGGGACAGGCGTTTCTTCCTCCTCCTCCTCGACACGTTGCTGAGCCTCCAATGCTGGGTGAGCTCTCACAGCGCCAAGCGTCGCTATTAGCGGCGGAAAGAAGCACTACAGTACTCGGAAAAAGGTGCGCAATACAAAATCTAACTTACAGCATCTCTTTCCGAACATTTTTTGACATGCGCGCATGCGCGCAGACATGTTCGTATGTACCGTTGTTCGTAACTCGAATGTTCGTAAGTAGGGGAGCGTCTGTACTTCAAACGTCGAATCTATAGTTGCTTAAATTTGACTGTCTCCCTTTAGGGACCCCAACCAGCCTGTTCCCCAAGACACCAAGTTCATCCACACGAAACCGAACCGCTTTGAGGAGGTTGCCTGGTCCAAGTACACCCCTAAAGAGCAGCTCTACCTCCACATTGGTCTGAAGCCCCGCGTCAGAGACCACTACCGAGCCACCAAGATCTCCTTCTGGCTCCAACTGGTCCCTCATCTGCATCACGTCAACGAGCTCCTCCAGTCGGTGTCCTCCTTTACGCATAGCCCCTCGCCGCAGGACGACACTCCTTACTCATACACCAAGCGCCTCTCCAAGGGATGGCCTCCGAGCAGCACCCGCCATCCGGGGTCTCAAGGAGGTACGCAACAGCCCCCGGAGTCTGCTCTCGGACAGGGTGGAGGTGAAAACGGAGTCCACGTCGCCAACGAGGACTATTCCACGGAACTCTCCGTGACCATCGCGGTGGGAGCGTCGCTGTTGTTTCTTAACATCTTGGCGTTCGCCGCTCTACTCTACAAGAAAGACAAGAGGCGGCTGGAGCATCGCCGGCCACGTCCGCTTCCTCCCCCGCGGCGAGATATCACGGCTGCGGATGTCGCCGCTCACCTTCAGGGTGAAGGACTTATGTCGTTACAGGTGAGTCACGTGACAAGTTCATGTCTGTGTTCATTGGAATGGTTTGAGCTTGATCTTGGCTTGTGTTTCTGTCATCTTATTGGCGCTTGTGGCCGTTTATTACAAAGAGACAAGCTGTGTCACATGGTTTGATTTGTTTATGTTCTTCAACTCTTCTTTTTGCGTTGAAGTGACAAATCTGTCAACCAATCATAAGATGACACTGAGTCATCACAAGTGCCACACTGAGTACCACAAGAGTGCCAAAATAAGATCCATTTTGAGTAGCCTTGATCATTCTCGAGAATAGAAACTTGTAGTTTAAGAATGATGGAAGTGATTTTAAGATAGCTTAAAGTCAGCAAATCTGATGTCTCCTCAGATGATCCTGGCAAATTCTCTTACCAGTCCGGCATGTTTTAGAGGTCTCCCACATTCAACACAGTTGATTCACATTCAAGCTCATCGGCAAGCTCTGCAGGAGCCTGATAATGATCGTGATCATTGAATCAGGTGTGTTGGAGGAGAGAAACCTTGAAAACATGCAGGACTCAGGCCCTCGGGGACAGTGTTGCCACAATTAGCTTGAAAAAGTACTTAGTTACTTTATAGATTACCTGCTTTAAGGACTAATTGAGTTACTTTATAGATTACCTGATTTAAGGACTAATTTAGTTACTTTACTGATTATTTGCTTTAAAAAGTAACTTAGTTACTTTACTGATTATGCCCATTAAAATGCAACTTAGTTATATTACAAGTTACTTTAACAGTTACATTTAGCAGATACCAACCACCCTGTTTAAAAATGACACCTGGTTTTGCCATTAAGTGGAAGTGTCTTTTTAAGAGTGATGTTTAAGAACAAAGTTTTGTATTATTATTATTCAAAATAAAATACAGTAACCTTCTTGACTTTTCATAATTATTTTAATAAAACAAATAATGATTGTTTTCAGTATTCCACTTAACAAATTTGGTACTTTTTTAAATGAAAAAAAAAAACGTATTTTCAGACATCACTTATCAAAAATATTTATTTTAAATATCTTATTTACTTGACATATTTAACTATTAATGTTGTCATGGCGAAAGTCATTCTTTATGTTCAATGTTCATTGTTTATCAACATAATGATTCAATTTGGGGACTTGCTTAAGTCAAACTGGTTTGACTGTGAATGCATACTGCTCTGCGGATATTTATTATTTATTTTTTGGTCATGGTGCTATTGAAGTTACGTAGATAACACTGCCCACTGAACACAATGTGCAAAAATCTCTAGCCAACAACAACAACAACAAAAAAAAGCTCAGTCAAACATCCTTGTTGTTGTGTGTGGTAAACACGTCCGAGACATAGACCAACGATCTCATGCATCTTTGGATATGACACGATCTGTCCATTCTAGGCAACTAACGAGCAACAGCATTCAGTTGTGGAAAAAAAAATAAATAAAAAAAAAAATATATATATATATATATATATATATATATATATATATATATATATATATATATATATATATATATATATATATATATTTTAATAAAAAATAAAAAAAGGAGAGCAATGATGATGTCAAATCGAATGAACAATACTGAGCTCTCCTAGAAAAAAAAAAAAACATTCAGTTGTGGATCTCTATAACTTGACCTAAACAAGTGTTTGGGTTTGTGTTGAGAGAAATTTGCAAAAGTGAGCATACAGAGAGAGCAAGAACAACTCTTCCAGTTGAGTTCTTGTAGAAATTGCCTTGGGGCATCAAATTGCTTCTCACAGGTCAATAGTCCAGGAAATATGCCAGACTTTTGGTTTGAAGGATGTGACAGTCAGTGGCTAAATTATAAAAAAAAAATAATAATTTGTTTAAGTCTGTGGCCATTTAATATTATCATTTTCAAGTATTGGAGGTTTTCATTCAAACTATCCCAAAGCCATGAGGGGTTTGTGCGTGAGTATCTTCATGGTCCTCCCTTGTAAGCGGATCAGCTGCCATTGGAGCACATCTGCAAAACATAGCTTGCCATTGGAGCGAGAATATATGCGTGTGTGTTTTGCATGCGCGTGTGGGGGGCACATGCGCACATGTGAGTTGTGTCCAGGTGCCTCCCATTGAAAGTCATCTGCGGACTATTTGGCCTGTTGTTTGCTCTATTTGTTGGCTCACACGTGGTGTTGCGAGTGCTAAATGACAGATTTCCTTTGGAAGTGACATGCTCTGCTGATTGCCGCTCAACTGCTATTGTGTTCTCTTTATTTGGAATATCCGCTCTTATCCCGCGTCTATTATCCCCCCCCCTCCCGGTACATCTAGTGTGACAAATTAAAATCTAACACAGTTTTTCATTATCGATGTGATGTTTGCGTTATTCATAATTGTGACTGCAGGAGGAAATTGGCAGTAAACGAGAGCTTCCTGCATAGACTTGGCATTTTCTTCCATGCTTGCTTTTAGGTTTATTGAAAGCTCTAAATTAAATGCGAGCGTGAATGTTTTATTTTTGTTTTTTTACCAGGGGTTAGCAACCTTTCCTGTCAAAAGAGCCATTTAAGGCCAAAGAAATAAAGAAAAATGTGTGTGAGCCGCAAAATATTAGAAGATTGTGATGAAGGAAATTGTGTGTTTGTGTTAGTCTAATGTGCTGAGGGCCCACAATCTTATTAGAGCTGCACCATAACACAAAAATATGAGAGAAGCATCCAAGACAGACACATTCATTTTCGTCTACCTTTCTTTTTCATACATTTTATTTTACACTCTTCTGCCTTTCTGTAAAATTTGTGACATTTTTGCCAATTTCATAGACATATTATGGTCATTTTCTTCCTTTTTTGGATATTTTATGGCTATTTTTGGGGCATTTTTAATGCTTTTTTTGCTATCAATTTCTGACTTTTTGGTGTGGCAATTTTGTGTATATTATGGTAATTTTCAGGATTTCTTCTTTTGCATTTGGACATGTTATGGTTACTTTTTGAACATTTTCTGCCTTTTTATTCAATTCTCTGACATTTTTGGCCATTTCATGGACATTTTATGGTAATTTTCTTCTTTTTCTCTTCCTTTTTGGACATTTTATGATTACTTTGTGGATATTTTTACATAATTTTAAAAAAACATTTTCATCTATCTTTGGTCTCTCTTTTTCTAACAACTTACACATTTGGACACTGACATTTTTTTGAGTATTTAAATAATATTTTTTTTTAAATCAAAATCATTAATTCAGTTTAATAATATTTGATCTAAAAATACAATTAATATATATATATATATATATTTATAAATTTCTACAATTTTTTTAAGAGATCCATGGGGATCCACAGGACAGGGACCAAAGACTAGGGATAGGAATCTTTGAATGTCTGATTCGATTCGATTCCGATTTTTGGGCATGCGATTCGATTCAGAATCGATTTTCGATTTGGAACGAATTTTGATTCAAAATAATTTGGCAATGATTTTTGCTTCAATCTATAGATGTGCAAGGAATTGTAATGATCTAGTCCAGTCTGACTCGCTAATGCTAATTAGCGTGCTACTCGCGGCACTTTTATCACTCAAAACAACGTCTCAACTGCTAAAAACAACTTTTATTGGAATAACTTGATCGGGACTTTTCCTTCTACTCTTCTTCTACTAATGTGGCTACAACTTAACAGTGCATCAGACCGCGTGGAACCACACTGCCCCTAAGTGGCCAAATCGGGTACAAAATAAACAGCGCTCCCAATAAAGGCACACATAAACAAAGGGAAGATGGTATAAAATAATTTAAATAAAATCGATTTGGGGACATTTAAAATCGATTCTGAATCATACTAAATGAGAATCGATTTTTTGGCATACCCCTACTAAAGACCTACATGTGGCTCCAGAGCCGCAGCTTGCAGACCCCTGGTTTATACAGTATGTGTAAAATTGGCTGGCAACGAGTCACCACCACCCCAAGCGCTATAAAAAAAATATATGATTGATGACTGAATAAAATTCCCATTTTGCTGAAACTTGAATGTTGCTTGTGATGGTATTAGTGCCGTACTGATGATCCGAAAGAAGAATGAGCATATCCAACGAACAGCACATATGTAACTCTTCAACTGTTTTTCGGATTCATCCTTGCTTTGATGTTTGCAGGTGAAGCAGCTGGAGTCGGACGCGGCGTCGGCGGACGAGAGGAACAACACGCACCACCATCACACCCTGGACACGCTGGATGCTCTGGACGGCTTGGACACGCAGGACATCTACAGCACGCTGGACACGGTGCGCCTCACCTGCCCGCCCGACTACACCCTCACCCTGCGCCGCTCGCCCGACGACGTCCCCCTTATGACCTCGCTCACCCCGGGCTCGCTACCCGTCACGCCGGGCTCGCACCCCGTCACCCCCGCCACGCCCATGACCCCCATGACGCCCGGGTCGGTGGTGGGGCTGAGGATGGGCCACCCCCACCAGGGATACACGCACCATAGCCCCTATAGTAATACGCACTTGCCGCACACGCACATCTCCACGCACACACATTCGACCACGCGTGTATAACCGCAGCGGGACGTCATTACAACCCACAGGCTCACACACACACACACACACACACACACACGCATACACACACACACATGAAACGATAGGACACAAATACCTCGACTAATTACCCTGCAGGATTGTTCCAGATGGAAGGACATAGCAGTAGGAGGAGACAACAGCTGTGTGGGAGCGATGCACTTTTTTGGGATATGACACGTTCGTTCTAGGCGGCGCTCGAGTAATCGAGCAGTCACTGGTGGACCAACTCGTATCTGGCGCACCTTCGGATACGACAACAAAGCAATAGCTGTCGGTGGTGGACCGAGTTTAACCTGCGCGGATTTGGATATGACACCGCCTGAGTGTTCTGGGCGGCGCTCGAGCAACAGCGGTCAGTTTTTGACTCACTTGTATTGTTTGCGCAGTTTAAGGAGCGCTCGAGCATCAATGGTGAGTGGCGGCGCAACTTGAATCGGGCGCAGCTTTGGATATGACAGCGCCTCCTTGTTCTCGGCAGCGCTCGAGCAGCAGCAGTCAGCTGTGGACCGATTTGTATCTTTGACTGGGAGTGTCAGGCTTGAGAAGATACCGAACTGAGCACACGGAGCGAACGTGGAAAAAGATTGTAGCTGTCCACCTGAACAACCTGTGAAATGTGAATGTAGCATTCTTCTTCTGTTTTTCGACGAAAAGAGATTTGCCTCGGAACAAGCTGAGCTCGAAGAGAACATCCTAGAGCCGGAGATGCCGTATATGTTGAAAAGAAAAGAACCTTAGCTGAAGGAAAAGTACGAGATTCTGACTTTACCCGGAGGGATATATTGTACCAGCCCTCCCTGATGTTCCACTTTGAGCATCAACCTAACCAGCTATGTGTTCAACTCTTGTAAATAGAATGGAAAGATGATATATTATGATTTATAGCATTTACTTGATCTTGCATTGACTTATTTAACCACATTATTGCTTTCATTTCCGATATTACTCGAAAATTGTATAGATGTCCTGAAGCAAGGCTTGGTTGTATGTCTCGCTCTTTCACCTACTTTAGTATTTAAAAGGCTTTATTTGCTATTCGCCATCATTTTCAAGCGAGTCTCATTGTAATCGTCTCGGTATACTTGTTTCCTCGTCGAAATTATGGGACGGCGTCCTGTCTAATTGTTTGGCCCGCCAGGTGACGAGATAGTATCGTGTAGATAATGAAACAGCGCTAAGACGATTGAGCACCAGCCGACCGCCGTTTACAACCCTTGCCCCCCTCCCCTTGGCCCCCTCCCCTTGGCCCCCTCCCCTTGCCCCCCTCCCCTTCGTCTGCCCCTAAATTGCAGATGGAAATGTTACGTCATTTTTTGAAGGCTGGTTGTTTGGATTCAGAGGTTTTAAATTAAGATTCTACCTCCATTGCTCACGCCATTAAAAAAAAAAGACCAAAAATAATCCTTAAAAAAATTGTCATTGCTAAAAAAACAAAACAAAAAAAACAAACAAACATAAAAGTGTTGTATGTGAAGTTATTTTTCTTTACTTGATATTTTCTTAGCAAGCACTTCCACACAATTGTAGTTTGTTAGATGAACTTATTTTTAAGTTTAACTAACATTAACAAAATATTCTCATTAATATAATTGCATTCTGATAAGAAAAATGAAAAGTAAGATAATTAGTCATCTACCCATTTCACAAACTAGTCGCTTTATTATTATTATTATTATTATTATTGATAAATGTTATGCAAAGTGTAACCGTACGATTTTTCCCAGCCAATCAGATGATGATGATGCTGAACTATAATTACATTTAATGACAGAAATGTATATTATGCTGGTATATAATTATTTTTACTATGATGGTAATGGAAGAAAACGTTTTGTAATGTCCTGCAATAATTTCCTGGGATTTGAATTTTGAACTTCTAAATTTGTGCTCTATATTATTTTGACAAAAAAGAAAAGAATCTAAGAATCATTTAACCGTTTTTTGAAGAATTGTTAAATTAATCTCATGTCGCATATTGCATTTTTACCATTGAAAACACCCTTGCAAGAGACGTTTTTTTTTAAAAATGGAATTGTCGTTCTTTTGGTCAGGCTTCATCTTGTTGTGTAAATCATGATGTGCTCTAATTTGGACAGATTTTGGAGGTTATCCAGCTGGCTTCACCCACAATGCTTAAGGGCTCTTTTGTCAGTTTGTGTCACCGCGTTACGTTTCAAAGCATTTGGAGAATAAATGCCAGTCCATTCATATTAACTAGTGGCGTCACAGAAGTCATGCTGCTCTCATAGCTGCCACTAAAATTGACAAAGGGCCAGTCACGTTGCAAATCGAAAAGTTTGCCAACCTGCGTTTTCACTCCAGTAACCCTTTCACAAAGATTTCAACCTTCATTCTCCTAACCATGTCACTTTGCCACACTATTTAATCCTAAAACCATGAGAGATTTTAGTTCACTGTCAGCCGAACACCTGGGGAAAAAAGCACTGTAAAATTGTAGAAGGCAAAATAAGAGCTTTTGCAAAAAAAAAAAAAAAAAAAAATCAATAAAAAAAAAATCCCATTGAAACAACAGTGAAACGGGTGATTGAGGAATATTCTTTTTCATATTGACTAGAAGGATGGCTAGATTGTGTCAAAGCATAAAACATTTCTGCTGCATTTTTGAAAAATAAAAATATCAATATTTTACAATTTATGAGCAATTCAAATGTCTTGTATGTCTTCATTCGGAATACGCTTGTAATTGCCTTTCCTGTTTTGGGGGGGGGGGAGATTCACATGTACGGGTGCATCGCAAAAAAAAAAAAAAATCATACAAAGGGTAATTATTTCAACAGTTCAATAAAAAAAAAAAAAGAACTAATGGTTATATATTATACAGATATTATTATCTATATAAAAAAATAATAATGTACTTGGCTCAAAGTTCTAATCATCAAAATTATTATTATTATTATTAATTAAAAAAAAATGAAACCAGGAAATACTTTTGTGTGTTTGGTGATATGAGTTTCACCTTTTGAATCAAACCACCAGTTTCTCCAAAATATTCAAATTTATTAAAATGCACCTGTACCTCACCTTTTCCACTACTGGTTTCATACATAAGGCATGCGGGCCACATCTGGTCTGCCGCACCATTTCATGTGGCCCACCGACGCTTGTAAATAATGTTTTCTTGCCACCATTTTTCCTTATCTATCAATATTTTTGAAAAAAAAAAAAAACCATAACTTGGATGTGGCCCGTGATGAAAACATAGTTTAACACCTCTATTTTACACAGTATTTTTGATCTATGTATGCTGTTTGGACTGCAAGAGTTACAAGAGTTGTCAACAGTATTGATGGCATAACACTAAAAAAAAAATGCTGACTTGGACAAAAAAGGGTGAATTATTCAGCCTATCATCCACTATAAATCGGAGTAATTAAATAAAAAGGCCTCATAGCTCTCACATAACTTCCACTCATATAAAAAAAACACACACAAAATAAAATCCAGCAAATAAGGAAGCGATTGCTGCAAATAATGGAAGTAGAGCAGCACCTGCCAGCTGGCTTCGGAGAGACCCCGTGAGATGTTGAAAGAACCGAATCCATGGCCCACTTCCATGTGTCCAGCATTGTTTCCCTGACGCTAATCCCATTAACTCCTTCAAACCGGCGTTAATTTGATTTACACAAGGCGACATTTGAGTTCAAGTCAAGAGCAGGTGATATCTTTACACATCAACACTTACGCAATGAGAACGTCGGATCAATTCAGAATCCCTCAAGGCAACCTAAAACACTTTCCTTATGGCTGAACGTCAGCATCCGCCATAGCCACAGTAGGAAAATGAATGAGTGGGAAAACTTTTTAAAGCAGCCGCTGCCATAGGGCAGACCTTGAAAATGTGACGGCTTCGTTCTCATGAAATGCTTTACTGTCAGCGTCACCTGCTTTGTAGTAAATAAGCGCCGTGTCGGTGCATGGTCGATATCATCAGACGGAGAGACGGAGCCAAGGACAGCCAAACAAAACAGCAATAAGAATTGTGTCGTTGCTCATCTCTCTCTCATAGCGAATGGAAATACCGCTTATAAACAGGGGTGTTATAAAAGCAACTTTTCATACTTTTACCAGTACACGGTGGAAACATCAAGCAAAATTCTAATCATCTGATAGCAAACATAAAATGTTTTCAGTGATCCGATGGCTAAAACACAAAAAAACGCAAACATTTTCAGTCTATTTGCGAGATAATTATGCCTTGTGTTGTGACAGAAAAGTCACTTGACCAAAGCTTCCAATCAGCCATTGATTGCATAACATCAGAGTTCAACCATTAATATGCTAATCTAATGATTATAAATATGAATTATGCTTGGCGGTGGCTAACCTAAAACCGCATTTCTGGATGATGCACATAATAAGTGAAATTTACTTTAATGAAGACTCTTTCAAGTTTGAAGTTTGACCATTTTCAAAGTGAATTCATCTTTCTTTATTCAAATTTGAGTCAAATTATTATCATAAATGATATGTTTTTTGTTTTTGTTTTTGTAAACCATTAACAATAATTTTTGCGATTACCGATGCAGTTAAACCCCCAATTTTTTCTTTTGACAATAATATGTTCTGCAGCCTCATTAGTTTTATTTTTGTATTCTGGTTAATATTGTGTTAGTGGAATATGAGTTAAGCAGCAAAATCCAGCAGTTTTTTGTCAATATTAGAAGGCGGCCATTTTGCCACTTGCTGTCAAGTGAAAATGACATCACAGTTGCTCAGGTCTCAGGTAACAACCAATCACAGCTCATCTTCAGAAAACACGTGAGCTGTGATTGGTTGTTGCCTGAGCCCTGAGCAACTGTGATGTCATCTCCAGTCGACAGCAAATGGCAAAATGGCCGCCCCCTGAGATGGATGCAAACGGCTGGATTTTGTTGCATAACTCATATTCCACAAATGTAATATTCATCAGAATGTCATGTGTAGACTAGTGCGGTCACATATAACATTATTGTCAGGAAATATTTAAGGTTGACTTTCTCTTTTTAAAGGGAGACAATTTCAGCAGCACAAAGTTAATATTTTGTCTAGAATGAATTTAGTAACTTCATTATTTTTCATGTACAATTAATACATTTAAATACAAATTTTTCCACTTGCTGTCGACTGAAGATGACATCACGTGTGTTGAGGAAGTAGGTAACAACCAAACATGCTCAGTTTGCTGAAAATAGTTTTTAAAGTTAATAATCGTATAAGAAAAATAATGAAGTTATTAAATTCATTCTGGACAAAATATGAACTTTTTACTGCTGAAAATGGCTCAATGAGTCAAGTATGCCTTTAACCGGTTTAATATTTTAGTTAAGCAGTGGATGGAAATCTTTGTTGCATTGTGGATGCAATAAGGCTGATGCCGTTGAATTAACTTTGGGGCCACATGAAATGATATAGTGTGCCAGATCTGGCCCCCCAGCCTTAAGTTTTGGCACCTGTGCCTTCATGCCCCCCCCCCTCCCCTAGCCTCATAGAGAATAAGAAACAGTGTGAAGATGAGACTTATAAATGTGTGAAAATGAGCCATGCCAGTGTTCCACATAACAAAGTGTGACATTGTGTCCTCTCCTGCTTTCCAACTCGCCATGGGGGGGTAAAGAGAGACGGAAACAAAAGAGGTGGCATTGTAAAGCGCCAAATTAAAAAAATAAAAAAAAATTGAAAAGGGAGGAAAAGTGGAAAAGGCAAGATGAACGATAATGGGACGTGGGAGGGAGAGCAAATGAGATGATGTAAAGGACAGTAAATAAAGGATGCATGTGAGGAGGCCAGCGCGAGCAAAGGAGGGGATAGATAGAGAACTCATTAAGGAATGGAACACAGCCTGCTTGTTTATTGGCTGGCCGCCTCCTTGTACTTAATCACTCCTGTCCAAGTCTCTCTCACACACATATTCATACACACACATGCCTCAGAGCGGCAAGGGTGCTTGAATCATTTCTAGTGGCTTGTGTCACTCTCCTTTTCTCCTTCTGCACCCCTCTTATTTCTCCCCCACGCGTCCCTTCCTCCCCCCCGTCGTCTTATCTGACAACCTTGAGATGATCTTCATGCCGTGGCCGCGTGCGAGGTCACAGCTCCCCTCCATTCTCATCAGGCCTCCACACTCCTCTCTCCACTCCGCCGCTCTCAAAATTCCGTCCTCGTCGTTCCCCTGCCCTCCGTAACCTTCTCTTTTTTTTTGTTTGTACCGCACTCCATTTCTCCCCCCCCCCTCATCCTCTCATTGCTGTCTTCTGCGCCCCCCCCTCCATCCCCACAATCTCATTTACTTTCCTGCCTGCTCTTTTTCCATCTTTCAGTTTTTGCTCTCCACAAGAGGTTATGCAAGGTTGTCTTTCTATGCGTGCTTGTTTGCGCTTTCAGCGGCGTGGGCCGTTCCCGTCGCAGACACTGTCTTGCAAAGCAGCTGCCTCATTAGTTCTCCTCGCTGCTTCACCGCCTGATTTCTTTTGTTTCTATGGGAGTCCACCTGTTCATTTAGACAACTAACAAATGGGCTAACATCTCCTCTGGGGTGTTGATTCTGAGCCTCGTCATTAAAGCAGTAACTCTGCTGGTCCAGCTGAGGTCAGCATTGTTTCTAATAATCCTAAAGGAGCAGGATTCCTCTAAGTGGAGAGTTCATGCAAATGTTCACTTTACCAATGATCCTAATGTAAACTGTGATGTAGTAGCTGTATTCACCACAAGAGAATAATAGGTTACCCACTAGTGTATGGTTGCTGTCAAAAGAGACATTTTAGGCCAAATAAATAAGCAAAAATGGGTCTGGAGCGGCAAAACATTTGAAGATTGTGATGAAGGAAACAGTGTGTTAGTTTAATGTACTGAGGGCACAAGAGTTCATTAGAGCCACACCACAACACAAAAATATTACAGCAGCAACCAATACAGACCAATACAACCAATACATTCATTTTCTTCTACCTTTCCTCTTCCCTTTTTGGATTTTTTTCTTGTAATTTTTCATACTTCGTTTGTCATATATTTTTTGACAAATTTCTGTCAATTTGGGCAATTTTGTGGTAATTTTCTGTCTTTTTTTCCTTTCTTGGACATTTAATTGCTATTTTTTGACATTTATTCCTACCTTTTTTTTGCTATCACTTCTCGGACTTTTTTTGGGCAGATTTGTGGACATTTTATGGTAATTTGGGGGATCTTTTCCTTTGTTGTTGGACATTTTATAATTACCGATACTCTTTGAATGTTTTCTTTTCTTCCTTTTATATTCAATTCAGTGACATTTTTGGCAATTTCATTTTATTCTGCTTTTCCTCTTCCTTTTTTGGAATTTTTTTGGTCGCATTTTGTACAATTTTAGGGAATTGGTTTTAAAATAATGTTTTTATCTACATTTTATCTTTTTTTTTTGACAACTTAAAAATTTGTATTGACATTTTTTAAAAATATTTATTCTTTTTTATTTACATCAGTAACTCATTTTCTCCCCAAAACATATAAATACATTATATTTTAAATGTTTTAAGACGTATTTATACCTTCTTTTTAAAAAAAAAATTTTTATGCTAGAGCATACAGAAGGCGTTGATGCAGCCTCTGAACTGCAGAGAATGGGTAAAACAATGATAGTAATAACAAAAACGGCCAGCAGGTGGCAGTAGAGTATAAGAGGTCAACCAGGGCCATGTTGCAAACAAGTTCATTTACCCACAGTTTTAAACAGATGTGGGAATAATGATGAAACTTAGCTATATTCTAATGCAAATTGCTGCAAAACAGAAACAGATAGTAATGTACTTTTTTTCCTGATGAAAGAAGATACTCTAATCTTTCTTTTGGTAGGTTCCATGTTTTTATAGCAATAGAACACAATATTCGGTGGGCCTTGCAAAATCAGTCAAAATCCAGTAGCACAGCCGTGAGCGAAGGGGGTTGCTTCAGTGAAAATGGCTGGGAGTGAATGCGTTAATTCATTTAATTAATATTTTCTCTTAAAAATAGCAATTAATGTGATTTATTTTAGCTGGAAATTACACAAGAAAGGCGTTGTGTTTCACACACACGTGATTCGTGCACGAGTGCAAAGTGAACCCATTACAAGGGTGTGAACAGGCTGTGATTGTGTGAAGATAAAATCAGTGAATGTCACACCCTGCAGCCTCAAAGCCTGTTTGTATTTACATCCAAGTCAGTTCAATTACTCACACAGGTTCTCACTCTGCTCATTTACAGCCCCGTGTCCCCAAATAGCCTTGGAAGCAGTCTAGCAGGTGCTGAGTTGTCACCCAGTGTGTCCTAGTAGGACCACTACACTGCATTTATTCTGGCTTCTGGTGTTTATTTAGGAATGCAGCACGTCTGTTTCCCCGGTGGGCCTCATTTAGATATTTTACAGTATGCAAGTTATGTTAAGATGAGGAGGACCCGCTGGGTGGAGCACATTAATGCAGAGCACTTCTAAACATGCCCCTTTGCTTTAGTGCATCCTGCCAAGGTTTGCTGACTCATCATCTTTTCAGGCTGTCTGCAAAATGTCTTCCAAGATGATATTGCTCAGTTTTAACCTGCACCAATCTACTAGTTTGCAAAACTCAATTATCAGAATCAGTCTTCAATATAAGGAATTACTCTAATTTGTTATATTTATGCATTTGTAAAGATGCATTTTTGACACAACACTTGTATTGGATACCATAATTGGGCATCCCGATGTTACAGGGGTGAGCAAAATATGGTCCGCGGACCGCAGACTCTCTTTAATCAGGCTGACTGAGCATTTACATGATGAAGAGTCCTGTAATGTTTGGTGCATTAGTTTATTATTTTTCACCTTAAAATTGGTAAAATGTACTGATTAAAATTGTATTATTTTTTTTATGTATTAATCTAATTAAATAAATGGTTTATTGATTTAATGACAACGAAATATTTATAAACCTTTTTTTTTCATATTTTACACGGTCTATCCCCCCCCCCAAAAAAACAACCCGATTACAAGAATTATTAATTAACTATGAAAATAATTTTATTTTTTTTTTTTACAGATTTTGCATGTAAATTGTCATTTAAAAAAATCGCATTAATAAGTGTCCAGTTTAAAAGTCAAATAGGTCAATAGGTACTAAAGTTTGCCCACTATATATATATATATATATATATATATATATATATATATATATATATATATATATATATATATATATAAATAAAACAATCTGGTTGTATTTGTACAAGATAATTTTGATAATTGATAATTATGAAGCTAACCAAAACAGCAGCAGCTACGGGACATATAATGAAACCACATATTTAAAATAAGTTCCTTAAATATAATCTTGTGTTATGTGTAGACAGATTTGTTTAATTCATCGATTAGTTTTTCAGTAGAGCACAATGTTGTGTTCATGTTCTGCAGAGTGAAAGAACCTCTCAGTTATTGACGTTTCTCCGAAATTTTCCATAATAGCCATTTGAGTTTAAAGTGTGTTATTCCGCACAAGTGGCTGTTGTGCTATCAATCTTCAGGCTGAAACGGCATCAATATTGCGCATCTTGTCATGGTGATGATTGTGTTTTTACAGACTTGTGCACTAAATCTCTCCTCAGTCCTCATCTGTCCCTTCATAGCCTCTCATGCTGTACCAGCCGGGTGACATTTTGAAAATCAGCTCATGTCCTTGATTTTCACATGTCTGGAGAAAAAAAGATCCTTTGAGCTTTTCTACTTTTGACCACAGGGCATATTTGCTAATGTCAAGAGGGTAAAGCAGTCTATAATGTTTTTTTCGGAATACGCTTTTGGACACAGGCCACTTGTGGTCTTTGATATGTATGCGTTTAATGCTTTTCACAGCATATTAATATGTTTTGTCAAAATCAGACTTACTGTATTGATAAAAATGTGTGTAGCAAATTAGTTACTTTGTGCTCCCTCTTGTCATAAAGATGGACTCAAATGCGAGACACCAGTCAGACAAGATCCATATCAGTCCACAAAAAGTTGCTCAGTCCTGTCAGGCCAAAGGCAATGCAACAAAAACCAGTAATGGTGCTAAACATTGCTTGCTACCGAATGAGCACTTTTGCTCAGTCATCCTTGGCACTGAAACACTCAGAAGATACAGCAACTGTGGTAATCAGTGGTAATTCAGCATACTTTTGACAGGCAGTTAGCTAGCTAGCTATGCCTGCATGGTGAAAATGTATCTTCCCTTCACAAAGTCTACTGGCAAGGCCTCTTTAGAGTGCCTCATTGTCGCCTGTGGTGTGTGCACGTTATAGAGAAAAAGGCAAAAGAGCAAGAAAGAAAAGTAAAGTCTGATCTGGACATGGACTAGAACGCCTCGTAGTTGTGGCATGAAAATTTTTGATGGGCATACATGTAGGGATGTGAAGGCATAAGAAAGATGCTAAATGAAGTAGCATACATTCTTTAGCAGTGAGCCAACAGTGTCAGAGTGGAGACAAAAGCCAGATTTTTAGTAGGGCTTGGTTTTAAAAAAATCGAATAATCGATATTTTAAAGGCCACATTTTTTTTGTATCTTAATGTTTTCTTGAAATTTACTGTTCACATAAATTTAAACATATTTTCTTACATTTATGAAAGAC
The DNA here is from genome assembly GCF_051991255.1 of Vanacampus margaritifer. Lineage (NCBI taxonomy): Eukaryota > Metazoa > Chordata > Actinopteri > Syngnathiformes > Syngnathidae > Vanacampus > Vanacampus margaritifer. The sequence goes on from NC_135442.1 coordinate 11,067,171, forward strand.
TTGATTTATTGCACTTTAAGAAAATTCTGAATCCTTATTTATATTTACAATTATTGAATTTGAATAAAAATATTTTCATCTCATCTCGTTTGTGTAACACGTAAGTGATCATAACACGTGTTACTTTCAATAATAAAAGCGACTGCCTCTGCAAAATTTTATTTGGAATTTAATGTTTGTGGAGGTTTTTTTTCCCAATCATGTCCTTGATACTTAAGAAGAAATTATGCTCCATAATTAATCAATGTCTGATTGAAGTGAATCAAATCAAACCTAAAAAAACACCAACATCTAAATCAAATCGAACTTAACTCTTGTGAATTGAAATCGAATCGATTGATTAATTAGAATCCATAACCAGCCGTAATTTTTAGGGCTCATTATATATATGCATATTGAAATTTTGCTACGTTGTTAACAACACTGTGGTGTTCTCTGTGGGCTGTCAAACTTATAAAATACATATCTATTTCACTTAACCGGGACTTTAATATTTTTGGAATGAGGAAGAAGCCAGAAAAAACTCGCACAAGTGTAGAACATGCAAACCCAGAATCTCAAAACTGTGAGGCAAACATTAGTATGCTGCCAAATATGTTTTAAACATTGAGGCATGTTTTCAAACAAAATTCTGGCCCCAAAACTTTTGCAGCTTTTGAACTTCAAGGTCCCTGCGTAAAGGTTATATTCCTAAAACAAGACTTTTGGACTGGCCCTATGCCTTTGCTCAGTGTGCACAGTGGGAAAGAGCTCTGAGTGTGCATCCAAAGTCATGATTCTCTATTTTGGGAAAAATGGCCGAGACTCGTCTGACCATGAAGGCGCAAAGATGAGACAAACAGAACCACTTATCCGGCTAGCTGGGCCTGTGCACTTTGTGTACGCTGACTCACTTGACAGATACAAGGTAGCGTTCCACTGAGACTCCCGTCGTCCTAGTTTCATCTGCGTGACTGCAGACCTGCTGTGCACATCTGCATTTCTGCCTTCATGCATTTAGAGCGCGTCTGGTGTTCGCCTCCTACGGTCTACGTGCGTACACGCTTTGTACGAGAGGATCTGCGAAACCCGTTGTGTTACATAAAGTATGTTCCAGGTGTCTCTCCGAGCGGTGATGTAACGCGGGTTCGCGGACCCGCGGTTAGATAACCAGCGCCTCTCACTGTGCTCCTAATGAGATGATTGAGCAGCATTGTCGTTGGACACGAGACAAATGGTTGTGTTCGACAAAATCCTACACCCCACACTGAGAAGCCGATGAAGAAAAAGGGACTACAACTCTGACTCTCAGCGGTACTGGTAGCAACATTCAAGCCCACAAATCTTTATTTGAGATTGCCGTCGTGATCTCAAATGTTCCGAATTCACTTTAAAGCGAAGGTGGACGAGCTAATACAAACACGATGCTATCGGGGTGGTTACAGTCGACGCATTCTGTCAACCAGTAAGCCACCTAAAGGGCTACTTAAAGGGAAACAGATGTTAACGGGTTAAACGTGTGCTGTCGTATCTTCCGTCATATCTTTCATGCTCCCTTGACCCGATTCTGCTTTCAATTACAGTGGTGAGGAAAAACACATACATTGTAAATGAAAGCCTGGTAGCCTGCCAGGCCTAGAAAGCACTGGGGGAAACCCTGGCAATTTTCTATTCGAACTTGTAATTTCTAGTTCCTGATCCTAAAATAGCCACAAGAGTCGAGTCCAAATAGCCGATACGATACCTGGGTATCGGTACTCGCCCATTCCTCGTTCCATTCATTGACTTCCTTTAGCCTTTATCCTGTTCTGGGTCGCGAAAGCTGGGGTCAGCTGACATTGGACAAAAGACAGCCCTGGACTGGTCAGCACCTGCTTGCTTTTTAGAATGACAGAGGAAACTTTTTTTTTTTAAAAAAATAATAATTTTTTACGGACAATACATTTAAATGAATCGCTCCGATTTGTGCCCATCACATTACATCTCAACTAAAATGCAAAAGACATGAGAGTACATTATGCAGATTGGATCTTGTAATTGCCTTTCGGACCATATGGGACATCCTTGGATATATGCAAATAATAAAAAAACATTCAAACTGTTTTGACACGATGCACGATTAAGTAGTCACCCTGCAGCCTAATAACTCAATGCCAGCAGGCCTGTGGTTGCATGTATCTACATACATTTGCCTCTGCCTGTATGGTCCATTGAAGCAAAGGAAAAAACATAGAGCCTTGAGATACATCCAGTGTAAACAGGTTCAATGTTTAGAAAACTCTGTGGAAAAATTGTATGTACCTTTGAAAGATTATAGAGAATGCATGCCATAGCGCATCATTTTACAAAACAATAATCACATCATATGTGCCATATTAACTAAGTCTTTTTTTTTTTTTTTACTTTCACACACTCAAAAATATTCAGTGGCGTCAGACCTATCCATACACATGTATTTAAAAAAAACAATTTTTTCATGCCCTCTATGAACAGTAAAAGCAGTACTGTGCTCTCTCTCTCTCTCTCTCTATATATATATATATCTATAAATAATTAAAAAAAAAATTAATTGGAAATTTTTTTAATTTAACATGACATAATTGCAGCCTTGAAAAAAAAGTCAATAAATCATAATTTTTTTGATGCATGCTAATTTTTTGACAATGGCAGTTTCTGAGGCAAATACCCCTCACTACCGTTTTTAGAGGTCTGATAACTAAGTCATCAATTATTTTTATTTTATTTTTTACTTTCAACCACTCAAAATGTTCAGTGGCATCAGATCAAACCTATCCATACACATTAAAATTATTATTATTTTTTTACCCTGTTTGGACAATAAAAGCAGTACTACGCTGGATATATATTTAAAAAATAAAAACAAATTGTAAAATTTCATATGACATAATTTTACATGGCGGAGTCATTCGACTTTGACAGTATGCTCCAAGTTCATTAGATGGCGTAAGTAAAGCAACATGAAACCCGCACAAGCACAGAGAGAAGGTGCCAACTACAGACAGAAGCAAAAATTTCAATGGCTAAAGTCCTTACAAAGTTACACAGAATTGACAAAACAAATGAAACCTACTGATGGTTGGCTTTGTTGAGGCTATCATGCTCCGCATTTCACTCAAAACATGAAACATGCAACAAATATATCGTTTCAGGTTCAACTCTCCATGGGACCGTGTGTGTGCAGTTAGAGAAATAGTATCTTTATTGAGGTCATGTGTCAGCCATACGACCTCCCGTGCAAAGGTTAAAGCCATATCCTCTCCCCTTTGATGTTAGGATGCTTTAGGTGTCCTCCCCCCTCCTGCAGCACACAAGCAGAATGCCTAATTTTCTCATCTCCCGTCTGTGCTGCCCTCATGGCCCCTCATGACTGCATGCGACTCTTCTGCGCTCGCCTGCTTTATTCCCTCTATCCTGCTCAGCTCAAAGTTGAGGCTTGCTTGAAATGAAATTTTGGGGGGGGGGGGGGTCACAGCTTTTCAAAAGAGTCCAAAATGAATCATAACTGGCTACATTTTGAGTACTGATTTTTTGCATGTGTATCTTTTAGCTGGGAATCACACAAATATATTTTTTTCCCCATCAGGCAAAGCATTGTTTCGCAACATTCTGAAGGATTCTTCTAATGCGGAACATAATTGGGGGCCATTTGACAGACAGCATTAATATGTATATTTGTCGCGATATCGATATCCTAATGCAGATCGTATTGCTGGAAACATTCCATCTTGTTAACAAGGTCCATCCTCTCCTGCTGCCACGAATGTCCTGATGAATTCCCACATAAAAAGCATGATCGTGCCAGCAGACCGATGCAGTGTAAGGGCATCGCAAACAGTGTGTGTGTGTGTGAAGACTGGAAAATGTGAAACAGTGCGTGTGTCACCTTTAGTCAAGGGGTATGTATTGACTAAAGGCTGTGTTTTAGTTCCAGCTCTGACATTAGTGGCGTTCAAAGTACAAAATGGCGCCTTTGCTGCCAATAAAGCCCCAACTATCTCCAGTGTGTGCAAACAGTCCTGCGGGCATTCGAACAGCCCTGTTCTAATCACGATATCTGTTTTTAATGTACTACATGTGACACTTATACTCTACATATACGGAAAACAAATAACCTTCCCTCCGCGAGCTCTATTTTTACTTTATGAGCGTGCATGTGCGTGCAAACATCCAAGCAAGTCACGGGTGCGGGGAATGTGCGCTTTATTTCAGCTACGGAGCATCATGCAATTATGACATTTGGCTCCTGTTGTGGGTGATATTTTTGCATTGTTTTTTTCTTTTGTTTTTTGTTTTATGCCCACCGGCTGAGAAATAACACAAACATATCCGCTGCTTCCCAAACTAATCCGAATCGTCCCTCGGTCTGAGTTTCATCTTCAATGATGCAGTTTAATCGTGCAGTATGCCATGTCAGAAAAAATGCGGCTGCAATATTTTAGGTCGAATTGATCTGAAATTGCTTTTGGGGAGGAGCATAAACGTAAACGATACAAAGTACAATTCTGTGGAACCTTCATAAACAACCGCAATCCTTTCCGTGATTTAAAATGTGTTCTAATCTAATCTAATTTTCAGCGTTAGGATCGATTAGAACTCAAACTGCAGATGGAAGCAGCTCTCTTTTTTTTTCATGGCAAATCCTTGAAAAGCTATGATTGGCTGGTGACCGGTACAGGAAGTATCTCAACTCTTACTCATAGTCAAATGAGTCAAAGGTTTAAATCACATTACGCCCATATTAGGCAATGTAGGCACCAAAAATTTTTTTTTTAAAAAGATGCCGATTTTTCGTCTCTCATTTGTCTAGGACAGAGATTGGCAAAGTATGGTCCGGGGGCCACGTTCGGCCCGCCCACAGTTTATGACCGGCCCTCACAGTGACCACAAAGTCAAAGTAAAACATAAAACATGTGGCGTTTATAATTTGAAAGTGGTGCTTTTATGCTATGTACACACGTGTGTACACTAGTCAAGCGAGGTAACATGCAAGTTTTACAACTTGTCTTCAGTGTTGCCAAATTAGCAAAGTTTTCACTATATCTAGTGATTTATTTATTTTTTTAAAGAGACTAGCAAAAATGACAGCGCTTCTAAATTAGCAACATTCTTATTTCCTGTACGGTGAGGGAAGAAGGCCAAAATAATTTGGCTTAAAACAATATGCATTCTCGAAATACAAACTCAAAGTTGAGGTTAAAATGTTTGCTAGCTTCCATTTCTGCTAGCTTCCAGTTTATCATGTTGCCTGGAACTCATCTGGACGCATTCCCTAGTTGGATACTGGCACTGAAATTCGCCCAAAAAGAGCTGCTTGACCTTTTAAAAAAGAACTCGGTAAAAGCCCATCGTCATAGCAACTTTATCTGTAATAATGGCAGGATCAATACTTACAGAAAACAAACAGACCAACAGCTAAGCGGAGTAATACAACAGTAACCATAGTAACCAGCCCTGTAACGTTTGAGACATATTTACAACTCTATTGCTAAAGTCGTTCAAATTTTATGATTTGACTGTCGATGTTAGGAACTAATCATGACAGAATAACTTCTAGTAGAAAGTAGTATCAAGTAATGGAAAATAGTGGTAGCTTCTTTAATTACTGCAGTTCTTCCAACAAGTTACATCGTGCAACAGAGAGCGTGAGTTGAATGCGCTCATATGGCTTTCTTGACTTTTACACCTCTGGCAGCGCTGAGCCACATCCCATTTTATACCGATGTCACCTCTTTGAGTGGCGATTTATGGAATAACTGACTGTTACCTTGGCCCGCTCAGACTGTTCTCTGTCAAGTTCCCCCCCCCAGGTGGCCTTCTCCGTGGAACGGCCCTTGAGGAACACAGGAAGCATCAAACACTGCTGACAGCAAGATTGAGAGTTTGCACATTGGATTTAACTCAGAGACTCAGCCAAGCAGTCAGACATACATAAATTATCGTTTGGACACTGATGCACTTACAGTACATCTAATATTAGTTGGACACCAAAACAGATTATTGGTGGAATTGCAAACCCATATTACTCTCACGCCTCCCTTGACATGCAGTCACATTACTTGGACAAATGTGTGAAGACACACCTATATTCTTTAATACTGAGACAGTCGGGACTGGACTTGATTTTCATATTGTGGATTTTCTTCAGGTACTTTGGCTTTCTAACACATTCCACTCACAAGCATGTTCGACTCATTAAAGACTCTAAATCAGGGGTGTCCAAACCAGTCCTTAAGTTTAAGCTTGCTGATGAACGGATCATCTGAATCAAGTTTGTCGGAGGAGGAGGGACACATCTATAACACGCAGGATTGTGGTCCTCGAGGACTGGATTTGGACACCCCTGCTCTAAACTGTTCAAAGGTGTGAATGCGAGTGTGAAGGCTTGTTTACTTGAGCCTGGCCTTTTTCCCAGAGTCACCTGGGATAGGCTCCAGAGTTTGAGCTAAGTGCCTCTTCTGTAGACAGTTTGAAAAATATTTGAGTCTTCCTAAAAATAACATCTCCAATCACAAAACTACTTCAGAAGTCAGCTGCTTGTGGGCTGACTAAGAAAATGACATTGGTTTTAAGGTTACTGCAATGCATTGGCTCAGAATCGATTTTAAGGTTCTTTTATCTATCATGTCTATCTGATACGCTTTTAGCATATCAACACTCACAGGTCCTGAGGTCCTCTGGCACCAATCTTCTCATTTGGTATGTTTACATGCAGCCAATCCCCTTTTCAAAAACCTGAATATTGACAATACACAGGTTTTTAAAGGCCATGTAAAAATACACAAAAATCCGAATATGCTCTTATTTTATCTTCACGGTATATTTCTAATGTATTAAAAATGCTGTATAAATAAAATTTGATGTGATTTTATTTGATCCTCACACTGTCCTGGGCGAGCTGCAGTCGTTCCCAGCTGGATGTGGGGGCAAGAGCTATGGCACAACCTCTATTGGTCGCCAGCTAATCTAATCGCACTGCTTCAAATTAAAGACACTATTTGATTTGACTGACAAAAGTCGACTTTTTACAGAGGTTTGAAAAAATAACATTCACCATTTAGGAGTTAAGACAAGCACCTTGATTTTCAGGTGATATCATTGTAAATGCAATCATAAATAATAATGCTTGAAAAGATAAAAGTATAGTGAAGGGAAAGAACAGTTCAGTGTCCTACATATTTTTTGTTACGAAAGTCATCCCAGAAGAGTAGAAGCACACTGTTGTCGTCTAATTTCCATGTTTCGGTGTGATTTTTACAAAAAGCTGGCCCCAAATTCACCCTGCCTTTAACCTCACAGGCCCCATTTTCAAGAGATGACTCAAAGTGCGTGAAATCTTTGACCTCATTCTCAAGCCCCAGAAAAGAAGGCAGGGAAAAAGAAGCCTGTATATGTGTTGAATGCTTGGCTCGGCGGCTCACACGTCATACCGACACCAAGTCCAAGAAATTTATACTGCAATTTAATTCACATGGCGACGGGTGTGTCGTCTCCTTTGGTAACTCAGCTTTTTTTTTTTCATCTTGGGTTTATGTGAGAAAGTGCAGTGAGTAGGAAAAAAAAAGGAATCATATAATCAAGTGTACGTACCTCGGCGTGTCTCATGGCATCTAATCATAGCCGTACTGGGAGACAGTAAACAGATTGAAGAAGCATTTGTGCACGTGTGCTCGTGCATATTGCGTGTAAGAAATGCAGCATATTAGTATGTATGAGTGAATAAGTGTTTACATATGTGCATTTATACATTTGCTTGAGCGTGTTCATGCAGTCCCTGGATGCTCCTGTCTAAAACACCTGAAAACAATTATTGCGACTCAAGACCCAAGTGGAATGATAAATACCTGTTTGCTTTTCTGTTTATCTCTTGCATGAATGTGTGTGACTGTTAGTCAGTGGGTGATCAGTTAGTAACTCACTTGTAATGCTTGTTTCCTCTACCGAGGACCCAGTGTCTGTACTTGGGTCTGCTCTTTGTCCATTTTGTGTACAGAAATAAATCACAGGAATACCTCAACCTTATTGGAGGTGCATGGTTTTGCTCAAAATAGGCTTAAAGTCGTGTCTTTTCTCTTGTCTTTTGTCTATTCCCTTAGAACAAATGTTTCCAAACCATTTGGATGGTGCACTAGTAGGTGCCGCTAGTGATGGGCAAACGAAGCTTCATGAAGCACTTGTGATATTTTTTGACTCCTCTAGATGGCACTATTGGTTTAAAAAGGCAGTGGAAATGTAATACATTTTCATTGCACTAGCCTTTATATTTGAACTAAGAGCACCATCTAGAGGAGTAATAAAAATAGTAAAAGTGCTTCATGAAGCTTCATGAGGCTTCATTTTCCCATCACTAGGTGCCGCTGATCGTGTAGTGCTTCAGTTCTGACTCAATGGGAATGTGAATGTGAATATCAAAGATGGATGAGCGGATGGATGGATGGAAAGTAGCAGAGTAGATAATTATCTCTTTGACTGCCAAAAACGTTAAATAACGTTTAGTAAAATCCTATGGAGGAGTGCCAAAGACGTTAAAAGACGTTTTTTTCAAAACAGAGGTGAAACTAACCATTTTCTATTGTTGATTACTGAAAAACGGAATAAGGTAGAAACAAACTTTTTTTTCTGATGAAAGATGAGAGTCCAATCTTTCATTTGGTAGTATGTGTGTTTCCATAGTCCAAACACATCATTTTCTGTGGACCTTGAAAGATCAGTCAAAAATGCTTAAATCGGCTGGCACCCACGGCATCCCTTTTCTGAAAACGTCTGGCAGTCAAAGAGTTATAAATGTTTTTAGATTTTAGTCAGAACTGATCTGGTCTGAATGGAAGTCCAGACTCATCAGCTGATTCTTTCAGCCTGGCAGATGCGAGCTGGTCTGACTAGCAGACATGCTGAGTGAGCGATTGCATAACCATGCCCACAAAATCCAGAGTGTTCCACATCAGCTACTTGGCGGTCGCCCTAGCAACATGGCATTAACGATGGCAAGGCTCCGACGTCTTAAATGACTTTGCCAATCCGGAGAGCCCAGTGTACGGAATTGATGATATACAGCTGGAGAGCAGCTGCAATCTTTTCTGCAGCTGGAAATCGACACTTTCTATTACTTCATCAATGTCCATGTGCGCATTTAATTTCTGTTGAATCACCCAAGGTGATTAACTTCGCAAGTGCTTTGTCTTTGGATTTGTTTGTGAGTTAAAGTCGTGTCAATATGATCACTATAGGACTGGGAATTGTGCACAGGATTATACTGGAGTGTTTGACAACAAAACCTTTTCTGAACACGAAGCAATGACCTACATTTAAAACATAAATGCTAATATTTGCTCCATGAAATAGCAATATTTTTCATATTGTTTCTCTTGGTTGCACAGTACATATGGATGTTGGAGTTCAGCCATGTCAGCCTAATTTGCCCAAAACTACATTATCAATGGGATTGTTTCTTTAACCAATCAGATTTGGAATTCATCCTCGTAGGGACAGGGTGCTGGCCATTGATGACATCATAATGTTTCTTTGCTCTAATTGGTTGGTCAGAGCAAAATTTTCTACAGCCAATTATGACAAACAAAACACATCTGTAGCAATCTACACAAATAATATTTGTTTCTTTCATGTTTTTACATGAACTCATTCACTCCCAGCCATCTTCACTGAAGCAACCCCCTTTGCTCCCAGCTGTTTTACTAAATTTTGACAGATTTTGCAAGGTCCACAGAACATTGTTCTATTGCTATAAAAACATGGAACCTACCAAAAGGAAGATTAGAATCTTCTTTCACCAGCAAGAAAACGTATATTTCTATCTGTTTCCATTTTGTAGCAATAAGCATTAGAATATAGCTAAGTTTAATCATTATTCACAAACCTGTTGAAAACACTGGCAAAAAGAGCTTGTTGCAACATGGCCCTGGTTGATCTCCTATACTCTGCTGCCACCTGCTGGCAGTTTTTTGTAATTACTACCATTGCTTCAAGCATTCTCTTTAGTTCAGTCCAATTTCAACTAAAATAAAATAAGAAACATAGACTGCAAAGAAATCTGCATTTAGCTTATGGGTTACTTCTGAAGGACAAATAGTAATCTCTTTCTGCACGTCCTTTAGGTGCTATCAAATGTTTGACTATAAACTCAAATTCATTTTACTCTCATACGACACTCAAAACTATTCAAGTGTGATGCATGAAGTCTTAAAGCTAGACTACTCGCCTTTACAATTCTCACTCTTCCCTTCCTGACACAAAATGCTGCTGTTCATCCATTATGAGGCATCAAATGGTAAAAAAACACATTTTACTGTTTATTGATAAGTTCTTCGTTTTTTTTATTTCGTTTGTTTTTTTACAACTGTATGAGTTAAAATATGAATCAAACATTGCTCTCTGGTTGATACAGTTATTTTATGATGGTGACGAATTGCCATTCATTTTATATAGGAGGTGGATCAGCATTGCCACAGATCAGCATCAAAATGTGAGGTTAGACTGTATCGTTGTGAATCTCCTGCTTGTTTGTCAGACCTGACATACCGACGGGAGGCTATGGCGGGATATAAACACACTTTTGCTACAGGGACTTTTCCACTGCCTCCTCAAAGGTCATTCTTTGAGAACAGATTGGAGGGAAGTGTGCTCTTTATCAAAGCGGGGCAGGAGACGGTGACTCAGTGGACGGAACGCTTTGATGAGCTCATAAAACCAAGAGCCAAATCTGCGCAAGATTAATGCGTGGGCTTTAATTAATGTGTTTTGGGTCGCACGTCTTGAAATTGGCACAAACACGCGGCTAATATCGGGTCTGCGTGATGCATGTACGCAATGGGGCATCTTGCACATGGAGCAGCAGGGCCAAAGTGTGTGTGTCAACAACAAAAACAAAGACATTTGCAGGCCAAGCTAGGAGCTCTAAAGTCAAACGCTGAGCTTGAAGAATCCCCCCCCCCCAATTATTATTATTATTATTATTATTATTATTATTATTATTATTATTATTATTATTATTATTATTCCACTTGAATGGCAGAATGAAGTAGTAGCTAGCACATCAGTCTCACAGTCAAGAGGTTTTGGGTTCGAATCTGGGTCCTCAGGCTTCCTTCCACATCTCCCAAAAAAATGCATATTAGATCTAGCTGTATCTAGGCTGCATCAAGTATTCTGCAAAAAAAGGGTCTCAAGTATAAAACAAAAAACAAAAAAAAGTTGAACTATTCCAATATTCTCAATCTTGATTAATAACAGTTCAGAACATTAACGGTTCTTCAGAACGTGAACAAGATTGGTGACCCGGTCCTTGCTCTAATCTCCCTGGCACTTCGCGTACTCCTCAGCCTGTCTAGTTGAGTAATGACGTCTGATTTCTTGAGCACCGCAACTTTCTGTGCATTCAAGACATGTCGGCGTGCTTCTGTGCTCAACAGAAAAACATTCTTGAAATTGGCTGTTCTAGTCACCAACCTTTCTATTCACGACAGGTTTTGAAAAGACACGATAGAGATTGGGTGACAGGATATCTTTTCCTTCCACTTAGTGTCACTTCAGAATTACGTTTTGTCGAAAGCTGTCATGAGACTGAGCTCTGGTGGCTCATAAGTGATTGTGAGGGGGGGGGGGGGGGGCATAAAACTTGGGAGCAGCACTGATATTAATATTTGATGTCAAGTAGGGGGCCACAAAATATCATCCAATGGCAAATGACCCCCATGCCGCGAGTTTGTGACCCTAATAAGGATGAATAGAAAATAAGACGAGTGGATGGATGGATGGCTTTCCAATTGGAAAATTAGTTCCTTTGAGTTCAAACTCGGAGTTTCCACTTAGAAGCTTTTAATGGAAGATGTCAACATTGCTGATGAGGACAAGTTTAAGCCAAATGAATGGCAACAGCTGCAGCTCCACGCTCCCGTCAGGGGATACCAACAAAAGCCTTTGCCTGTTTCTTTCACTTTATTTCAGCGCTTGTTTAGTTGCTTAAAAGCGGGCTGGAAGATATTCTTTTTGGTTTTTATGAGACAACCTGATTAAATATTTACATGCCTAATTAGTGATTTTCAACAATAAGCGTTTTCTTGCTTTCACGATTGGTTGCATTTCCTGTATGTCTGTCACTAAAGAGTCTGTGTTTAGCCGTTTTTGGCCAAGCCTCAACTACCAAGGATCTACCACAGGACACAGAGGGAAACTGTGGGAAGTCCTGTAGAATTTCCCATTTGTGGTATGTTTTTTTTTTTTTTTAAACCAGAAACTTTAGAAACCTGGACGTCGTGAACTAATGAATACACACTCACTCGCACGCACACACACACATACACATAATCATCCACGTACAAAAAAAAAAATTAAAAAAAAAAAGAAAATATATATATAAAAGGAGAACAATGATGATGATGACATGTCAAATCGGTAAAATTACCGAATGAACAATACTGAGCTCTCCAGAAAAAAAAAAAAAAAAAGAAACCTGGGCGTCTGTCTTCTACGGCACTTTATGTATGTGTAATGGAATCTTGACGTGTGTGCCTCATCTATGTCACCAAATATCAACATTTCAAGATAAATTTAAATGGAGTGTTTGTGTGTGTGTTAATAGTTGTTTACTGTTTTGTTTTAGTCATCACTTTGCACTCGGCTCACTGTAAAGTCGACGCAAGTAACTTGATACGCGTGTGATCCTGCCAAGCAAAGTAGGCAGCCTCAGTCTACACGCCAACCAAATTACTATCAGAGAAGTGCGATATAAGAACAGACACCAAAATAAGCTTGAAATAAGGATTTAACACCCTATGGTTGAGGATCAAGCTAATCTATTTCTAAATAGGTATCCTCTAATTGTTTATTATCTATGAGATAAAATGTCATTAAAATAGTATGTCTGGGAAATTCTGAAATGTCCCATGTCGGTGACGTGTTATGTGATTTGGGTTGGGTCATTGGATCATATGTGACTGTTTTTGGGTTGGGTTAGGGCGTCATTGTGTTACGATGTTGATGTTGACGTAGCAAGGTTATTTTAGTTAACTAAAAAAATAAAACTAAAATTCAAAAAACAACTTCGTTAACGAAATAAAATAAAAACGAAAATGCTTTTTAAAAAACGAAAACTAACTGAAACTACATTTTATGTTTACAAAACTAACTAAAACTAACTATGATTATAGCAAAAATGTCCTTTGTTTTAATCTTTGGTAATAAATTAAATGCATGAGCTTTTACGGATTATTTCAAATGTGAATTTAAGTAGATTTATTTTTGATATTAACCGGAATAAGGACATTTGAAATTGTGTCACACAAAAGTGACATCATCTAGCAGCAGCCAATAGAAAAACACCTTCAGATGACGTAGCTCCCTAGGGTGTTTTTTTTTATATTGCGCACAAGTAATACACATAAAAAACTAAACCTAATACTGAAACTAACTAAAACTAAGCATTTATGAAATAATTAAAACTAATAAAAACTAACAGAACTACCTTGAAAACTAATTAAAACTAACTAAATTTAAAAAACAAAACTCAAAACGAAATAAAAACTAACTAAAATGAAAAATTCCAAAACTATAATAACCCTGGTTGGCAGTTGTTTATACGGTTACTATGTCCCTTATGATGATGATGATGATGATGTGATAATGGAGTCAGTTGCTATGTGCCTATATTAGTCACACTTATTTACCATATAGGCCTTTATTCTGTCATACACAGTAGAACTGAACATTGCCCTAGCAAGAGTCACCGAATGGCATTTTTGTCAGTACGTTGGGGCGCCTTAGCTCAAGATTCTAAGTCTCAGTTTTCTCCATCAAGTGTTTTCTTTGAGACCATCTGAATCCAGCCCAGCTCTCTGTTGTTACTTTGTATTTTTGTATATAAAGACTCTCTGTTTCCCAACTCCCGTGTCTTGTTTACATTTGGGTCCTAACTCCGCACCTAACATGACAATGTGTTTTCATTATAATACCCCAAGGATCAAGAATTATATTGCAGCACAATTTATAAACAATGATCACAAAAATATAAGCATTTTCACTCATGGAGACACCACTTCATACACTGCATTTGTCATGAATGGCTTTTATGGCCATGGCTTGGGAAGTGGCTCTGGATGTGTGTCCGGATCACCTTATCATGTCGTGAGCGGCTATTTTTTATAAATTGTCACTATGTTAATTAACAGTGGTGAGCAAGTGCAGAACGGCTCAAGATTTTCACATTTTCAATCTAGAGACCCAAGTATTTGTACACAAACAAATAAAAAGCTGATTTTCTATAATATGTTCCTTTTAAAGAACGAGACACTATTTTGGGGCCATATTTAGCATACACAAATTTGTTTAACAGTGCTAGCAGTACTTAGTTGCTAATCAGTGCGTAGTTTTGCCTCACTAGTAACTTGTAGTTGTCCTATTAGTGTGCCAGAGTTGCCCTAGTAGTGAGGACAAAGAGCACACAAGTACATAGACCGTAAAACTGGGTGTCAAGGAAATGTTTAAACCGCTGTCCGTGAAGAATTAAGACTATTAGTGTATAACACATGCCAGCTAGTAAGGTTTAATTGCATTCTCTTGTAGGCCAAAGTGGCACTCGTAGTGGAAAAAAAAAAACTTTATTAGTACAACACAGTCATTTTTATAGTGCACTGATTTGACTGATGAGGACAAAGATCGTACTTGTATACAGGCCTTAAGATGGATATAAAAGATAGCAAATACATGTTCATACCGGTTTCCATAGTGGCTGGCTAACAGACAAATAAGGCACTCCACAATGCTTGCATTTTCCCTTTTAAAATGTTCCAACCAACATTAAAAAAGAAAAAAAGAAAGTGGCTCACAAACGTAAAGACACATCTGTCGCTTTTGTACGGGATTCAACCTTGGTGATTGTGTATCCTGTATAAGTGACAATCTGTTAACCATCACCTTCCTTTTCTCACAGTCCAACTCGGCAGTCTTTATGTATAACCATTGAATTTTTCTATTTCTACACGCTTGAGAGAAATCTCAGAAAGGAGAGAGATGAGGTGCTTGGAAGTGACATTATTCTCTGCTAAATCTCGTCTGGCTTTTGTTCTTAATCTCTTCATCTTTGTCACCTTTTATTGCCCCATTTTGCTTCATCTTCTCTATTTCCTCCTCCTGATGGAGCTTTATGTGCTCCCTAAGTCTGAAGAGAACGGAAGAAAGAAAGAAGGCTGAGACGATGAAACATAAAAGATGTTCCATTCCGTTAGGATTAGTATCATCCCTCACACACTCACAGGGAAACATGCCTGTTGGGCCAGTGCTAAAAACTTCAGAATAGCTCCTGCCTTCTTATTATGGGATTTCTTGATTTCAAGTCCCCACACAGCAAAATATCCTCCTAATATAAATGTAAACAGACTTTTGTCCACATTTATATGATGGGATTTCCTGATTTTGGGCCCTGTGACTTGACTGTGTAAACAGACGGTGTGAGGTATCCAATAAGATATGAATCACAGAACATAGGACATTAAAACTTGCCTATTGGACCAAGGCTAACGACTTGTACAGATTCTTGGTCCTCACATCACGAGAAGACACACACACAGGGAAAAAATACAGCTATTGAGCCAGTTCTTTGAAAATAGCTCCTGCGTTTGCATTGTTCTGTTTTTCCGTCCTCACAACAGAAGACACATTGAATAGGTCCAGCCATTTTCACTGAAGCAACCCCCTTCGCTCCTGGCTGTTTTACTGGATTTTGACTGATTTTGCAAGGCCCACAGAATATTGTGTTCTATTGTCATAAAAACAGGGGAACCTACCAAAAGAAAGAGTAGAGTCTCTTCTTTCATCAGGAAAAAAGTACATTTCTATCAGTTTCCGTTTTGCAGCATATAGCATTAAAATATAGCTAAGTTTCATCATTATTCACAAATCTGTTGAAAACAGTGGGTAAATTAGCTTGTTTGCAATATGGCCCAGGTTGATCTCTTTTACTCTGCTGCCACCTGTTGGACGTTTTTGTAATTACTACCATTGCTTCACCCGTTCTCTGCAGTTCAGAGGCTGCATCATAACATTTTGTATGCTCTAGCATGAAAAAACATTTTTTTAAAACATATAAATGCGTCTTTGGGATACTTAAAACATTTTAGATAATAAGTATTTATATGTTTTTGGGAGCAAATTTAATTAAAATTTTAATTTAAAGAGGACTTACGACGGCCTGAAAATGGATCGGCCGTTCGGGAAATTCGCTGAATTCTCTTGCCAGTCCGGCCCCTGATAATAATAATAATGCAGAAAAGCCATTTAATTTATGAATACCGAAAATACACAGACCTATATACAACAGCGCCTGCATTCATATGACAGGATTTCCTGATGTTTGTTTCCCAAGAGGCTCCATGACAAACAGCCAACCGTGTAAACAGACTTTTATCCCCATCAAGGCACGGATCAGATGAGGTGATTATTATGGGATAATCCTGACTTTTGCGAGCGTGTGCGTGCATGCTCAAACACACACACAAAAATTATGAAATTGAAGAACATGAGATCATGAAACACAACGAATTGCACTGCACTAATCCCTCCAGTGAATTACACTTAACTTGATTTTCATCCTTCTAATCCCTTCACCTTTCTCCATTTCTCTGTCCAACCCTCCCACTGTGTGTCCTTGGTCATTCCCATCGTTCAGCACTACTTCCCGTCCTACATGCCAGCATCTAACAATCTCGGGATCTGTGCAGGCTCTCAAATCCTGGCATTTGATGATTCGGCACAGCAAATCACAACAGCGCACGGTGACAGGAAGCCTTAGGGGGAAAAAAGTCCAATGCACTCAAGATAGCCAATGAATATCAATTATTACAGTAATTAGTTTTGTGAAAAACAGATTTCTGTAAGACAAAATGAGGCTCTTTGAATATAGAACCATCTGGGGCCGCACTATGTTCAACTGGGGAGCACACTATTATGCAGAAATGCGGAATTTAAAATAGAAATGTAATATATTTGACAGCAAAACACTTATGAGACTGTCCAGAAGCTTTTCCTGCAACAAGAATTACAGTATGAGGTCGCCTAACCACGTTTACCTCATACATTTGGATATTATGATTATCCCACAAGAAAACTTTGTTTTCTTTCACTTACATTATGATTTGAACATTTAGTTTATCTGCCCTGAGTTGCCATTCCTTTGTTGTATTAAATCAGGGGTGCTCAAGTTCGGTCCTCGAGATCCCCTACCCAGCTTGTTTTCTATGTTTCCCTCCTGCAGCACAGCTGAATCTAATGATCAGCTAATCAGCAAGCTTTGCAGAAGCCTGATAACGATCCTGATCATGAATCAGGTGTGTTAGTGGAGAGAAACGTGGAAAACAGGCTGGATGGGGGCTCTCGAGGACAGAACTTGAGCACCACTGTATTAAATCAACTTGGATAATGAACATTAGATTTTAAGATAGCAATCTGATATTATGAACAATAACAAATTTTGCAGATTTGATGGCCACAGGTCAAAATCAGATGGCTAAATTCACCCTTACCTTATATATAAATGTAAAAACATTGATAATACCATTTTGAGGCATCTACTTAAAACATATGAAAATATTAAACATACACGCAAAACTCACAGTAATGATTTACTGTTATTAATTTGCATTACCTCTTGAATTTATTTTTTTTTTTTTAATGAGAACCAACTAGAAGGATCTTTACCAAGACTTAAAAATCCTAATTTGTATCTGAACTAACTGTACATTCTCAGTCATATGTTATTCAAGAAATAATTCAGAAATATTAAAGTTAAGAAATGTTAATCTTTGTCGACCCCCCCCCTCCCCACCTGCACAAAGTTTTGTTTTGTTTTGTTTATTTGCATAGATTTGATAACTCAAACAACAACAGTGATGTAATTCCGTGTGCGCGTGTATTTGTGTGCATACATGTGTGTGTGTCTGTTCAGTGTATCGAGCTAAAAATGAGAGAGAGAGAGAGAGAGAGTGAGAGAGCTGCACGTGTGTGTTGCTTCACACTGCTGTGCAGAAACAACTGCACTCTTCACTCCAGCTGGGCAAAGATGACAAAGCTCTGGCACCACACCAGTGCACACACTTCTATTATGCGCTGTCACTGTGGCACACAAACACACACTTGATGTGGGTGATTGTTGCACACAGACGAGTGAAATCATTATTAGCCGCTTGCAGGGTAGAGCTGATGACAGAAAGGTGGAGACAATCAGCACTGATCAAAGGTCCCATTAAGCCCGCAGGACATTTGCAGTGTATGTGGAAAATTCATTTCGCATCGCTTCACTACAAAGCGATGATATTCCGCGCTCTCTGTAATACAATTGCATGAGATGCGTGACAGTCAGGTAGGATGAGGTCAATTAGGAGGAGCTGTACAGGCACATTCAATGACAAAAAAAAAAAAAAAAATCCACTTGGTAGTATTATAGTCTCTCTAAAGATTGCAATTGCTTCCACAGTCAAATGTGAGAACTGCAGCCAGCTGGAGGAAGTCCAGCGTACTTGATAAGTGAAGATCAAATAGAAGCAAATGTGCTTCAAAAAGAGGTTTGTTTGCTCATCACACCACACCACAAAATGGAGAGCAAGGGACATGCATTTTTAACATCTTAACCCTTTTTTTCCCCCCAAACGTGAGCAAAAATATCAATGTAACGTATTCTCAGAGGACAATAAAGTTCACCAACAATTGCGAGACTCCTCCTCCAAACAAAAATCTGCTGTAGTACCAAAACTGGCCTGCGACAGGCAGCGTCATGCCAGAGGGCATCCAGAAGAAGAAATAGAAGAAGCTAGTCTAATGCTGCATTCGAGGAAAGTGGGAAGTCGGACTTTTCCGACTTTAAACCACGAAGTGTGTACGGGAACGCCCCGTTGAACTCGGAAATCCCACTTGCAAAGTCGGGGAAAAAAAGTACCCCGACTTCACCAACCGACTTCGATGTGAATGGTAAAACACAACTATAAAACTAGTTAGCTTTTTTCATTCATAAATATTAGATATAACGTCACGTAACACAATGTACGTGATAGTATGATAGTATCTCCCTGCAGGAAATTATATGGTGAACTACTGAACTGTAGAGAATGCTTATGAAATAAGATAAATACATAAATGAAGCAAAATTGTGAGGACCAAAACAAAAAAACAAAAAAAAATCACTATTCGCCTCGAACGCTTTCAGGTCAAAACTGGGAAAAGCCAACTGTGATGATAAGTCCGACTTCCGACCTTCCTCGAGTACAGCATAAGGCCCCGTCCCAATACCCGCACTACACCCATCAATGAAGTTTTGTTCGCGTGCGGAAATTTCAAAATTGGGACAGTGCGTGTTACATCATCAACTTACGCCACTACGATGGATCTGCGACATTAAACACGACAGCACCGGCTGTTGTTATGGCAATTTTAAAATGATATTAAAACTGCAGTAAAGTAAGAAATAAAAACTCAGACTAAGTCTCCCAGTCAGGCTGGATTTGCGCTGCACTATTTGCGGCCCCTGCGCGATCTACGGCGGTCGGCGAGTACAGCAACTACACTTGTGTGTGGAAGAACAGTAATGTATGTTTGTTATTGAAATGCTTAATAAATCTAAAGGGTGCTGCCAATCCGTTGTAACATGAGCGTTTTGGGGGAACAGTTTGCATAATAACCGTAGCAGCTCATTAACTGCCGACTTCAACGCTACACAGTAGAGCAGTGCTTTCAAAGACTTAATATAATAAAAATATTTCTTATCACAGTGGAATAAGTACACTAAAAACAGATTGATTAATGAAACGCTTAAAATCATTGTCTTTTTTTTTTCTTCAATTGTTGTGAATTATTAGCTTAATGTCCAATCGCCATGCAACAGAGCTGCCTTGTAAACTTTATTTGTTGGCCTGTTCTCTTCTTACACAAGTGCTTGTTGTCTTGTTACTGACTTGTGAGTTAATTTAAGCGTGTTAATGACGCAGTCTTCCTGTGTTGCCGGCGTGTTGATAAGCTAAGATGTATGCTAACACTTTTTACTGGGCTTTTACCAGCGTATTTAGGTGTGGACGTGTGTGTGTGTGTGTGTGTGTGTCTGGAGCCGGGCAACGTTTCCCCGGGGCAACAGACTCCCCATTAACCCTCTCGTCATCATTTTGTCTTGCTTGTTTTACAATTTATTTGACCTTAAAGAGTGCAGGACATCAGGTCGTCAATTTTAATGTCAGACTTGACATTGTGGCTTTTTCCCGTGTTTTGGGTCTATTTGTCTTACCATTAAAAACACCTTCATAGTCCACATTCTGATTCATTAATTCATTGATTAAAAGGGTGTGCTGTGCAATTAGTATTAAATGTTTATTTTAGGTTCAGGTGTATGCACATTGTTTCCAGTCAGATGGGAGTGCACCTGTCTCCTGATGTAATGAGGTGGTCGCGGGGAAAGTTGTGAAAGTTGGCATTGAAAATGGGACACTCCTCATAATCATTCGCTCACATTCAATAAATTTCCTTGCCACCCTTTTACAGCTGCTTTTTAGGCTTAATACGCTACATGTGGCGCTTAGAGCGAGCGATCAGGCTGATTGAAAATGACTGATATGATTAAAGCGTATACAAGAAACAGAGTGAAGAGTTTTGATCCACTGCCATCTTTGGCATGAAGAAAGAAACAAAAAGGAACGTTTACAGCGAATCTGCCACCAGGTCCTCGTACGTTTATATGTTGGAGCAAACACAATGACTACAAGAATCAATATGCAGAGTTGTATGAAACTGGCTTTTATATATATATATATATATATATATATATATATATATATATAAGTCGGGATGAAGTCTGCCAATTTGAAATTACGGAACTCCTCATTAGCCATAAAATGTTAAATCATAACATGGAAAGTAACTCAGGTTGACAAACCATGCTGTCTTTCTTTTTCAAGTGTCAGTTTCCGCAGTCAATAAGTGTACGCCCTAACAAAACCAGGCAGTAGATGACAGTGAAGGCCCTACTGCAACATACAGTCATCTCAAAAGCACATACTTGAAACACAACATCAACAACAACCCTAACTCAATAACTCAGATCACAACGTCGGTGCATAGAGGATGATGTAAGATGACAGACTTGTGCCACTTTTGAATCTGTGGCAGGCGGGATGGAATAAAAAAAGACGAGCAATTCTTTTAACAAAAGTCATCATAATTTTAGGAATCATTGTCAATCTTCAGTATGCTCTCTGAAAAAAATTAAGATCACTTCCTAACCAGATGTATGACAAAAATAATATAAAATGTTATTTGTTATTTTATATTATACTATTTTTAATGTATTGTATTCTATTTTATTTTACCTTAAGTGCAAAAACTAATTTTCAGAATCAAATCATTTAAAATTACAAAAGTATTGGAAAAACTATGTTTTGTCCTTAATATCATTCCTTATATAGAGAGAATCTGGCCAACCGAAAACACGGAACATGAAAACACCTACTGCAAAACACTACGAAATCCCAGCGGCAGGGTAACAACATGGCATCCGTATGTCATGTGACCAGCAGTTGACCAATCACAGCGTAGTAGCCCTGAGTTGGCCAACAACTAAGACATGTCTGCCATCATATATATATATATATATATATATATACATATAATTTATAATAATTTTAATAATTTTTATAATTTTATTATATTTTCCCTCCATTTGTTATGGAAAACTTTTTTTTTTTAACTTTTTTTTTATTTTAGATTTATTTAATTATTTATTTGGTAAGGGGGCGGTGTTTGTAATTGAGTATTCAAAAAATACTTTTTTATTTTATTTTTATTTTTTATTAATTAAGGGGCCACTCCACAACCAGTCCGTAGTGTACCCCACCCAAAGTCAGCTGGGTTAGGCGCTACCTCACTCGCATCCCAAATGAGGACAAGCAGCAAAGCAAATGGATGGTTGGATAACGTGTCATAAACAGAGGATGTAGTTACTGCTGACCCACTGGCACAGAACTGTGGGAGGGGAACTGAAGGAAGACAACAGCCGGTGTTTTGTGGCGAGGAGTCAAGGATGTCAGATTTTCTGCAGCAAAAGGGTAAAAACTGTTGTGACATCCAGGTAGTTCCCGGAGAAAAAGGCTCAGAGATAAAAGCTCATTCACTGGAGGTTTCAGTGCTTCAATGTCAACATGTTTTATGTTTTTGATAGGTGCAAAAAAAAGTTGGCAAATGCACATTTTCTGCAGTACGCCTATGAGGGTGAAGATAAGTTGACACGCTGTCATTTCCATAAACGTCCCCTCAGGCGCTGTGAACTGAGCGTCACCACTGTTGGGACGACAGCGACGTTCCCGCTCTCTCTATCGCCTTCTTGCTGTCGCTCTTAAAGGGGAATGACAACCATCTGTAGCCTCCCTGCCCCCTGAACATCTGGACACATTTGGACACCGAGCGGTAGAAAGAGAGACGAGATAAGCAGCGAGGGTGGAGTCGACCCAAAGAGAGGAGAAGACATCAGCCTTGGAACAGCAGGAAGAAATCAAATCATGCGCCTGCCATTATTAAGAATCCTATCTCCTGAGAATGGAGATTTATGTGAAGTTATTAAGCAGACTGAGAATGTTTTACAGTAATGACGGCGATGCGCTCATCCATGCAAGCGTTCATATCAGTCAAACAGTCTCATTACTTTCATTTCCTCCTTATTGGTATTTATCGGCAAATTTAATGGGGGAGCTGACGCAAATACAACAAATGACCCCCCCCGTCATCATTACTTTAACAGTAAAATCACCTTTACAGAGGTAATAGAACTCGTTTTAACTAGTTTGCAATGTATATTTGAACGTATCAGTAAAATGTAGCTAAATGCTAAAAATATAGCTTTTCCCCCACAATGCTACAAGGTATTGACGTGCATATGTGGCATTAATGGAAAAAAATTGCAAATCATACGGTGCAGACATAAAAAAATTAATTAAAAAAACATAAAAATTATTACTCAACAATATTTACTTAATGTTTAAAAGTATTAGTATTAGGGGTGTGCCAAAAATATCGATTCTCATAAGAATCGCGATTCTCATTTAGTACAATTCTGAATCGCTATTTAAATGTCCCAAAATCAATTTTATTTAAATTATTTCATACTGTCTTGTGCCCTTGTTTGTTTGTGTGTGCTTTTATTGGGAGCGCTGTTCATGTTGTACATGATTTGGCCACTTGGGGGCAGTGTGGTTCCGCATGTTCTGTTACACTTTTAAGCTGTAGCGACATTAGAAAGTAGAAGAAAAAAGTCACGATCAAGTTATGCCAATAAAAGCTATTTTTTTGCAGCGTAGGAAGAGCCTATCCCAGTTAGTAATGTCAACATGCTTCCCTGCATACATTCCCGAAGCGTTTTGTATGAATAGCCGTTCTTTTGGGTGACAAAAGTGCTGCGAGTAGCGTGCTAATTAGCATTATTGAGTCAGACTGGAGTACTGTATATCATGACCATTCTTACTTTGCACATCTATAAATTGAAGTAGAAATCATGGTCAATCAAATCATTTGGAATCAATAATGGTTTTGAACTGAAAATCGATTCTGAATCGAATCGCAGACCCCAAGAAAATCGGAATCGTGAGACAGTCAAAGATTCCCACTCCTAATTGGTATAATATTATAGACCAAATGCTAAAAACAGTATTTTTTACTTTCACATATACCTCGTGGCATTATGGGTAAAAAAATGCTATATTTTTAGCATTTAGCCTACATTTGATCAATACGTTTGAACGTAAAAAAAGAAGCAGCTAAGAAAATGGTCACAATGTTCAAACTCCGCTCAAAGCAACCCCGGCGGGTGTTTCCATCAGTCGTCAGTGAAACGGGAGTCCGTCAGTCAGTGACCGAGAAAGTTCGTCGGTACTGAACCGGTTAGGGATGATTCCGCCGGTGCTTAGTTTATTAACGTTTCAAAATTTCACATCATCCGTCAGTAAAACCGGCGTTGCGCCTACTTCCGTGCACAGGATGTAGGCAAAACCATTGAGTAAATGATATGTTGTTAATCAGCATGACATCTTATTTGCCTCTTCATGAGTTCGAGCTAAACGGTATGATGACTCTCGTGCTAATCTGTTATTATGCAATAAACCCACTCAGGAGGCTAACAGGTGAGCTACATCCGTGTGACACTCAGAAATGTATTTAATTAGCATCTTCTCCCCTCTTATTCCTGAGCGAAGGCCGCTATTACATAAGCAGGTCGAGATCCTTGTGTGAGGGGTCAACGCAAAAGTGCTGGGCGGAGATAATAACACGATCTGTCTGTCTGACGTGCGAGATGCCGAGTGTGTCCCTTCTCCTGGTGCTTGGGTGCATGTCTGCGGGTGCAGGAAGGATGTCATTGTGAGTCCATCTGCAAGGTCCGAGTGTGTATGTGCGTGCGCGACTGTGGTGTCAGAGCTCATTTTAGTGCAAATGTCAGCTAGTGGTAAGAGCAGTTTTTTGGCCATTAACTATTTATGACAGTGGGAACTCTTTCTGCATTTCAATGAAAGCATGTTTTCGTGGCTAGCAAACCTGACCTAGTTGTAAATAACACCAATATCAGCTGTTATGCATCTGTCTTAGGGATGGGAAAACGTTTGTGCTATATCAAACATTTTAAATAAATAACAAAATATTATTACATTTTATCATTCATACGACGGAGTATTAGAGTCACATTTTTTTTTTTAGATGGTGGGGGAAAAAAACTATTCTCAAATTTTGTTAAATAATACTTTTTGGTCGGGTTTTCAAATAAGAAGATATTACTCGTCCATCCTCCTCCATCCCGAATGTGTCATCAACTCGCAAATCTGCAAATTCTAAAAGGCACATATATCCATGTTTATTTCTCGTTTTTCTAGCAAATTTTCCACTTTATAATGTTGCAAATATTCGAGTTTATTTCCCATTAGTTCATGAGTTTTTTCTCTCGGAAACTGTTAGATATTATTAACATTTTTAATACTTCATTTCATATATTAACCATTGTTATACATTGTTAACATTTTAATTCTTTATATTAACCTTGTCGAAATGTTTTGTGGACGTGGATAGCAAGTAGTGTTGAACTCAGTATAATTTGACCTTAAACTGGGACATATTATTTGGTCTAGAAGTCCCTTCTCTGTGGGAAAACACATTTGGTCCTTGAGAACAGAATCTGTTTCGAACACGCACCCCTGACTCTGTTTTCGCCATCGCTCATGTAAGTACCCAGAGAGTATGTTTTGTCTACAAATGAAAGAGAGGCGGTCGGTTTTAACTATAAGAAGCCATTTTACACGCGGAAGAGGCACATTCGGCGCTCTGAATTCCACCTGTTAAGTGATGAATTGGAGACTGTCACGATGTCCAGAGATCTCTGTTAGATTAAAATCATTTTTGCAAAGGTGTTTTTTCTTACATTAAATCTGTCTTCAAGTTTTGGAACACGCAAAGAGGACAAATATTTTTTATTCCTCTTCAAACCCCCCCCAAAAAATATATATTTATAAGTGGCCTTAATATAGCGTTGTACATTCATACATAAATTGGAATTAATTGACCAGTTAACAAAATAAATACTGTTAATATACTTTGTTATGTGTGTTTTTTGTATTTTACATTTTTATTAGCAATGAATCAATTACCCAATTAATTTAATGAATGAAGTGAAAAAACAAATATGACTTTGCATGTTTGTTTTGGCATGTTTTGTAAGAACTGATAATAGATGTTCAGTGCGCCAAAATGGAGCTCGGACTAGAATTTGCCTACCCCTGATCTACACAAACAGGTGGTTGTGTGCTTGAAAATAACTCCTTATTTTTAAATACTTGTAATTTGCTCTTATTATTGTAAAAGCTTTCTATTTTTGTGTGTGTGTATGTTCCATGATGTATGGGAAGTCTATTGAAGAGTGTATACGGTAAGTTATGTCCTCCTACAACAGTTCCGTGTAAAATCAGTCAAACTGGTGGCGATTGCTTGCTCCCAAATTTTTTTTGTAGTAGAATAAAACTCCACTCTACACACTTTCTTCTCAAATTAATTTGAAGTTACAGTTCACTAATAAAAAATATAATTATTTATATAATAGGGAGGTACGTTTCAATCCCCCTTGTTTACTGTACAGCCATCAATACAGCAGTTAGGTCCAAAAATGTGGACAATAACATTGATTTGATGACTATGTCTTTTAAAATCAGCACAAAGGATTTAAACTAAAACGATCCAGAAGTAATTGAATATACTATATACTGTACGGTATTTATGGTTTTAATTTGAGAGCTTTTGCAAAAAATATTGTATTTGCCATTTAGGCATTAGCTTCTATATTGCACATCCTCAAAAGTATTTGTATAATGAATTGACAGGAGGTTAATTGGTCCAGTGCGGTCTATTCTCTTGCTACCCCAACAAAAAAATGAAGCAGATGAAAGTCTGGTGTTGCTATCATGTATCGAGAAGCATTTAGCAGCTGTTTGACTGGAATTACAATCATTTCACTTGGTGAATAAAAAACAACAGCGTGGAAAAAACAACATCAAGACAAGTCCCTGTGAGGAAATGCCAAAATCTACAACCACGGCACGCCTTCATGAATGGAAGTCAGATTTACAAGCTACAAACTTCTGATAAACAGTCAAGGTGAGAGAAAAACATCAAATCTGATACTTTGGATATGTGGCCGATATTTTGGAAGTCTTTTTCTCTTCAAACATTCCAATTTGGTAGGATTGCTACCAACACTTTTCTGCGGCTGTACGCGTACAGAGACTCACCCATGCATCCATATTTATAATTCATTTCTCTTATACAAGCACCCTATGCTGACTGAAGCAATGACAGAGGAGGGTTTTTATTATATTCCTATTCTGTTCCAATGTACTTTACCCACAAATAACACCCATGGGTCGATTGTAATTGGTCGACCAGTCGGCGCTTTCTGCAATCATCGGAAAACCCGTTAAATTAATGAGGTATGGTGCCTAGTAATAAATTTCTATCCATTTCAAGAGTTTTTTTTTTTTTTTTTTGGTATCACTTGGGTTGCATTCTCCTTTTCCCGGAAAAGCTATTATCTCATATGTGTACCATTTTCGAAGTGATGCAAAATAGCTGAATTTTAGCGATAGAGTCGATTATGTTTCTGCTATCTTTTCTTTCTTTGTCTATTCGCAGGTTCTCCAACCATGTCCCAACAGGTGTAATTTCTACCGTTGTTGTGTTGTGTTATTTTTGTTATTTTATACTACCTGATGGAATTCCCCCAAAATAATCTGCCTATAAAAAAAACAACAGGATGAGTATCATTTGTTGCACATCAAGGTTATGCTTCAAAGGCCAAACAATTAACAAAGCAACCAAAACCTTGTGAACAATTGTCATCATATTATATTCTGTTAAATAATAAGATTCTATTGAACATCATGTCAAAATCTTTCCAGCAGGGATTAATAAATAAACATCACACTTGGCTGGGAAGTAAACAAAACATATGACGTTATCTCACCTACCAAGTTTCACGTAGTCCCAATTAAGACATGCCAGTGCCAATTACAGTCAGCGTGACATTTCTTTAAGCATTTTCCTCAGATGTTTTCCCCCAGTCTTGAATGTCAACTCTCAAATTAAATTAGTTCAAAAGTGAGCGCGGCGGTTCACGTCCCATTTTGGGCCACGTGCACCGTCGGAAACAACGCCTGAGGGACTCGAAGGGGAGCCAAGAAAACCTTGGAAACTCTCAAAGTGTTTGAACTGTTTAGCACAAAAGCCTGCTCCAAGTGAATGGACTTTATGTGCTGAGCTGTACCAATTGAAGTAAGTGGAGGGCTAAGTAGTTACAGTTCAGAGGGAATCACTGCCGAGTATCAGATCGTTTAAAAAAAAAAAAAAAAGACACACTGGTTGTTTAGACCGAGTGTTCCCCAACTATTTAAAAAGCAAACTGGGGAAATTTGTCGTCTCACCCCGGGAGCCACATTCAATAAAACTATTAAAGCAGTGGCTGTGACGGGCCACGGCGGATGCAGGAGAACCAGAGTCCTGAGGTATTTGGGGTCCTTAATAAGGAAACACTGCTGTGAATTCAATGAATGGTGTGTTAAGTTAACGTGAGAAAATGCGGCGTGATTAACATTTCCAGGAGGTCCTGTTTAACAATTGAACGGTCCTGAATGAAGGAGGACAATTTATAGTTCTTTTAACGACGTGTGACTGACATGTTAAAGGAGAAACTCATGAACATTGTGGAACCTGAACTTGAAAAAAATAGCTTAAAAGTCATCAATCATCTAGTCACACTAAGTGAGTCTCTGACGGATAAACACTGAAAGTGTTTCTCTATTTCTTTGGGTTTTATTAAATGTCACCAAAGATGGAAAAGAGGACATGTGGGATGATAACAGCAAATGGTACTTATCAAGTGCTTGTCCGGCATCTTCAAAGGGAGAGTACAGTAGCATTATTTTATTTTAGTTTATTTTTTTAGTCATAATGTATAATGTTAAGATAGTGTCTATACAATTAATCAAGTTATTATGATGGAGCGATCTAATATAATAGGTGAAAATCCGCCATGTATAGAGACCTTTATTATATATATAGTTTCATCCCATCACACTTTTTATTTAAACCATTGCAAATCTGTAAATACTATAGTGTCTGTTTGTTACATATATGCTTTTATGAGGCGGGGCTTGGTGGCCTGTTACATTAGAAAATCTGCGTGAGTGTTAGCTGTGGCCTACAGCAGATCCTGTGTAAGTATGCTTACTGTGTTTATCTGTTGTACTGTTCAATAAGTGGCGGTGAGGGGGTGTTACTGTAAGCGTACTGTAAATAAATAAATAACAATCGCTATGAACTGAATATTCAAAGTGTCCATGCATGAAACCTATGCCACAAATGAATCCAAAACAGAATAAGGAATAGCAGGGAAGAAAAACAAACAGACATTATAAAAAATGTTTTGAAATGAAAACCGCTTTGGAGATGAACAATTGTCACTGAAGGAATTATTTTTGCCTTTGGAGATTCCGCTGTACTTAAAAGGACCACTGGGACAGATGTGCTTGTGGCGAGTGACACCAAACGAGTCAACGACGCGGTCATGAATATCAATTTTCAGACTTGAAAAGTATAGTGTGGAATTAAAGTGGATTTATTGTAGCTACGCAGCCGGCGAGCGCAGTGTTCAATTATTGATGTTGTTTGTGTCTATCGCTGAATGATATCATATGTAACGCTGCTAATGAGTTGTCGCTGCTGAAATAGTCATGAAGGAGAGGACCAAGAGGAGACGCAGAGGGGGTGATGCTGTTTGCTTTGAGGTGTGTGTGTGTGTGGGGGGGGGGGGGGGGGGTGAAAAAGGAGCTGCGACAGAAAAGAAAAAAATGTTCCGCATTAGGCTTTGCTCTTGTCATTTTCAATGTGACACTTTTGTGTGTTGATTTAAAGCTTGTCATGTGGCGCATATCTATAGGACCACAGGCCATCAGACCGCAAACCCCCCATGCACCCTCTTTTGACCAATGTCTTTGACCCCCTCTTCCTAAATCTCATAAATCTTGCCCCCTTTAAGCTGCATGCAACCCCCCCCCCCCCCCAAGTCCCCCACCTCTTCATCACATCAATGAGAGTCTCCTCTTTCCCATCCACAGATCATCAACAGTCCAATTTACAACATCTGCAAGGTATTCCTAAGAAATCACTTAGCTATATAAATCAAACTCTTACCTCTAAAACGTATTTGCTTTCTCAAACATTTTCTGTGATTATTCAGTCAGATATTAAATGGTAACGTAAAGTATTTATTAACTCATTCACTGCCAGCCCAGTTCAAAATGAATCCTTGGCTTGTATAGTCGTCAATGGCACTGAACGAGTTAAAGACCATGTAAAGTGAATTGAGAATATATTTTTTTTACAAATATGTTGTCGTGCCTCCGCTACTCTAAACATGGCATTAGGATTATTATTTTGTTTGCGGAATATGAGTTAAGCAGAAAAATCCACCTGCTTATATCCACCTCAGGTGTCATTTGCTTTCAACATCGCAGTTGCTCATGACTCAGATAACGACCAATCACGACTCAGCTTCAGAAAACAGGTGATTCTCACATTACATATCCATCCAAAATAGAAAAAAATTACATTAACTCAAAATTCAACAAGGGTGTTAATTATTTTGGCTTTTACTGTATAAGACAACTTACCTCAATTCCCTCTGCTGGTTCACTGCTCCCACAAGGTCCCAATGCAAGCAGACTGTAACAGTGAAACGTGAAAATTAATTCTTTGATCCACACCTTTAACTAATTTCCTCTCAAAATCGAATAAAAACATTCTATTTTAAATATTGCCATGGTCCCAAAAACATATTTATACGTTTTTTATGTTTTGAATTTTTTTTTTAATGCTAGAGCATACAGAAGGCTTTGATGCAGCCTCTGACCTGAGGAGGTCACTTAGAGCAATGGTAGTTAATACAAAAAAACGCCAGCAGGTGGAAGCAGAGTATAAGAGATCAACCAGGGCCATGTTGCAACAAGCTAATTTCCCCGGTGTTTTCAACAGGTTTGTGAATGATGAAAATTAGCTTATATAAAAAAAAAAAAAAATGAAAGAAGAGACTCTAATCTTTCTTTTAGTAGGTTCCATGTTTTTATAGCAATAGAACACACTGGGACTTGCAAAATCAGTCAAAATCCAGTAAAATAGCCGGGAGCGAAGGGAGTTACTTCAGTAAAATGGCTGGGAGTGAATGAGTACTAAAATGACTTGGTTCTTTTTCAACCAATGAAAACCCCTTTACAAAGTTGTGCGTAACATAATGATTTTGTCTTGTTTATAAACAACAAACATTTCCAAAGCTTTGATCTGCGGAGGAAGTTGTCCAAGTTTCCCATGCTGAAAACACCACAGTCACAACTTAATGCTAGATTTTATTTCTTTACTGGTGAGTCCTTTGCGGGAAAGAAATGAAATCCCCAATGGGTCTTAAGGGTCTCGTTGAGGTCAAATGTGGAGTGTGTGGAATGTGTTTTGCATCATTTTATGGTGTGGTTGCAACTCTATCTCCGCAAACCGCCACAACATTCTAGCCTGATAGAACTTTGATGTCGTTGACCAACAATCCCCAAAACCCTTTCTTCCTCTTGATTTTTCATGTCTTGTTGGGTTTAATTACTCGTTAGTGTTTACCTTAGGCACTGCATTTCAAGATATGCCGCTTAAGCCATTTAGCAGAGTAAGCACAGTGGTTGAGTGCTTCACAAAGCTGCCTCACAAAAAAAACATTTATAGGCTTGAATGTGAGTGAAGTAGTTGTTCACTGTCTCAAACATTAACTATTTTATTATTGAAAATAATAGAATATGCATTTGTTTACTGGAGATGAGCTGCATGAAATGATTGTACACAAACTGAGTGGCATCCTGACTAACTTGTGTTTTAGTGTATAATAATTAGCATGTAGAGCATCCAATCCTAACCATACCCTAACATTAAGAGCATCAAAATACTTGGCTTCATGCATTTAATGTGAAAGGCTGATGCCATCGCATCGTGGGTGTCTTGGGCTTCCAAATGTTGGCCAAAAAGACATTTGTTTTGGTAGTCGATGGCCATAAAGAGGACATAGATTCCCCTAAGGGTGTGTTCACACCTAAAGGCCAGTTTACTTAATGGAGGAGGAAGGAGCGCTTTGGGGCTTCTAACCGTCCAGAAACTGTAAGCCAAAAGTTTTGTGGCTGGAAAATAACGTTAGGTTTATTGGTCGGACAGTTGTCAAATAGGATGACAACTATTTCCTCACAGTGTCTGCGTGGATTACATCATCCGCGGAACACTGTCAGGTTATGTTTATTCAATTATGCAGACAGGCCGAGAGTTTTAATACAAGTAGTTTTGATCTCTCCTCTATGGGATGTCTCTAAAAACCTCACAAATCCTCTTTAAATCTTGTGCAAATCATCCAAGCATGTAGTGCATGTTGATCCGACACAACGTGACCACAGATCTACTGTAAGTCCTTGTATGGCGGCACTTCAACTTGGCAACATCTAGACTCGCTGGGTTCCCCCAATGCCTTTGCCTTAATGTGTTCGGCAGATCACAAAAAGTCGACTGTGTGAACTTAATTGGCTGATTTCCATGTTGTGTTCAAATACAGAATGTATCCCGTGTTATAAAGCTTGGAATGTCATCATGTTGAAATCACACGACACTGTCAGGAATTGGCGGCGCAGTTTACTGTACTCCAAGGTCGCTCTTGTACCTTTTTCAAGGCCTAATATGAAAAGGCTTTGTTCCAAGTTGTAAAAACCAAGAATACAAAATCTGTATCTTTGAAAATGTTACCCTTGAGACGAACCAATGAAAAGTTACAAAAAGGTATAAAATGGTGTAAGACAGCGCTCCTGGGATTTTATCATTCATAATTCTCCATACGATTGGCTGGAGAAGAGTCCAGGGTGCTCCTCGTCCCTGACCCAAATTCAGTTGGGATAGAGTCCAGCTCAGCCGCTAACCTAATGAGGACAAACACTATCGAGAATTGATACGCGGGTGGTTAAATCTGAGGGTTCCCAATGTCGTGGAACATGTTGGGCCCTATTTCCGTAGAAAACCGTAAACGACGGGCGCATCTTCATTTTCGTGCTGGGGCAATTCTACAGTAGTTTTGTGTGTTTGGGAATTTGGCAGACCCCGTTGCGCCTCGCTGGGTGTTCCAGCGTTCTCTATTGCACACCCCCCAGGCGCATCTGGCAATTTGGTGACCAAAACTAGACTCCATTTTAGACTCTGAATCAGTGTCGAAATCAATTCAATGTGAGAATTAGAATGTGCAGACCCCAACGAGTCCATTTCTGCTTCTGCAATGTCAAGGACTGTGTGTGCCTAAACAGCCCCGATTTTAAAGGGAATGAAGGGAGAAGCTTCGATTTGCCGGGAGTCGACTATTAAATCTCACAAGGGCGCAAACGCCCCCTTCTCGTCGCACAGGTCAATGAAAACACCAAAAGAAAGAAAACACCACTTATGTGCACATTTAGACTGCACATTACGCTAGACTTGAGCTGGGCACGAAAATAGGGCCCGCTTGAATTCAACCCTAGATGTTATATTGTACTTTGTTATCCTGAGTACAGTAAACAGGTCCGGCTAAAAGAGAGGTGAAGTGAATGTCTTTAAAGTTGTCCATAAAACCTTCTGAATGGATCTCTGACAAAACTTGAGGCCATGACCCTTGACACCTGCAGAGGGCTGGAGCCTCGGATCAGTTATTCGGCCCCGAGGCTCAGTGGGAACATCTCAGCCTTCAAGAGGGCTGGCTGTCATTAAAGCCATAAATTTTGAAAAGTGAGGACTTATTTAGCTAGCGCTAGCTTACCTGCTTGAATCTAATTTAACTTTAAATACAATGAATGGGAGCAAGGCTGGTAATATACAGAGATTTAACTGCAATACGCTCCCACTGAACTTTTATGTTATGCATTTCAGACAATCATATTCATGATATTTATGTATTAAACATACAGTTGTGTTTGGCACAGTTATAGCACAAGCTGTGTCCGGTTTCTGAGCACACATCCTCAAAGTGCTTGTAGCCTGGAGGTCATGAGTAATTCTGGTTTTTCTAAGGATAGCCATTGGCATCCGGATGCTTGTGCTCCTTCTATTCTTGTTTTCACTTTTTTTTTTTAAATGACCTTGACATAAAGTGAGAGACGTCAAGACAGAGGAGGATGGGGGGTTCTAGTTGTGTGTTCGGTTATCAAAAAGCATTTTCACATGGAACAACAGACATGGGTGGTAATTGATGACACAATCGTCATGTTTTATGGCACCGATTTATTTTAACACAGCCAGGGATGACATGGCGCCATCACCACCTCCCTCGCCAACTTCTTTATTGCTCGCAGCTTTAGTGACAGAATGAGAACAGATGTAAAATGTACTATAACAAAAAGGAGCCCCAAAATGGTCATTAAATAATAGAAGACTAATGTTATCAACTCTATTTAACAGGTTACAATGAGGCTTGAAAAGAAGATTTTTCGATACTATAAAACGCTGTTCTCTGCTATGAGTTATATTTAATGACCTAGAAATCATAATGCTGTGCAAAAAGTTCCTATTTTTGACTAAAAGGTCTCTCAGTAGGGTACAATCCTCCTTCAAGGTTGAACTGTCAACAAAAAGTGAGGAAAGGTGTATGTATGCTTGTCAACTGTTTGGTAGTCAGCAGCCCAGTTTATGGTTCATGACAATACAGATGAGTGGTACCATTATCATTCGGAAACCTTTCCATTCAGTCGTTTGTGACAGCAGGAACGTGGAAGACTCAGTGGATGGTTATGTGTTTGCACCAGAAGAAGTAGTTGGTGGGTAATTCATTGGGGCTGAAAGAACACCCTGCCGGGTGGCGGTAATTTTTAAGGGGTCCAAAAATCTTTGGGGCACGGTCTGCAGTGCTGAACACATCCAATTGGGAGTTCCAATCAATTAGTAGAACTTTTGGGGAAATGATAGTATACATCTGGATTTTTATCTCGATACCTGTCAAGGGATTCTTCTTTGGCCCGCAAGTCTCATGTAATGATTATTAGCATTTATGTATTTATTTGATCTTATGTCATACAATCATGCTGTATCTAGCCTACAATTGACTGTAGGTACGTTCAGCAAAACTAAGACTAACTAGACGTGAAATTTCTGGAGAAATTGCGTGTGAATACTGAAAGCTAATATTTGAATGCATGTAGATTGCTTTATTATAATAACAATAATGTGAAATGACATTTTGCAAACAAGACAGCTTACCTAGATTTAGTCTGACAATTTCAGTCAGGAACCAGTTAAGTACACGATAAATTCTGTTGAGTAAATTTGACTCTATTTAAAGTAAATTTGACTCTATTTAGAGAGGGACCAAATACATTCAGTTTTAGAGTAGGCTAGTAGTAGTAGTAGAGTAAGATTTATGCTAGGAAGAGAGTAAAAGAAAGAATTGGAAAAAATAAAAGTCACTCAAGGGTTTAGGAACGAACTCATAACCTTGAGCTTGGGTGACTGCCACACTACCACCCGAGCTATGCCCCTCCTACTGTTTGCTTTTCTCTAAGAGGCCAAATACATCGTTTTTTTGGTCTCTTGGAGTTGGTAAGATTCCATGGAATCAGCTGCAGCTGACCCGAGCGATATACTAACAGAAAGCAGGAGCTGCGTGGCTCAGGGTGCAAATCGGCTGCCTCTCAAGCTGAAGGTGGTAAATTTGTTCCTCCACCCTTGAGTCACTTTTTTTCTCTCCAATTCTTTATTTTACTCTCTTCCCAGTGTAAATATTACTCTAAAACGGAGTCGATTTGGTCCCACTCTAAATAGTCAGATTTATTCTACTTAATTTACTGTGTATATGGTACAAGCATGTTGAACTTTATATCACAGTGCAACATGAGAACTGTCAAGTCATCATGCAGTAACCACGCCTGCAAAGAGAAGTTTGAAAATAAAAACAGCTTCATCTGGGAGTAATCATCTGGTAAAGGCACAACGTTACATCTCATGTTTAAAGATGTTCGCAGATGTTCCCTCATCAGGAGATGATCGAGCCTCCCACTTTTATAACCGCAATCAAACAAGCCCGGCGAAACTCTGACAGTCCGCTTACATCTGCTTTCTAGCACGGGTTACCTCTCAATTACAGTTTTGGGATCATATTTGACCAGCCGTGACTAAAAAGCCCTCAACATGAATGTAAAATGTTTCCACTGGCTAAGTGAGGCGGGGGGTGTTACGGTGCCTATACGGGAGACAACAGCTGAGCGACATCAGGTTATTTTTGTTCTCCCCTGTAGTGTCTCACAAGGAGGTTGGATCATTATACGATCACTCACAATCTGCGCTCTCACACATTCACATTTAAACTTTTAAGAGATACGGATCATGCACTATACTGTACTTAACATTCTATTTGTGGATCAACACTGCATTCCATTGATGTCTCATCAGCTGAAAAATGTATGCACAAGTTTTATTCCCAAAATTCTGGATAAAGGAATGTGTCACTTAGGGAATGTAGTGCATTCACAAACCTTCAAGAGTCAGACGTTTCCATTCTAGCTTCAATTTTCATTGGTTGAGCCTGAAACTAATTTCTAAAAGCTTTAAGCAATTAATGACAAA
Source organism: Vanacampus margaritifer (assembly GCF_051991255.1). Classification (NCBI taxonomy): domain Eukaryota; kingdom Metazoa; phylum Chordata; class Actinopteri; order Syngnathiformes; family Syngnathidae; genus Vanacampus; species Vanacampus margaritifer. The sequence continues at coordinate 11,103,369 of NC_135442.1, forward strand.
TTAATTGACAAATGAGTCAATGCATGTAAGCATACATAAGAGCATTTATTTAAAAGCATTTAATTAATTTCAGTTGTCAGGTTAAAGGTCACATTAATGGTAGGAAAAAGTTTTGAAATTATTTTTCTTTTTCTTTTTTTTATCTGATTTAAAAACTGCCATTTGAACAGGAGCGTGTAGCTGTTTATTATTACACATTGATTTAGGTATTGATTACTTTATCAATTCATTTACTGTTATTACTCATTAAGCATTTTTTTTTGCAATTTACTTTTCTTTATATTACAAATGTATTTCATTATTTTCCACATTTTATATGATATTCTTACTTGTTAAATACAGTTGCGGATTTTCGAATGACAAAGTAATTTTTCAAGCCCACATGCACGTTGTTATGTATTTGCATTTTTTTTCTGTTATGTATATATTACATATTTATTCAAGTTACAGATTCGGACTGATAAATGTATTGATATAAACTTTTATTATCATATTGTTTTAATTGTATTTCTTTTTTTTACAACATTAGCTTTCCTGTTTTTAAACATAAATAATTTTCAAAAGCTCTATTTACAATGAATGCTAAGGGTGTTTTTCATTTATATTGCACAGTTATTTAAATATTTTAAATATATTCTAATAATTCTTCGTGTATTTTTGTTGTTTTATTCTTCATTATTATCTGCATGATTTATAAATTAATGTATTACAGTATACCTATATTTTATTGACGTGTTCAATGTTCAAACCCTGCACTAAATGCTATCTATTATTAGACTAGTATTGGTTAAGACACAGAATGGATGGATTATTGTGATCATATAATTTTTTTTATATTCATTTTTGTCAAAGAATGATTGCATAAGCCCTGTGCATAATGCTGCAGGAAAAAAACTGAATGTAAAAAAAAAAGAAAGAAAAAAGAGAGAGACAAACAAGGCATTCCTTGTGATAACGTCCCTCCCATGCTTTTTCAGTGGGACTCCCGTTGACGTGATACAGTAAAGAAGTGCACTCAAGCCCCTCCTTTACCAGTGAGAGCCTCCCTGCAAGTTTACTTTAGCCCACTCTCTTTTCTTGCACTCAAACATCCACGCACAACCACTGTCGTGCGCACACGCACGCGCGCACATACACGGTAGTTTCCAGCTTATCCCGGGACGCACGCACACACAGAAGCCAGTTGTGGAAGCTATTTAAAAGCGGTTGTGGATGTTTCTAATTTAGACTTTTATTGTGTTTTTCCAATCCTTTTATTATTGCGACAACTTTGGTTGGACTTTTAATTCACGTCTTAAATGGATGAGCAGAGCACGTAATCACGTTCGTTCAAAAAAAAAAAAATAAAAAAAAATCAGCAACCACGCAGGTTGTGGGACTACAAATACGCATTACATCGGGAAAATGAATGATTCTGTGCTGGATAAGTCACTCCATCCGACTAAAGGGCTGTAAGGTAAGATTTTCATTACTTTTGGCGCATATTGCAAGACTTCAATGCAGTGCAAAACTTGCATAGTTGTAAGGAATGAATGGACATTTGACATCGTTTCTATTTCTATTAGAAATGTATTTGTCTAAAACAGTTACACTGGGCCACATTAAATTTTTAAACTGGTCATGCATTTAGGTAGGCGGGGGAGCCGTTGATCATAATAATAAAATTATAATTATTCAGGTTTGTTAATATTATCAATTAATAATTCACTAATTGATTATTTAATCAAATAATGGAAAAAAATATGACCTGTATTTGTAAAGCAGTTTCGTTTGTTGATATTTCGTATTGCATCATTTACAGTACAGGCACGGTTGTTGAGCAATTCTTTTCATCAAAGTTGTCAAGGTCCGAATTTGGATTCTGGGCCTTCCTGTGTGGAGTTTGCATGTTCTCCCCGTGCTTGCTTGTTTTCTTTGGGTATTTTCCTTCCACATTCCATAAACATGCATGTTAGGTTTATTAAGTGTGAATAATAAGAAGGATAATATTAATAATGCATCCGATTTGTATAGTGCTTTTCTAGACACTCAAAGACGCTTTACAATGGAATGGATACATTATTCATGAACTTACACATCCAAACTGTGGTGGTGGTAAGCTACTTAAATAGCCATAATGAATGCAAAAAATATTAGCACTAGCAGGCACAAAGCTGTGTGTGGTTTCAGGACAGGTGCAATAACAATTTACCTATCAGAGAGGGGGCATGTTTTGCGCTGATTAAAACTGTGAATTCAACTGTACAAATCAACAACCACCCAACCAAAATTTTATTATTCATTATTCATTTTTCATTTTTGTATTGGCCTGCCAGCCAGCGCTAACCTTGAAGATGAATACGTATCCAAGTGCGGGTGTGCTGCTGGCAATTTGGGCCCTGTTGGTTCCCGGGGGCCAGTCTTGCCCGAAGAGCTGCAACTGCTACCAGGCCAGTGAAGTCCACTGCACTTTCCGCTCCCTGCTCACCGTCCCTCCTGGATTGCCTGCGCACACGCGCCGCATCAACTTGGGGTAACGAAGTTTGCACGCTTCGCATGTACACAAGCTAATTGTCAGATGGTGCTTTTGTTGACTGTGCAAACACACCTGCAGAGTTTGACAGCGGGTGTCAAAACAACTGCAGACGACAACAAATCCTCCAAAATCCTAGTTCACTTGCTGCAGAACAGTGGTCCCAAGCGCCAGACCGCGGACTGGTACCCATTTGGTACTTTTTTTGTTGTTTTCTTTTTTGTAGCAAAGCATATACGTCCTGATCGGGAATTTCTGCTATCAACCACCCAACATCTACTGATTAATCTTCTTGTCATTGTTTAGCCTATATCCTCATTTCATTCTGTTTACACGTATGCCGAGTCTTCTTGACCACACCGAGGCGCCAGAGAGCAAATGAAGCACCATGAAGCTTTGAACCAATTGGCTGGAATGCTTCAGTGCTTCATGAAGCATCATTTCGCCTTCACTACTCTTTTGACTACGCCATCTAATGTGGGCGGAGCATGGCGGCTAAGTCCGATGACGATTTTGAGGATTCGTCATGAAATTGGATGTGCCCATTAAAATTCATTCATTTTGCATTATTTCCTATCTGTTTTGAAATTAGAACAAAATGGAAGTCAACCAATGTCAGTCGGAGCAAATTTGTTTGATTCTCGAGGTTACGCTGTAAAGTAAAAGATGCTGCTTGGGTGGAATAATGAATTCACTGTGTCTTTTCCCCACTATACAGGTTCAACAGCATCAGCAGGATCCATGACAGTTCACTGGCCGGGCTACAGAGGTTAGAGCTTTTGATGCTGCACAGCAATGACATCCACCACCTGCCGGATGCACTGTTTCGAGACCTGAAATCACTGCAGGTGAACTGGGATGGGAAAAAGATGGGACTTTTGCTGAACCAATTACCATTCTTGGAATGAGGTTGAAAATTAAGAAAGGCACTTCAATTTAAACACATGCATGGCCATTAACTGTGGGTGGGTGATTGTTGTAGTTTGAGGTCTACAAAATAAAAATGTAAGAAAGAAAGAAGTTGAAATCTTAATTTGAGCGTTACACATTAACATCATCTGCCTCAATTCTGACCTGTTTGAGAGTCCCTGTCAGTCATGACAGTATGCAGTCAGTTTTTTTCTGTAACTGACTGACATTTCTAAATTACGTGCATGTAAAAGGTGTCGTGTGATGATGAAACAAACAGACATAACATGATTGGTTCAACAACTGACTTGTTTTGGCCTATTTTTGTACTCTGCAACAACTACAGTGTAAATCCTAAATCATCCCAGGTGCTGACAATTTATGTTACGCCACTGTTAAGTAACCAATAAATTTGAATGAAAATCTGAAGAAAAGGTGCAGAGAGAATTATTATTATTTATTTTTTTACTATTTGAGTAATGTTTGTGGTACCAAATAATGGACAAGCCACCCGGTAGAATCATAACGGTATTACACCTTCTGTTTGGCATTCCCCGTGAACTAGGAAGAAGTCTGGTTCAGTTAAAAAATAAAATAAAATAAAAATAAAAAAGGAAACTACAATTCTCAAATGACTGTTTAGCCTTCCTTTTTCTGTTGAGATCTACAGCAATACCTAAATAAAAACATTTTAAATGAACCCTGGAAAGCTCATCATATTACTTGACAAAGACAAAAACGATAGACATTTTTGCTATAACTACAATTAGATTAGAAACAAGATATAGTTTCAGTTGTCCTTTTTCCAAAAGTATTGCAATTTTTAATTCATTTCATTTAACATGTTTCCCCCCAATTTTAGTTTTTGTTTTGTTAGCTTTCATTAACTATAACCACCTTGTTGACTGACCATAATTAATTATTAAAGTGGCTGCATGCAGGAATCAAACAAATCCATTGCATAAGACTTTCTGTTGACCCCGCAGTGACAGTGATGCAATGCTGCTCACCAAGCCGCTGTTTCTTTCATCTCTCAGCCAAATGTGGGTATACACTGTACTGTATTTGCCATACTGTGATAATAGGATCCATATTTCTGTGCGCCTGAAATTGTCAGCAGCTGGATCTTTACCACTTGTGGAAGTAGCTTCCCTGGAGAGCCGATTTACCATAAGCCTTACAAAAATTCCACAAGGTGGTTTTCATCATCATGCACACTCTTGAAATATTGTTTCCTGTATGATTGGAAGAGGAAGACTGCAGAGAATACGAGAAGGCATACTTCAAATTGTTAGAAATGTGCTACCTAAAGTAGTACATTCTTTAAGTTCACCCAATATTTGCTAATCACATCTTCCGTTCTCTTCTCGTCATAACATTTACTTTTATCTTTAGTCATTGTAATATTTATCATTCAATTTCCACCTCCTCCACCGCAGATTCTAAAGCTGAGCTACAACAAGCTGACAGAGATCCCTTCATCCCAGACTTTTTCTGGCCTGACCTCGCTACTGCGCCTGTACTTGGATCACAACCACCTCCAGTACATCCACCCTAGGGCCTTGCTCCAGCTGCCAAGCCTCCGTCTGCTCCGTCTTCAAGGAAACAGGCTGCATCAGCTGCATCCCCACGCTCTCTGCACACTTTCACTACTCAACACATACTACTTCTCAACACTTCGGTAGGTGTAGTCTCTTGGAGTCAACTTTTTTTTTTTTTTGCATTTAATTAACCTACCATAATTCAGACATGATATACAGTTGTACATTTGAGTTCAAAGGGCCCAAAAGTGATATAATTTTGGTGGAAAACATGCCCCAACGTTTAAGTATTTTATGGAGTTTGAATCTCCATCTTAAATGTAACCTCACTAGACCTCATTTCAGCCAGTATCGAAGGATGGAAGGGAGTGATTTCACTGAGTGTAAATTGGCTGCTACATAGGTTTGCCTCGCGGGCTAGCCACTAAAGACAGGATTTTCAGAGGCAGCATCTCTGTATTTCATTTTCTTTACTGACAGCCATCTAAAAACTTTCCCCTCTCTAGACACCTTGATGTGTCCAACAACAGTTTAAGCACCCTGCCCAAGGCCATCTTGCAGACTGCATCGATGCTGGAAACTCTAGCGCTTCAGGCTAATCCCTGGAGCTGTGACTGCAGGATGAGTTGGTTTCCTGCTTGGCTTTTTGTTCACTCAGGTTTGTGTCTCTTTTTTTTGTCCTTCAATATTAATTCAATTTAAGGAGAGGGCAAAGAGAGAAGGAAAGGGTTAGCATTATAAATGAAAACATAAAGACACCATTTCTGAATGATTGATTAGTCTCTAATGTGTCTTGCAACTTTTTAAAATGTCAAATAAAGCTTGATGGTTGATATACGAGTTACATTTACATTTAAATTCATCTGGTTGTGTTTTTATGTACCTTTGACATCTCCCTCACCACCTGCTTTTAATCTCATGCTCCCCTTTACCTCTCAGAATCTCTCAGTCTATTTAGGAATTTTCACAAAGACACTAAAGAAGACAGGAATTTCAAATGCCTCTCATTGACATGCCAGACTTAACCTCCCGTGACTAATACATATTGGCAGCATTGTGTGCAGGCATTGAAACAAAGGCTAATGCTTGCCATGGAATAATTAGGTTTTGCATATTTACGATTTATGAGCAGATTAAGTAACCGCATCAAATTAGTAAGTGATATGAAGTGTAATTAATAGTACAGAAGAGCGTGCGTGCTAAATTTGGCATTACCAACACACGCAGACAGCTTTGACGTGCACGTTATCATATATGGGATAAGGGATCACTCTCATCTGTCTTTGTCTGTCTTTTCAACCAGATTTAATGAAATGTTCCGGAGGTCCTCAGTGTCCAATATGCGAGGCACCAAGTGCCCTTCAAGGTCAGAGCGTGCTTGATCAGAAAGATCTGACCTGCACCTCCCCTGTCATTACCCTGCGGGGAGAAGATACACCTTCCGAAACTGAACTCGGTGAAATCCTACCGAGTGAATCCTTCAGAGAGCCTTTAGGCGCCGCTTCACTCGAACTGTCGGATCAACAGGGGAACAGCGTTGTACTCGGCTGCAATATCACTCATTCGACGGACTCGCAGGATGGGTTTCCTGCTCCAGACCTCTCCCATCCCTCTTCTTCACCTATTGCCATGGCTCTGTCCTTCTCTCTGGAGTGCCCCGTAGAGAAAGAGAGCTATGACAGTCTTTGGAGGATCCTGGCTTACTATAGTGAGACTGCAGTGCACCTTGAGAGGGAACTCATGCTGAATAAAGCTCCAAAACTGGCCTACCGCTACAGACAGACAGCAGAGACAGAGGGGTATTATAACACTGGAGTCAAAGCCTCCATCTCAACAGGACCACATTGGTTAATGCAGCCGGCTATTGGTATTCAACTTAACAGAGCACATTCCAGCCGAGACACAGTCAGCCTTATCTATTCTACAAGAGTTTCTGCTCATCCTGACCCCACTACAAGACCTGCAATGTCTACTACTGCTTCTCACCCATGGGTACTCATTTTGACTAACCAAACCACCACAGCAGTAACAGCAGCCGCTGGCGCCAGGCTGGAGCTCTCCTGCTCTCTTCTAAGTTCGAGTTACCCCAAAGTAAAATGGATTCTTCCAGATGGATCCAAACTTAACTCGCCATTCAGTAGTCAAGATGGTAGGATTCAGGTCTCTGGCTCTCGTCTACTATTACAGAATGTTGAGCGCTCAGATGCAGGGATTTACTACTGTGTAGCCCAGATTGGCAAAGATTCAGATGTTCTACCACTGCGTCTGGTAGTAGAGGGGTCCTCTGCCCCACCAACAGGTGAGCAAGTCGGACCTCCTGTCACGGGGAGAGTTGGACAGCCTGCTAGCCTGTCCTGCAAAGCTTCTGGTTCACCAGAACCACAGACATTTTGGATGTTACCAAATGGGAATATAGTACACAATGGATTACCAATATTAAGTGGATTTACTCTTCAATCAAATGGGAGTCTCTTTTTTCCAAACCCCTCACTGAGAGATGCTGGTCATTATCGTTGTGTCGCTGTCAACCAGTATGGTAGTGCTTCAGTGTCCATTAACCTAGAAATAAATCCAAGGAAGACTCAGCCACTTGGAGATGCTCCAGTGGGGCCACAATCAGCCTCTGGGCGATCAACAAAGATAAGAGCGCCATTATTCCGTCAAATAGAAGAAGGATCGGGAGATTTAGATGAAGAAGAACAGAGAACCATTGTAATCCACAGGAAACAAAGTCGTATTCAACAACCTTCAAATAGAAAAATTCAAGTCCAGAAGCCCTTAAGACGAGGGCCTTTGAGAGAAGGTCCCTTGAGAAGAGGAGGGAGGCCACAATCACCTGAGCAGAGAAGAAATCGTTACACCACACACAAACAAAAAATTGACCCACTCAAATGGGCTGACCTACTGGCAAAGATACGCCAGAAGACAGCCGCAAACAATAGTGAGGACATCGTAACAGAAAAGCCCACGGCTAAACCATTGAGGGGAGATGAAGACAGTGAAAGTCAAGGGGGTGGTGATAATACAGACACAGAAGGAGCAGATGGATCGGAAATGGAGGGTTCATCAGTTGATGACGCTGTTCTGCGAGAGGAAAGTTTCCAGCCCATTTACCCCACTCACACAGTAGCAGTCACAACGCAAGCAAAGACTGAATCAAAAACAGGCACTGAGAGTCAAGAGTCCTGGATACATGATATTGAGACTGAGAATGTGACACCACCACAAACAACGATACAGACAGACCTTGGCAGCTCCATGACAACATTCGGAACTAATGAAATTGACCCAGATGCAACTAGTAGAGAGGAGCAGGAAGCAAAGCCCACCTCTTCAAGAGTGAGACCTTCAAAACCACAGATGGGACCAATGCCTAATTTAGTCCCAAATGCACCGCCACAAAGCCCTTGGAACTCTCGCAGAAGGATCGGGCAGAGGAGACGGGTCAACAACAGGACGAGGGGGCGACCTATGACACCACGTCGACCTCTAATTGATCATCTCAACCCGATGCCAAAAACTGTGGTGCCTGAAACTACCATCACTCAACTGGTGACAACCACATCCCTACCAACTATACCTGAAAATATTGAGGATATTGAAACTCCTTTTTCAACATCAAATATTGAGATAGTAAATCCTCCACCGTCTTCTGTTCCTACCACTGTTGGGATCACCACTTCAACATCTGAGTTGCCTGCACCGACTCCTTCCTCCCCCACTTCATTAGCCCCCTACGACACAGAGACAAATACAGATGTGATGACTCATTCAGGCAACATACCAGACAGTGCAGAGTCAGCTGTTTTTAAATCACAAACACCGGCGACCACAGACTCTTTTGACGCCTACACAAACACACAAACAACCTGGAGCCTAAATGATGATGGACCCTCAGGCGAAAAGGGTGAAGGGCTGGAAAATAATTTGTTGGACATCCCGAATGAATCTCAATTCTCCACCCCTCTCCCGGCCACCCTCTCCTCCACTGTTTCCTTGACAACAACCCCTTCAATCAGTCTTACAAATAATCGTGTCAGCGTTTCTACTGGTGGCATATCTGTTGCAACTTTTGACGACACACTTCCAACATCAACTACATTTACTCTTATGACTGCAAACCCAATTCCATTGACTTTACCTCCCATAATTCCCTCCATGTATCAAACTACTCAAAGTGCCACTAAATATTCAACTCTTACATCTACGTCTTCTACAACTGTTACTTACCCATCAACTACCCTCTCACCTACTACTAGTTTCATTAGGACAAATAATGCAGATCCATTCAAAGATATTCCCTCAACTACCATCCCTGCGCTTACTACTTCAGAAACTAGTTCTCCTATTTATAGAAAAAGTGCCAACCCATCCAAAATTCCTAAGAGCGACACTACACCCAGTGCACCTTTTATGTCTACCACCCTAACAACAACAGCAGCATCAAGTACTGCTGCGTCATTCAAAGAAAGGCCAAACATCGGCCAGGTCAGCCCCAAGGGGAGGCCTGCGTCTGGCGCTCCACACCAGAGTCGACCCCCAACTGACTGGAGATACCCTGGAGCTAATTTCATTCCAGATTCACACAGCAGCAGGCCACAGTGGTCTCCATCTCCTCTTCCTGCCGACCCACGGGTGAGTCTTAATAAATTACAAAAGTCTATAACCCAAATGTGATTTAAAGCCAACATACTGCTAATATATTCACAAAGCTTTTTTTAGTCTTCATTTGCAGTCATTTAGAAAGTTTGATATTTCTTTAAGAGTATTCTTAAAATGTATTTGTGTTGGTGCATGCCAGTGAAACTGTTATTTGCATTCACACTCACTCAAATGTGCAAGACCTGGGGCAAAAAGCTTAGCCGAAAATGCATAATAGATCTGAAAATAGTCTAATCTCTGATCACATGGCCTGTTGTTAAACCTAAGGGATGTTTATGGCATTTCTCCAATTTGAAGGATTTTTCTGAGCTTCGCCAGAGTCGTTTCAAAAGCAGAGATGAAAAACACATGCTCTATTAGTAACAGCATTATGTGTTTGGGCGTCTAATCCCACTGGATTTATAGCAATCAGACGCTAATTCATTTACAAATCTGTGCAATCCAGTGTGATGAGCCCATTGTTGATCAGATATCAATCTGAAATAACTGTGATTGTAATATTACACGGAAGTGATGAAATTATCAATATTTTGCTGAAAAGATTACCAATTTTTATTAGTGCTTTAATTCTAATTTAGGTTTGTAATCTTTTCATTGTCTGCAGTTTTTTTTAACAGAGGAGTAGGTTTTGTCTTCAGATGTCCAAGGGACTGTTAACATTTATTTTTCTATCTTATGTTTGATGAAAAAAAATCCCAGCAGTCTCCAGCTTTAAGATCCAGGCCAAGGATTGCAGACCCGCATATCAGAACGATGTCGTTCCCAGCAGGAAATGTTGCCAGGCTGACTTGTGAGGCTCAAGGCGAGCCAAAGCCCTCCATCACATGGACCAAGGTTGCCACAGGTGCATGCAGTGTAACAGATATGCACACATTTGGCCCAGCATACATATATAGGCAAAACACACAATGAATTTATATGGAAATGAGGCCAGTCTTATCTTCACATTACATTCATGTCGAACATCTCTCTGCAGACTTGTTGAATCTGATTTGTGTGCTGATATATAAACCTCAGCAAATAGTGTGGACCTCCTTGGAACAGACAAACCTACTGTATGTTTTCCATTTCCAGAAACAAAAAGTAATTTAAATGTCATGTACACAGCTGCAGATTTTGTCACTGGAGCAGAAAAAATAAAGACTTCCTGCAGTCACACATTTAAATTAATATACTTACAACAACCAAATGTCTCAGACTGGCTAATACAATGTATTATGGTTGACCTTGTGCGCAATGACATACATGTATGTGAACAGTATTGTGAAAAATTCTTATGCCACCTCTAGCTGTTATTTTTTTTATTTATCCATTCACGGCTGACATGATGTCAAAAGGAAAACCGATTACAGGACAGTGTTATCAGAATCAGAATCGTCTTTATTACTGGTTAAGTATGTAAAAACACACAAGCAATTTGTCTCCGGTAGTTTGAGCCACACCAGTATTACAGTAACAAGGAACTAAAACAAAAAAGAACATTGAACATTGAACACGGATTACATTATCATTGCACAATTGGCTGATAATGTCTACGTTTTTTCTATCTGCTCAAAATTTCTGCCAATTTGCCCCTTCTGATGGTTTGTCTGGATCTTTGTGTCTCAGGAGCGGTGATGTCTGTTCATTCCAGGGCTCAGCGGTTTGAGGTTCTGGCAAATGGTACCCTTGTTATCCAAAATGTACAGCTCCAGGACAGGGGCACATACATTTGCAGTGCACACAACTTCCTGGGTCGTGACAGGTGAGGCCACTCAAGTTATGAATATCAATGCACCATACTTTAGATGAAGAATGTGTTATAAACTGAAAATGTTTTGTCTTAACATGACAAGGCTGCTAACCACCCTGGAAGTGTGGACGCGCCCGCCTCGAATGCAGCTGGCAAGCTATAGAGAAGCCACGATTCATCAAGGCGGAGAGGTCCACCTGGAATGCCAGGCCAGCGGTGTTCCGACTCCTCTGCTCTCTTGGGTTCTTCCGAACCGTGCTGTCCTGACCTCCATGGCTAACTCCAGCAATCGAATCAGCATGGACTCAAATGGAACCCTCCACATTTCATCAACATTACCAAGTGACCGGGGGGCATATCGCTGCGTGGCCTCCAACTCAGCTGGGGCTGCCAGTGCTTCGGTGCGCTTACACGTGTCGTCGTTTCCCCCGGTGATACAGCAACCAAGAGAGGAAAGCCTTCTATTGGCTCAGGGAGGACCTTTTTATGCTCACTGCACTGCCAGAGGGGCCCCACCACCAAATTTGCGATGGCGTGTCCCAGATGGGGCTCTAGTTCGTCCATCCCAATTTCTCCATGGTAACCTTTTTGTGTTGCCAAACGGGACCCTGCATATTCGAAAGATTGGGCCTAAGGATGTGGGGAGTTATGAGTGCACTTCTTTTAATGCAGTTGGAACTGATAAGAGGACTGTGAGGGTGGAAATTAAAGAAGAGGCACAACAAGGAGAAGTGACAAGAGATACAAAAAACATGTCACTTTCATCGCCTCTTCTGAAAAACAGATCTTCGCCCCATCCTGGCTTCCAGTCAAAGCCGCTTGACTCTGCCAGATTGACCCCTCTCAGTCCCAAATCCCCATTTTACCCTCATCAGTCCGCTTATGCTGACTCAGCCTCTAAAATCAATAGAACAATCATCACCTCGCCCTCACAGCTGACTAACTTGACACAAATGTCTATGGCCACACATAACACCACACACCCCTCTCACACGTCTGATAAAAGCAGAGCTTCAGTTATTGTACACTCTTTGCCAGTCTCTCCATTCAGCAAAGCCCGAATTGTCTCAACCTCGCCCCCTGTCACTGCTGTGTCCTATGGGGATAATCTGCAGCTCCACTGCTCTGTAACGGGCAACCCACCCCCCATCATCATTTGGAGGACCCCCAGCAGAAAACTGGTTGATATGCATTTCAGGTATGAGGGCAGAATCTGTGTATAATTGTACTAGTGGTGCATCCTTATTGCGTCTCACTCTGTCTTTATCATCTGTTCAAACTGAAGTTTCGACCAACGTCTGAAGGTGCACCAAAATGGCACACTGTCCGTTCAGTCAGTGACAGAGCTGGATGTCGGAGACTACCTTTGCATTGCACGCAACAAAGTCGCTGACGATTATCGCCTCCTGCGTGTGTCCGTGGTGATCAAGCCTGCAAAGATTGAGCCCAAGCAGCCTTTCAATCAGATGGTGTCATTTGGAAAGGCACTGAAGGTACCTCAATATACAAAAATGTTAAGCTTCAATCAGACTGTCTCGGACTACACAAGAATAGGTCGATGCTCAAATGACATCCTGCAAGCTTTGAGGGATTATTTATCAGCGTCAAAGAAATCCACTGATTAGATTTATGACACAAAATGTCCCAAGTGACTGAGGTCGGTGATCTAATCAGTATAGTCTTAAACCAATCTTCAAACTTTCATGGATTTGGAAACAAGAACTTTATTCAATTATAGTTGTATCAGATTTAAGATGCTTTAGATATCTTTGGTTAAAGCCAGAAGTGGGGGGGCTGATTGCTAGGCTGGTTCTGCGACTGTTCTGTGAAATGTTTATTTTCTAGTACATAATGATTTTGAGAACATTTAATTTTCTATTACTGCCGAGTTCCCCAACCATGCAGTGTGCCACACTGCTTCATCAGTCAGCTTTCATGGTTGACGGTGAATATTTAACAGCTATTTAGCAGCTTTCTGAAAAAGGTGAGGTGACATGCAAGAGAGAGGATATCAAATTACCGCAGCAGCTTGTTTCTATTAGTTTCTAATTCAGTTTACATGTATGTACATTGAATTGCACGGGGTGTGAGTCAAGTGACAATGTTTCAAAAATGATTCACCACATGTCCACATTACCTTCTACAAAGAATTGATTCCATTAGTAGACTTTTACACTTTGGTCATTGCAGGTGGACTGTTTGGCATCAGGATTACCAGACCCGGCAGTCAGTTGGAGTCTACCAGATGGGACCATGGTGAACAGTGTGTTGCAAGGCGAAGAAAGAGCAGGGCGGGGACGCAGGCTTGTCGTTTTCCATAATGGAACATTGCTGGTTCCAGCAGTGGGCAGGGGAGAGGAAGGCGAGTACACTTGTTATGCTGAGAATCAAGGAGGTCAAGATACCATGAAGGTAAAGTTGAAGCTGAAGTAAAAAAAAATGTTTTTTTAAATACTTCCTTCTTCTTTTTTTTATTTTTATTAAAGATGTTTTCGTTCAAAATATTTCCCTTCAGGTTCATGTCAAGGTCATGATGACAGCTCCACCTACCTTCGATGATGACAAAAGTTACCAAGTTATTAAAGTGCGTCAGGGAGCTACAGCGGTCATTCGCTGCCAGGCAACTGGGGATCCCCCACCAACAGTCACCTGGTTCTCCCCAGCACATCGTGTCATCCCAGCCAGTTCTGGTTTTTATTCCGACCGAGTTGCGGTGGCTTCTCCTGGAACTCTGGAGGTGCGTCAAGCACAGAAGATTGACACAGGAAACTATACATGTCGAGCAAGCAACTCAGCTGGTGAACGAAACATGGTAGTAGGCCTCGAAGTGGACGTACCTAATAATGGAAACAATGGCTATGGTGCCAACAATGGTCGGATAAGAATAATCAATGGAATGGTTCTTAATCCAGTCCCCAGGAGTGATAGTGAAAATGGATTCAAAAAGCCTAATAGTGGAATCACAACCCAGCTTGGTCGTGTTGTCAGCATTGGTGTGAACAGAGGTGCAAATACAGGCATCCAAGCAAGTAACAGTGGAACCATGAATAGAAATGCACATGGAACTTTGCATAGTCTGATAAGAAACGGTCATAGTTCAATTAGAGAAGCAGGTGATGCAAGCAATCTTGGTGCAAGAAGCAACGAAGTCGCAGCGGAAACGGCTAACGATGCAAATCCCAGTAGGGATACCACCGTTTCTAGAAATGCCATGTTTACAAGCAGTGTTACTAAGAACGGCGATGGTCGAGTAAGTTGGGTCAGAGGTAACTCGGGAGTGACCAATGACAAAAATAGGAGCAGTGCTACCAGCGCAGGCACCAGTAGCACCTCTAACAAACTTGTGGGTGTGGTAACAACGGGAAAGCAGCGCATAATGAAAGGCCAAACTGTTCTGTTGCCGTGCCCGTCTCATGGATCCCCTCCCTTAACCTGGTATTTGCCTGGTAATGGTGTGCTACCAGCTCCGTACTATGGCAGCCGGCTCACGGTGCACCGAAACGGTACGCTGGAGCTTCGGGCCGCGCGGTTGAGCGACAGCGGTACTTTGGTGTGCGTGGTGAGTGGCGAAAAAGGTGAGACAAGGATTCAAGTCGAGCTGGAGGTCTCAGAGCCGCAAGAAGCATCCCGCCCGCTTTCGTCTGTGGCATCTCGCTCGGCAGCTGCGCAACAAGCTTCTCAAACGGGACAGTTGTTGCCTGTGGTGCCGCATCCCCCAATTCCTGTTTCTCAAAAAACGCTACCGAGTGGGCCATCTTCGTTGGTAGCCGCTGATCCAGTCGGCCCTCCCTCACCCTCTGCCATCTCAGCACCAGCAGTGAGCACTCAAACTGCTTCTTTGATGAGCATTACAAATGGAGAGACTCTTCGCCTACCTTGCTCTTCTTCTCAAGCCCCCAAACACTCTGTGGGCTCCCTTTCTTGGACTTTTCCCAGTGGCAAGGTCCTGTCCAGGGGTGAGAGCGGGGATTCTGGCCGGTATTTAGTCCAAGAGGATGGGACGCTGGTGATCCAACAGGCATCCGTGTTTGACCGAGGCACTTATACCTGCAGGTCCACGAGCCCTGATACGTCCTTGGTTTCACTCGTCACGGTTCCCGTCATCATCATCGCCTATCCCCCGCGCATCACAACAGGACCTTCACCTGTGACCTACACACGTCCTGGTGTCGCAGTGGAGCTGCCCTGCCTCACCATAGCAACTCCCCGGGCAATGGTTACCTGGGAAACGCCAGACATGACACAGCTGAGGGTGCTGGGCCAGGCTCGTATCTATGGTAACCGTTATCTCAGTCCTCGAGGTTCTCTGGTGATACAGAAACCGTCGAGTCGGGACACGGGATTTTACAGGTGCACAGCCAAAAATGTGATAGGGGTGGACACCAAGACGACATACCTGCATGTTATATAATGAGGTAACGAACATGTACACGGCACCTTTTGCTGACTTAATTTAATGTCCCTCATGCCCAAAGGAACTGCAAAGCATTGTTGAGATATTATCAATGTTGAAGACTCCAATACAATAGAGTCTTTGTGTGTTTGTCCGAAGTCAGTTTCAGTGTTTTGTATCAGTCAAGGTTTTTTGTTTATACACACAACCATTTACTAAATGTGCCTTGTCATTATGATATGACTAAAACTCATTTCAAAATGGTGCTCAAGTTCAAATATTTCTTATTTTATGATGTGCAACACACTACATTTTGCACAGTTTCCAACTCACTAGCTGCCAAATTTAACAATGCAAAAGTTCAAACATGGTGCTTCACTGGTCTAAATTTAAAATGCTTTGGACAAATATTAATTTTTAATGTGTAATTCAAACGCAGTAGAAATTCATCATCTAAAAGTATTTTCCTTGGGGACTGCTCATCTTCTCAATTTGATTTTGAATGATATGCTTGCCTGCGTCTTCTCACAATTAATGCAGCAGTGTGATAAGGTTTGAAGACATTTGAAAATGTGTTTGCCAGACAAAGTGTATCTTTGTCATTATTGTGATGATTGATAAAAAAGGGTGTTATTTCACATCTGCGCACGATAGCAGCTCATTGCAATATTTTATTTTTATTTTTATGATTTTCATTTTAAGTTATTGATATTGTAAAGACTTTTTGAGAGTGTTGAGTTTCCTTCTGACAGGGGCGGGGAACCTACTGGCCCAATGGAGCATTTGATTCGGCCCGCCATACAATTCTAAAAAGAAACAATACATTTATAGTGATAAATATTATTGTTTTCTTTTTGGAAGACTTTATTTAAAACAAAAAAAGTGATGGGTCAAAGGATCCCCACCCCTGCCTTATGAGAAAAGGGAAATTATGTGTTATGTTGAATCTGTCGAGCAATAAGAAAGAAGTCTTATATTTTTAACAGAATCAATTTATTAATAAAATGAAAAATAATACATACTAAGTCTTATATTTTTTCTTGAGTTTGTTTATCTTGGGAATAACTCTCCTCATTTCAAACTCAGCTGTCGAACCGGGTGTGAGTTCTCATACTGCAAGCGCAACACATGATGATGAGATGACATCATATTCTTTGCACTGGAAACTGCAATAAAACTCTCATGATCCTGCAGTGCCAACGGAAAGACTCCCCAAACGCCTTCTTGTCTGTTCTCACATCACCACCAAAATATCTCAACTTCAAATTATACGTTATATCATGATGTCGCAATTAACGATCACCTGATTTTAACAAGATTACCAAACACCAAATTTGTTCACCGATGTTATTGAGATGAGTCATGTAAACATCACATCTGTTGGTTGGCACAACAGCGACCGTGCTAATTGAAAGCATTAGCATCTACCACCCAGTGGTAAGCATATTTCACTTTTTCTGTGGCGCACGTTTGATTGGGCCCATTGAGTAAAGAGATCTAACATGTTTTGAATTAACTGCTCATGGTTTCGCAATTCCTTTCACCGTGGCCCACCAACGTAATGGCTCCTCGATTTCGGCAAACAAATCATCGGTTTTAGAGTGACACATCGCAATGACAGATGGTACAACATTTATTTGGGCAGTCATGCCAAGAAGAGTAGGGCAATCTATTAAAACAGCAGGTTTTATTGTGTGAAGTGTACCACAGGATTATTTTTATTTTTTTCAAAAATTTGCTATATTCAGCTAGAGGTTAAAGGCAAGATGAATTCATTTTTAGTTTCAATTTTAGTTAGAGAAAAAATAGGAACTAGACTGTTGATGACTACTGATATTCAAATGAATTACATATTACTGTATGTTAAGATGATGATAAAGAAAGCAGCATGATGGTGCACACTGACTATTATGTTGGTGTTCAAACATTCTCAGACTTGAAATTTAAGTTTTTTAAGTATGGTATACCGGTAAATTGAACTTAAGGCCTATTTGAAGAAAAGGAAAAAAACGGTTGTTTTGTTTAAAAACAAAACATCCAACACTAAAGCAACAACCAACCATCAATCAATCAGGGCACATTTAAACAAACGACACTTACATTCATGCCTATGCACAATTTAGAGTCTTTAACCCACTAAGCCAGACTAACCACATAAACCAAAAATAAATACAACATTCAAATGATATGTTTACTTTCTTGGCTAATCAATTTAAAAACATGAGCAAAAATGTTATTTTATTGAAGATCATTTACACAAATGCAGACATGGAGCATGTTGTCATACTTAACTGCCACATCTGCTGACATTTTACTCTGTACTTTAATGACAGCTTCACCATTCCAACTATTTCAAACTGGGTTTCTAACAACACACAAATTAACAGTCATCTCATATGTTTCTAGGAGAACTAGAATTTGTGTATTTAAATGGAAACCAGGTTACCCTGTTTTTTCTTCTTCTACTTTTTTTTTTTTTTTTTTTACTTAACTGAGTTTTGCCGCTCAGAGAAGCAACGTGATTTCCTACTGCACTGAAACAAGCTCATAAAGTGGATGAATTGCTTCCAAATACGTTTTGCTTCTGATTACCTGCTTTAATTGCTATCAGCAATCATAATAAGTATATTTCCCATTGAGATGTCTCAATTCTTTTAATGTTCATTTGGAAACCAATACATTTTCCTCAACGCCTCATTAACTCACACCATCATAAATTAACATTTGCCAGTGTTTTTTTTTTAAAACTTCATTTCCTCATGTGCCTACAACAAGTAACTGACCATAATAAAAAGGGATATCTTCTAATGGAAAAACTGCATTATAGAATTCTTAGAAAATCAGGTGTCCTTCATCAAAAATTATGAATTGATTTTTTTCCCTCATCAATATGCATTCATTCAAGTATGCATTCAAGCCGGAAGAAAAGAACAACCTTTTGTATTGTGTATGCCCTTGAACCTACAGTATGTAGAAAAACCTGTGACATTTTGTTGTAAGCTATCCAAACATCCACAGTGACTACAAGCATGAATTTATGGATGACTGTTCAGGAGAGGAGAAACTGATCAACACAGCAGAAGACAAGCAGACCCACAGAAAAGAACACTGCAACATTATTTTTTATATTGTTAATATTTTTATGTGTTGGAAAGACACCCTCGAAGATAAGCTGATGCATTTCAACAATAAATCAATATTCTCATCACACAGACAATCCACAGACCATAACAGGAACACTCATTGTACTTGAACCCCCTCAAACTACACTGAACAAAAATATAAATGCAACACGTGTGTTGTCGCTCTCATTTTTCGTGAGTTAAACTCAAAGATCTAAAAACTTTTTCTACATACTCAAAAGGCCATTTCTCTCAAATATTGTTCATAAATCTGTGTTAGTAAGCATTTCTCCTTTGTCAAGATAATCCATCCCACCTCGCAAGTGTGGCATATCAAGATGCTGATTAGACAGCTTGATTATTGCACAGGTGTGCCTTAGGTTGGCCACAATAAAAGGCCACTCTGAAATGTGCAGATTTGTTCTTAATTATGGGGGCAATCATAGAGTTTGATTAGGTTGCTGTCATCTGTGAAGAGCACCATCGAATGTGAGCATTAGCCCGCCATGTAAGTTACAGTATACCAACTAAGGAGGCTATCAGCATCTAAGAATAACCTGTGTTGAACTGTATTTTAGTACAACTGTCTACTCTAGTTATAGTAGAATATCCTTTAAAACACAAATTACAAAAAGATTACTTGGTTACTGCACAAGCACAAAGTTTAACATGTGTGCCACATTCAAACGAACCCCGTCATTCATCTGTTTTGTTGTTGTTGCTTTTTTTTTCTCTTTTATTCAGCTCCAAGTGATATGGTTTCCCCATCTGTGCAAAAGAAGAAAGCCTCGATTCAAGGCTGCCCTGTCAGCAGCTCACCCTTTCAACGCACCCCGTCGCACATACTTCACACAGTGATATCACCCCTCTCAAACCGGCTGTGTTTACACTCACGCTTAGACCCATCATCATTGCCTGTTAGTGTGATATGCATCGGTCCACAGTCTCGCTACGTCAAACTAATAGAATGAAGAGGACTGTAGGTTACAGGAAGAGAGAGAGAGAGAGAGAGAGAGAGAGAGAGAGAGAGAGAGAGAGAGAGAGAGAGAGAGAGATTTTTTAATGGGTACGATTAGTCAATTAATCGATTCTAAAAATATTCAATAGTGACAGCACTACTCATGATAGATATTGTTATAGGTATTGTTTAAATTGGAGGCACTCACTGTTACAACCCATTATCATTTATTTTGGAGTTTAAATTTTCAGTTTCTGAAGGACCAATGATAGAAGACAAAAAAAAAAAAAAAAAAAACTAAGAAAGG
Source organism: Vanacampus margaritifer (assembly GCF_051991255.1). NCBI lineage: Eukaryota > Metazoa > Chordata > Actinopteri > Syngnathiformes > Syngnathidae > Vanacampus > Vanacampus margaritifer. The sequence goes on from NC_135442.1 coordinate 11,123,505, forward strand.
AGTCCAACACTGTTCACGTCAGCCTTAAAGTGAATTCAGCTGAGAGTCAGTGACCTCACCATCAAGCATCATATTTCACACCAGGGGAGACAACTGGTCACTGCTGAGAGCACACTCAGATGGGTGTGTTATGGCGCAGTAGAGGGTCAGCTGTGTGTGTGTGTGTGTGTTACTGTGTTGCCATGGAGACACAGAAGTACCTGTCTGTGAAAGTGTTTCAGACAGAAACAAGTCAGGTTCTGACTGAGGCTTTCGGTTAGTCACAACATCATGACGCTCCTCCGCTGATGCACTGCTCAATCACGGCATTCAAAATAAATCATTAAAACAAAAGAAAATTATAAATCTTATCCGTCACTGCCAATGTGTAAACTCCGGCAGGCCAAAGAGCAAAAAAAGCCTCAGTCTGATTAACAAACCGCTGGCACAAGTCATTCGCCGTTGTCAAGCAAACTCATAGACTATATTTGGTGACATCACACCAATGAATTAACTTGATGAAGAGCCTTAAAGCAACAAATCTGGAGGTTTATTTTGGTATTTTTCACATAAATTGCAGGATATTAGTACATCTAGTCTGCCCCTGCTGCCCTTCAACTACTTAGAATCCACAACCCCATACCCCCTTCACTCCACGGTGCTAAAAATAGTTATGCAAACGCTTACACCTCAACATGTGCCTGCACAATTCAAAATGAAACAATATGAACTCAATTTAAAATAAAAGACAATAGACAGTAAAAAAAAACAAAGCCATAGCCGCAGCCAAACATGAACTGAATGCAATACAGAAGACAACAATGTGTAAAGTGGACCCCCGTTACATAAGTACGAATAATAGAATTTTTGTGAATAATTGACACTCCCCTGATACTCATAGTTTAAATTATAAATATACCAAAAACTATGACTACACAACAGTGAGCATATCAATTGCTGTACAATTAAAAACAGTACAATAAACAGCTTATAACTAAGTACAATACGCACACAGATACACAATGTGTCAGTATTTGTACATCCACGTCAACAATCCTGAAGATGCGGATGAAGGATTACTGCAGCGATGCAATCCGGTGTAAACCAATGAATATTTCACGGCACGCTTAAGGGCAAGAGTTTCAGTAAATCGATGGTGCCGACGCTCCGGCCTGTGCTGGTGGTAAAGGCCGCTGCTTTTTAGGCAACAAATGAGCAGTTAGCGCTAGAATGCTTGTTTTTCTGACATGGTTACAGCCGACAGCAATGGTTTGCTGTCTCACTTAAAAAGGTAGATTGTGAGATGAGAAGTTTGTTAGTTTGGAAAAAAAACAAGATTGTTTGCAAGGCAAAAACCGAGACGCCGGAACGGGACCTGCATAACATCGGCGAGACTTCGGACCTTAAGGCTCCAATCCCGGCCTGTCCCGATCAACCCGGGACACCTGGCCACCCTATGTAAATATCATTCATACATATACACAAATAGCATGCATATCTGTAAAAAAAAATGTCTATTAAGATGCACATAATGTATTTGTACTGAACATGACATGGACTTGACTTACTTTTGGTTTGCCTAAGTTTGATGTTGTTGAATATTTTACATGGAAAATGTCACAGTAATTTGTTACTGTATTTTGCTGTTTTTAGGTATTCCTAAGATTTATTGAGTGTCTACTGTGCAGGGCGTGTCAGACAGATGGTGAGTGATGTTCTCATGTCAGGGCAGTCGCCGTTCTCAGGAGGAGGGGGGAAATGACTCATGGGTCATGTTAGTGGATGGCCTACATTAAGTGGAACCCTGACAACAGCGCCGGAAGACAACACACAGGCATGCAATCAAACATTAAAATAAATAAATACATCATTCACTGCAGATATGAAAAAATGACAAGAAAGGTTAGATAGCTGGTTTGAGCTGTGTGAATTTCCATCCTTTTAAAATTTGAAATATGCCATGACTTAGCTGAGATATGAAGCAACAAAAGAGGCTTTCTGGAACACAATGCTTGCGCGGATTACGCATTCAAGTCGTGCTCGGAGGGACAAAGATTTCCGCAAGAGCAGAGCTGGCGCAAAGATAGCACCAGGCATGAACCCGGCTATCACAAAACGAGGGACGTCTCACAATGATGAGACTTCCTCCACAAAATCCACCCCCATGTGACATGTTACAGCGGCTAATGGTAAATGGATTGGACTTATACAGCGCCATGTATCTTTTTTAAAAGAAAGTATGAAAAAAAAACGTTCACATTATTGCCTCTTTTGTGACACACATTGTATGTGCCCTGGCTAGCGACCAGTCGAGGATAAACCTTGTCTCCAGTTCACCTCTGACCTTCACGAGGCCAAGCATTATTAGATGGCTCGATGGATTTTGCATGGCACTTAGTGATTAAGGGAATAAATCTATTTAAGAGGCAACTTCGAATCACGGATGAGTTAAAGCACTACTTTTTCCAAAAAAGTAACATGCCTTTTCACCATAGCACCATCTGCCTCTGGGGCTGAGGGAAATACAATCTGCAACCTTCTAATTTGTAGCTGTCCACTTCCTGGGGGCGGGAATTGCAGAGTAACTCAAGATATAAGTATAGTGGGGAAAAACGACAGCCTCAAACCAAAATGAACAAGAATTCTAGTTTAGAGTCATAAGATACAGCCAAGCTCCTGCAAAAAAAAAAAAGAAGAATTGCAACCTCTCAGTCTAGCAATAATTAATCATACAGTACATGATGCACAACTGACTCAAAGAGAGCCACCATCGAGAAGTGCCTGCAGGCAAAAGGTTGAAGGTCATTCTGATGATGGCGACCATGCATAGGGGCAAGGCCAGGCTTTGCGTTCCTTGTAAGCTACAGAAGCGGTAAAGACACACCCACTACCCATGACTAACATTTTGCCGGCTATGAGGCAGAGTGCCGGAGTGAATATGTAGACAGCATCTTGGATTGACTGTTTGCACAGATGTTGTCATAAGAAAGTTCTGATGATTATATAATCTAAGATCCGAGGCGAGGGCTATTATCATCTGCCCATGTTGTGGCCGATTTGTCAGTCCATGTGACTGAAAGAAATTCTTTATTTTCAGAATGTTTTGCTTCCTGTAACTACAGTCCAGTAAAATGTATTGCTTGTATGACACATAGGAAACATCCATCCATCTTGTAATGTCAAGTCTTCACGGGATGAAAACCAGAAAACACATGCTGCACATTTGTTCCCCCTCAAATGCATCGAAAGCGCAGACGAACGTATTGACACCGATGCACGCGCGGCGGAGATAATGACTCATGACAACGATCTTGCAGCAGGTGAGTTTGCCAGAAGTGAATTAGGATGGGAAAGATTAGCAGTGGATAACAGGATTTGAGGAGTGCATAAAGGAATGCATGACTAGATAGACAAGTATGAGGGAGGATATGAGGAAAAAGCAATAAATCGGCAGATGTAAGAGTGCTATATGTGAAACAATGGCAGTTGATTTATGGGAGTCCTCTCGAGAGTTGAATCAAAAAAATCTTGTGGAGCAATGTGAATGGAACGATGATGAATGTGGACAACTGGATAGTGCGATGAGCTCAGAGCAGAGAAAGCAAGAGTATAATATTAAATCGGGGGGGGGGGGCTTTTTTGGGAACGTGATATCGCAACTAGAAATTCTGTAAAATAATAATAATAATAATAATAATAATAATCACCTTTCAATCACAATAAAACCGTATAACTTCATTATTTCTTAACATGTCTCCTATCCCTTTCATTTGATCTCAGGGAATCTCTTCCCCGATTGGCTGTTAAGAATATCAACCAAAAAGCTTGGCCAAAATTCAAAGGGTTCTCCATATTGATGCGTCCAAATTACTGTGACATTTCAATTGGCGTCTCTGGCCCTACTTGAATAGAGCAAATGGGACTCATTTTTTTGTAAGAAGAGCAGTGTATGCAGTAGAACTTTAGCAATCGTTTTATCCCCCACCCTCAAATTTATTTGTTATAGAGGATTTTAGAGGTGCTTGAAGTGCTCATTCTATGTTGTTATTTTTTAAGCACAAAAAGCTGATCTATACTGGCCAAAACAATCTTCATGCAGATCAGTTCAAAGGGGGAACAAAGCCAACCAGAATAATGGAAGTTGCTCTGATCAGAGATGAACATTAACTGGAAAACAGCTGCTCTGAATGACAGTCTGCTTACTTCACAGTAATGTCTGATAGTTCGATGTCCGATTCGCTTGAGAGGCCGATTCTTACTGAACTAATGTCTCACATTAAAAGGAACCCTGACTGTAATGACAAGTTTGCTCTATATTATTAATTTGGTTGTTACTAACATAACTATGAGATTCATTATTCAAAAATAATTTCCAGTTTCATACATTTTGTAGAAACTTTATTTGGACGTAGGCCGCCATTGTTAATTACGTCGCATTACATTAAGTACGTAGTGACGTAGAATGGCGGCTGAAAGAAAGAAAGAAAGAAAGAAAGCCTCCGTAATGTTCCTAAAGAGACGATCAAAACTCTTGAATTTCTACAAAATGTATTAAACTGGAAATTATTTTTGAAAAATTTATCTCATAGCTATGTTAGTAACAACCAAAAAAAAATCATATAGAGCAAACTTGTCATTACATCGGGGTCCCTTTTAAGACAATTAATGCTTTTAAATTAGTTGGACTTGAGGCATTTGAGACTGGTGGTTCCACAACGGTGATGACACAGTAAGAGCACAGCGGCAGACCAGAAGCTGTACAAAATAAAGTGAGGGCTCTGCGGACATCTGTTTCACGTCAGACACAGGTTAAAGGCTGATAGCAAGACCTGGAGACTGGGACAGTTAAGAAGGGGGAAAATGAAGCCCACAAAAAGAAAAAGGGAGTGTAGGCAGTGTGGAAAACATTACATCGATAGAAGTACCTAATTGGAGGAGACAGACATTATTGGCTGCAAAAAAGGTAATGGTGTATCTTGTAAAGTTTGTGTCTCAGACAGAAGCTAGGATATAACCAAAAGAGTAACAAAAGATAAAGCAGAATTAACGCTCACAGGTAAAAGCGCTTGGTGCGGGAGCTGTGACGCAGAGAGAGCTGCTTAATATCAGCGAGCCTTTTACAAAAGGCGATGCACTGTACAGGAGGAGGCTTTTATATAGATGTCCTCGCGCTTTCACTGACCCACATCAACGAGAACATTTCCATCTCACGCTTGCTATACCCACAAGAACAAACTCTTTTTGTGACTAAAGATAATAAAGTTGCTTTTGCATAAGATTATTGCTGAAACAACACTCACGGTCGTTCATTGGTGCAGCGATGAAGCACACATTTGAAAAAAGGTAGCGAGCAATTTTGAAAACGGCGTCAATATAACACCCATCTTAATGTTTTTGAAAAATGTTGAAAATGTACATTAAGGGTTTGATAAAACAGATGTGGGAGCTGATTTACTAATCAGGCACTTATAGGGGTTGCGTCTGCCAAACACCCAAAATTGCAAATAGCAAACTGTCCATGTTTTTATGTGCACGGAGGTTTGTGGGTATACCAAATTTCGTGGCTCACATTCACAACCTTTACCACATTGTAAGGATGAAGATATCCTAAGATTCAAGAGCCTTTACACTGAATGCTCAGGTCTTAATAGGTGGATTATCCCAAATGCAAATCCATTAGAAGTAGTAGAAATGTATGTTATTGTTTATTTGTTCAATAATCGTACAGTTTTCACACGTTTGGCCCACGAGCCTTAAAGCTTCACACATGGAATATGAGCTGCTTTCCTGAGGAGCCTCAATGATGCGAGCTGGGTAACATTGAATCCCCTTCCTGATTAAACTCAAGTCAGACGCTTGTTTCCCCATGATTTCTCCACAAGATTAAATTTGTAGGAGTTAGTGACAGCACAGCTGTGCCGTCTTAATTCTTTATCGCAGGGAAAATTAGGTTTCGTGCAAGTGCTAAAAGGTTTGAGACAGCATAAAAGGTATGGAGAGAGGGAATACAAAGAAGAGATTCAGCTGGGGGAATGACAAGGAGACACATTTTAGACTCCCCAGTGATAGGCCTTGTCACACAGCCGATGTTTTTATGGAAGTTAATGAAGCTATTTGGAACAAGTGTACTGAATAAGACTTAACTGAATCGTGTTGCGGTTTTGAACTGTAACTTAAAACAAAAATATAAAAGTTTAACACCAGTCTCAACCCTAAATCCTAACTCCAAAACCCAAACCCCAACAACCCGTAAGACTTTCCTCCAATTCCCGAGTCCTTCATTGCCCTATTTAGGCACGGTGAAAGCAAATGGTGGTCAGCGCGGCCATTTGGTGAAAGTAAACCATTTGGGGTATTTATTGCCTGAGAAAAAACATCAATACAGTTCCTGTTTGTTTTTCCTAAATGAAAATATTTCCTTACAATGTGTCCATACGGTATATATTGATCAATGACATTGGCTAGTGGTTAAGTCATCAGTACCGTTTAAAGATATTGATTTTAGCTCATCCGTCTCTTCCTGCAAAAACATAATGAATCGCTTCATTTTGCAGTGTTTCAATGGCTTGTGAATACTTTTTAGTGCATCATATTTATATGCTGAGGTCTGAGCTCTGTTTTGCTGAGAAAGCTTATGTACAGTATAAGTAGGGTTACCATTTTCTGTTTAGTTGGAACTTTACTCTGCGGGGAGTTGTTAAATTAAACAACTATTGAAAGTGGTCTCGAGAGCGGAAACATTTCCTGCACTTCATTAATAATGTAGTTGGTTGCATATACAGGAAGTTCTCTTCTGACCGGTCACAATATTAGGTATACTTGCACAACCTAGTGAGATTAAAAGGGAAAGTCAACCTTACACATTTCTTGACAATAAAATGTTATATGTGACCTCACTAGTCTAAACATGACATTCTGATTTATATTTACATTTTGAGTTATGGAGCAAAATCCAGCCGTTTTTATCCATCTCAGGAGGCGGCCATTTTGCCACTTGCTGTCAACTGAAGATGAATGACATCACAGTTGCTTAGGGTTCAGGCAACTGCCAATCACAGCTCACCTGTTTTTTGAAGCTGAGCTGTGATTGGTTGTTTCCTGAGCCCTGACCAACTATGATGTCATTTTCACTCGACAGCAAGTGGCTAAATGGCCGCCTTCTGATATATATATATATTTTTTTATTTTATTTTTTTAATGGGATTTTGCTGCTTAACTCATATTCCACTAACACAATATTAACCAGAATATCACATTTAGACTACTTGGGCTGCATAGAACATATCAATGTCAAGAAAAAACTTACCCCTTAATGCTCAGTTTTGATGTTTTCAATAAATACAGTATGTTTACTGTTTTGGTTGTAGAGTTTGCATTGTAGTCAATTAAATTCCTTTTTCTTAAACTCTGCAACAGGATGTTCAATGTCAGTGTTGTATCCATGGCAACCCAGTAAAGAGTTGAAACCACTGCATGCCTCTTTTGGCAAGGATTTTACCGAGAAGTCAACTGTGATTGAAAAGTCGGTTCTGTGTTTAATATTTGCATCTGCTCTTGCATGAATTTACGAGCGCTAAACAGACACTAGTGTGGACGTATTCAAGCATCCTTAATGATCTGTGTGCATGTCAGCGTGATGCAGTGCACAAGGAGATTAATCTGGGCAAATCAACGCTAGTGTGTGTGTTTGTACGTGGATGACAGGCTGCCGGGAGCGCAGGCAACACCATCAGAAATTTAACAGGATGGCGTTGTGAGTCAGCAAACCGGAGGCGATCTGAGTCAACTCACGACTGGTGCTTGGTGTCTCTTGTGTGTTTGCGTGTGTGTTGTCGATGAGCGTGTGCGCGAGCCAAGTGATGGCGTGTGTGAGAGGGGCCACATGTCCGCGTCGCACATGAGAAGATGTGAAATGGCAAAGGGTGACAATGAGGATGAAGAGGATGAGTTTATTTTGTGTCAAAATTAGGATGTAGCACCAGAGGTGGGCAGAGACCTTTGCAGTGGCAGGTACTCAAAGTTAAAGGGGAAGTCAAAGCCTGAAAAATATATGAGTTAAGCAGCAAAATCCAGCGTTTCTTATCAAGATCAGAAGGTGGCCGTTGTCATTTCCAGTTGACAACAAGTGGCAAAATGGCCGCCCCCTGAGATGGATAAAAATGGCTGGATTTTGGATGTTTAGACTAGTGAGGTCACATATAACATTATATTTTCAAGAAATGTGTAAGCTTGATGGCCCCTTTAAAAGGGCCGGATAGAATATATTTATAAAGAAAGTTTTGACTTGACGCCTTTAAACAGGCCTAAATTACACACAGAACAAGTCAGTTTGTGAGTAAACTGACACAAGGTCATCACTATTTTATTTTAGTTTTGTGGTGTGCCATGATTTTTTTTCTTTTATAAAATGGGTGCCTTGGCTCAATGAAGTTGGGAGAGGCCGCGATAGAAAACGGATTTTATGACTAAATTCACAGAGCTTCACAAAGCGCACCATTTCTTTTTTGCCAACCTCTCTTTATATTTTTCCTGGCATGTCTAAATCTGATCTCAAGTTAGTGTATTTTTATTTTATGTAAATTTCTTGAAAATGCGCTCTTTAATTTGACTGTTTGAGCATATTCCGAGAGAAGACGCCTTTATGTCAGTGAACGTTATTATTTGCCTTCAATAAAAAGTAAAACATTAAACTAGCAATACACTTTAAATTTCAGTTTATCATTAAACTTGACACATCTAATTAAATTTTTGGATAATTTGAGCAAGAAGTGGCTAAGTTATTAGACTACAAAAGGATTTCTTGGAGCACACTGGTTGCCATCATCTTTTTTTTTTTAATGACTCATTCTCATCATCATTCTACTGCCTCACAGTGAAGAAGGCAGAGTTCCATTTAAACATTCATTTTGTAACCAAATATAGTCATTGCCCATTAAAAGGGTTAATTACAGACATTACTTTTGAAACCCTACTAGACGCTTAAAAGAAGACTTTTAGCAGTCATAACAGACGAAAGCAAACCTAGAAAAGAGGGGCAAATAAATGAAAAGACGACAATTTATGGACATCGACTGTCTATCGTCCTCTATATAAGCCCAGTGGATTAGCTGGTTTGAGAGTGAGGGGTGAAGGGAGCATGACCCACAAATGCAAACAGAGTCAGAAGAGCAAGGAGAGAAAATATCCCCTGAAGCCCTTGGTACATATTTGGACAGACAAACAGAGGCATCTGCCCGCCAACTCTACTAACCAAACTCAGTCAGCCTCGAGTGGCTGCCGCCTATTTCAATATGTTACACAAAGTATGCACACATGTCAACATCTCTTTGTTGCTTTTGGTCAAACACTGGTGCAGATATTACATGACGCATTTCATTAATAAATATGTGAACAGCGACTATCAAAATCTCAGAATGATTGCATTTTATTTTCTAAATCATACCACTGGGCAGCACATGAATGATAAATGGCAGGGGTGGTCTCCAAATGCCCAAATCATGGCGCAGATGTGCCGCCATTTAGTGTGCGACTATTACGGAGCATTTAAAGGGATTGAAAAGAGCTGCTTAGTTTAGACATGATTTTAAAAGATTGTGACCACTTCCATAGCGGTGCAGCTCCTCTCTTGCAGATCTGCCTGCCTGCGCTCGTCTGCAAAATTTCCAACATCGGGTCTAATCAGCCTCCACGCATAGATATGCCATGTGCCGGATTTATGGGGCTCGTGAAAATAGAGCCCTTCGTCTTTAATATAAAATCGAGCCCTTTGTCTTTAAAATATTGTCTTTAGGCTTTAAAGGTAATGCGGAACCCATCACTTTTGAAAACAACACTCAACATAATTAGTCATGAAAATTCTACAGTGGTTGTTGCAGCTGCAGCTTGATACTGTGTAGACAAAAATGATCATCGCCATCCGCCGTCTGGCAAGTTACAACTACCACTTAGCTTTAGCAGCAGTGTAGGATTACAAAATAAAATGACAAGAATAAATGCTCTGTTAACTTTGTTAAGTGTTGCTTTGGGATTGGAAGAGGTGAAAAGCAAAAAAATATATGCTTGTTGGCAGAAGTTAAAAAGGCAACTGGCATAATCACGGCTCTGTTCTTGACTGTAAATGAAAGGTTTTGAAATCAGAAGGTGCCGTTTATGCTGTGAGCAGCGATGAAAAAAGGACTACTTACAACAGTTTAGTCAACAGATTGCTCACAATATTCATGAAAAATTTTCCTCGTATTCTGGCTTCGTCACACATTTTCAAAAACATGTCGGTTAGGTTTATTTAAGACATTGTCCGTGGATGTGAATGTGAGGGTCTTTGTGAGTCAGTACTGTGATTGACAGGTTATCTGTCCAGGATGTACCCGACCTCTCACCCTTAGTCAGCTGGGATGTGACCCATGGATGATGGATGGATTTTTAGTGTGGACTTCACAATGAGAATTGTCTCGTTTTGTCAAGCTTGTTTTGTTTGTTTTAGTACAAGCAGCATATGTGTGATGGACTTTGTTTTTCATATTATATTATATATACAGACGCTCCCCTACTTACGAACATTCGAGTTACGAACAACGGTACATACGAACATGTCTGCGCGTACAGTATGTCGAAAAATGTTCGGAAAGAAATGCTGTAAGTTAGATTTTGTATTGTGCGTAGTGCTTCTTTCCGCCGCTAATACCGACGCTTGGCACTGTGAGAGCTCATTGGAGGCTCAGCAACGTGTCGAGGAGGAGGAGGAAGAAAACGCCGGTCCCCATGAAGCAGGAAATAACTTTTGAAGCCCATTCCAGCGACGACGAAGAATCTCTCATGATATAAAATCCTCCTCTTCCTCCTCCTCCATCATCTCCTTAAGCATCGAGTACATCTTCCAAAAGTAAGTTAAACTTCATTTTATTTATCTTATTACGTACATGTACATACTGTGTGTGTCTCTCGCTCTCTCTCTCTAACATACGTAGTACAGTACAGTACTGTACGTATTCTCTCCATTTTATTAAAAGTTTTTTTCAGTACAAACCAATGCAGGTTACTTGTACAAGCCTTAAACATACTTATATAAACCTTCAATATACTTATATAGGCTTTAAACATAAATTATAATACAAAATATAGCACTGAAGCAACTTACGAACAAATTCACCTTACGAACGATCGTCCGGAACGTAACTCGTTCGTAAGGTGGGGAGCGTCTGTATTATATTCGGTTAAGAGATTAGATCAGGTATTTGGGGAGTACTTGGTAAGCATTGGCCGGTTTACTGGTTTCAAGATAGGCCGCGGTTTAAAAGTAAGTAGTGAGTGAGTAGCATTTAAAAAAAGCAATTTTTTTTCTATCTTCTTGGTTTTGTTTTTTTTTGTCAAATATATTTCCCCCCAAAATGTGACTTATACTCCAGAGTGACTAATAGTCTGGAAAATACGGTACAGAAAAATTTGGCTTACGTTGCCACCGTTAGAATTGCATTTTACATGGCAACTATGTTGTAGGCTATATTAGAGTAGAAACAATGTCATACAGTGATGTACAGTGACCAATCTTTTTGGGGGAATTAAAATATGTCACAACGTCATACAAAAACCCATAAGAGCGAACAATCATCAAGAGACTTCAGTAACCTCACTAGAGCACGTGCAAAGAGAAGAATATGCACAGCAAAATTTGCATTCAAGTCACTAAAAGATTCATTCAAAAGGTCTGGCTGCCCTTTTTTCATTGTCCTTTTGTGCAGTTATGATTGAGACCTATGACCTTTGTCTAGCAATGAGTGTTTGCATCTGCTACTGTAAATAGTTTGGCTTGTATTATAGCTGTGAAGTTTTTGATGAATCACCATCCATTTGTGTTTCCTATGCAATCAACAAATTGAATACACACTGGGGAGGCAAGGCAGCAGGTGTTCGCCATCAACTGTTGGTGGTCCAGTCACTTTATGAAGCCGAATGTGATTGGTACTGTGGCATGGCTGAGAAAATCAATGTCAGCTTTGCAAATGTAGACAGATGCTCAATTTCCATTCATTGCAGCAAATAAGCACAGTGACCCATGTGAATAATACATCTAAAGAGAAGTGTTTTGGAGAACATTGTGGAGTGTAAAAAAAACAACAACAGGCTAATGTAAAATCATCAGCCACAACATTATGACCACTTGAACAATATAATACAGTAATATCCGATATGAGTGCTGTATCAAATTTCCTGTCTGTATAAAAGGTAATCATGCTCAGTTGTTACTGACACTTTTTATTTAACAATATGAATATCATTGAGGTGGTAGGTTGCAAAAAGTGGGGGGCCAAGGCAGATAGAGACGATCAGTTGAAAGTGAAGCCAGGCAAACCGCTCAATTACGTGTCCCGCTGAAGAAAACCAAATCCGTTGGAGCGCTTTGTTTGCTGCCCATTGCTCTACATAATAATAATAACAGCTGTGTCTTAGATTGGCCCCAATTAGTCATATGAAAACATTATCCCCCCCTGATATAACTCATATGTAATTGTGTTTTTAGTTCAGCTTTTGTTGTGAACATATTGTTTCAACCTAAGTCAATGAATGTTGTCGAACCTTAAATAACTCGTTACAAAAGCTAAACTTTTTCAATTCAAACAAAACATTGCTGCCTTGTGAAGCCTGTTGATGTTTTCATCATTTCTATTCCATTAGCTTTCGGGGTTTTCTGTTCCTTTATTGTGCTTCTCGGCTTTTGTTCTTCTTCTGTGTTATAACTTTGGATTGCTGGGCACAATCCAGATGAAAGCGCTCACCTTGACTATCGTCAACAAATCTTTAAAAGAGGAACACAAACAATGGAAGCAGCCTGCTAACAATTATCGCCAGACTTGTGAAAGCCAGGCACTTTCTTTATCTAGTTGTCCGGAATCTTTTGAAATTTAACACCATTAACAAGCCTCGCTGTTCCACATAAAATACATTCTGTATAAAAGTCCCCCCCTCCTTCCCCATGTCTCCATGCTTCATCTCCCTTACCCTCTTAATCTATCACTCTCCTCCAACCTTCACCATACCCTTTGATGCTTGCATTCACCCACCTCTCACCTCCCATGTTCCCTTCAACTTAAGTGACTCAGCCATTTCTTCTCCATAGTTTCCAGCTCATCCGATTCTCGGTCAGCTTGTCACATTCTCACCTCTCTGACATGGCAATGAACGAGAACCCAGGAAAGACGACAACAAATCAATCAATAACGATATACGTGATGAGCATGGCTATAAGAGACATTGAATATACTTTCTGGGCACATGCTTAATCAAGCAAAATCCAATATTGATTGATTTATTGAGCATGTAAATATAATAACAATAATAATAATTGATACATTTCTGTGGATCGTGTGTAACTTTGATGGATTTTGTATTGGGGCAACTGAGACAAAAATGAATGCGCTGCCTGTTGATGCTGCATCATCTACTATCAAGGACTAGTCTAAAGAAGTTGATGTCGGTTATGGGAAGTTGAGTTCTATTCACATTCAGGCGCAACTATGGGAATAATTTTTAAGCGTAACTAATAGGCCTACCGGCATGGAAGCAGGTCGTTCAGAACATCCAAAGAAGTGATAACCTATCCAATTAAAAATGCTACAGGTGGGAGAGAATAACTTATATAGCATCATTAGCTCTCACAGTCCAGTATCAATAAGCTAGAAAATTTCCGCAGCCATTTTGAATGGGACCGCTGACTCTTGCAAGGTGGAAAATCGCATTAGGGACACCTACAGAAAATAATCTGGGGTGTACTTTATTGTTTTGGACAATATGATCATCTACTTTGCGAAGCCTACAGACAAGAATCCGAGGTGTACCTAATGTTCTGACCAAGATGGCTGCCTCATTGACAGCGTCAACAGACAAGAATGTGGGGTGTACCTAATGGTTTGGCCAATATGACCATCTACTTTGGGAAGCCTACATACACGAATCCAAGGTGTGCCTAATGTTTTGGCCAACATGTCCGCCGCATTGGCGGTGTCTACATACAAGAATCTGGGGTGTACTTATATCGATATGTGTGTGTGGTGTGTCTCAAATATACTACACACAACAAGATCAGGAAACACACGTTTACCGATTAGCCAATTAGCCGAACAAATATCCGATTGCTGTACAAACTACAATCGCTTCTTGTTCTGCCTTTAAAGTGCCATCAACAGCCACGCGAGTGAAACAGACTTCCTTTCCTAGTGTAAACCCAACTTTACACAAACACACGACGCTTCACGTTCATTGAGAAACGCACAAACAAACCAAATCAATCATGTTTCCACAACCTTCAACGTTGATTATCCAGCCAATTATTTCTGGTGCTCAGCTGAAGTTGGAGACCATTAGAAGAGGGACATGAGTCACTGTGGCTGAAGTCCATACGTCAGCAATAGACAGGTCCGGTCTGACAGAGGTTTTGCAGATGATATGTCTCTCTCTATCGATTCCTTGTGGAGTCATCTCTAGCTTCCCCCTCAGAGTGCATCTCCCTTTGCAGAGAACAGATAAATCATCCAGCGTCTTCTGGCACTTGTCCCCGAAGAATAACTCTTCTCAATAAGGCCGCAGAAAGAGCTTCTTATGTTTTCTGCATCTGTGGACTTGGTATTCTCTTCAGATTACTGCTCACATGACCTCTTCCTCCTGAGTCTTTCTTGCTCTCAGGCTCTGATTATTTCTGCTCCCCCTTTGCCTCATCACCCTTCCGTCTTTTCAGAGCCAGAGGCCCACTCTCCATCTCGGGCTGTCTCACTTCATCTTTTCTCCTCCGTCTACACATCAATAGCTCTCAATCTCCTTCTTTCCCCCAGCAAACAGAGTGACCCTTCAGTCCTCTGTCACCCCTCTGCCTTCAGACTCTTGGCCGTTGCTGGCGACTCGCTCCCGCACCTGTGGGTAAACATGACCCGCGCTTCGATTACGCTCCTGGCATTTTGTCATTATTATGCCCTCCCTGAACTCTCCTCGGTGCCGCCATCCCATCCTGCGATGACAAACACTTCCATCAGTCGTCCAGACTGCGTTGCCTCCTTTCCTGCCCCTTCACTTTAGTGTCATCCGTCTTTCTCCCTCATGATAAGATGTCCGCCCCACAACATCTATCATTTTACTTAACACCATCTCCTGAATCAGAGGCATAAACACTTTGGTTGAAATCCAGCAAACCAGCCTTATTGTATGTAATTGTATGCTCAGCACCCAGACACTGTGGGTTTCTTTATACTTGAACTTTGGCTTGGAATGGACAACACCATTAATGACAGAAGAGCCAAACGCTGTAACGAGCAATTATTTTGTGTTATGTTGGCGACTGCTTTGCTCTGCAATTACATCAACCAGGACACTGGCCAGTGGCCACTCGGTTCACTGTCATAGTGCATTTCAATAATGGCAACCAGAAATGTGTAGCTCTTTATTTTTTAGTGTTATGTAAACCTCACACGTACAAATAATTGGGCTGAATTTTTAGCATTTTTCCCCATCTTCTAATCAATCAGTGTCAGTAAAGGCCCAATTGTCAGATGTCTCTTAAAAAAATGATTCTGATTGGTTATCCTATGTTTTCCCGTGTGTTCAAAGTACTACTACTACCACCACTACTACTGTACTACCATCTTCTTTGTACAGTATTTTCTAACGGTTTGGCTGTCCTGTAGCACAATGCTGCCTCTCACAGGTCAGTGTTGGAAAAGTACCAGATAAGCAATTTTAGACAGGACACTTTATGATTAGGGTAAGTGCGTGTTGTGCTGTGTTGGTCATCCCGGGCACGCCATAAGAAACCAGGCCTGTGCCGATTACCAGTTTCAATAACAGCTAATACTGGTTGTCACGAATAAAGAGCTCTTCTTTTCTTTTTTCCTTTTTTGGGGGGGGGGGGGGGGGGGGACTCCTAAGCGCTGCAGGGAACAATATGATTTTGATGATATTGAGTAAAAGGAGCCAACTCGTTGAAGTTAATTAACTTTGATTAACTTTTTTTCCCCTCATTCTTGTTGAGCAGAGGGGGGAGCAATGAATTTGAAGAGGAGGGAGTGCGTAAGATAAAAGACATGTGCAAACGTAGATGGATTTCCAAAAAGGTCATTTTAGATTTCCAAATAGGTAATTTTAGAATTGCAATTTTAATACTTTGATATTTTTGCTCATACCGTCCGACTCTAATATATATACAGTATGACTATAAGAGACGCAAGCACACAATGGTGATTTTTTTTTTCCTTGTGTGGTACATGTCAAATTTAAAAATCAGACCTGTTGTTAAACTTTATTATGTGTGTACCCCATTTAATGAGATAGAATACAACAAACTATTACAAATCATGCCACAAGATTTGTCGATGAAGTCCTTAAGACTTTTTATTGTTGCAGTGTTGTCACTTTCTCATATTAATTCCGCCAAGGAAGTTAAGTCATCATTGTTTGTGAGCTACCTCATCAAAATACAGATTCAGCGCCCCCAAATTTAATAGGATTAGAAGAAAAAAAAAGCTCTATCCTGAAACTGCATACTTGGTGTTTACAATAAAGTGCTGATCCTGATAAACAACCTGTTTTTTTGTTTTGATTTTAGTTAGTTAAGATTTCCGTAGTAAATACATTGTTAAAGATTACAAATTATGAATTTATGTCAATGTGCTATTTGGTGCTTTCCATTAGTGGCTGTATTACTTTGAAAAGTGAAGATAATTCCATTCCAGCATCTTAATCGTGATTATCACCATAATTTGACGTGTTCTTTGTCAAGACATGTTTTAATGGAAAATCTGCCAAAAATAATCCAAAAGAAGAGAGTGTAGTAGTAATCATACAAATAGATGTAAGTGCGATAAAGTTTTTAGCATAGTAGTAATTTAGCTATCATTTTCTGTGGAAGTGCATTTGTGTCAAGTTAAGACACAAGGCGTTGATTCCAGGCACAAGTGGAACAAAAACAGACTCAGAGGAGTTTACGTTGAGGAGCTAGCGATAAACAGGGGTTGCTTTGTTTTATAGTTGTCATAATACGAAATTAAAACGCAGGCATGAATAACAGTCTAAATCCTCAAGTACCTCATCACGGTTGTTTTAATTAAAGGAGTGAGAGCTTCTCGATGCCGCCTCACGTACTTCATCCTTGTTTTGTGACGCAGGACCACTTCAATTTCTCCTTGTCAAGGACTCTTCCGATGTGTGGCCTTCCTCCGCCCGTCATGAGGCTTTGTGCGTCATTCTCATTGCTTGAATGCTACCCTCAAGTTTTGATCAGTTTTCGAATTATTCAAACCCTCCTCTAAGTCACTCTAGCTCTGATGATTCCTTCATCCACTTGTTCTCCTTGAATTTCTGGTTCAACGTCTCAGATTAAATTGTCTGCCGTCATTTTTTCGACTGCATTTATTTTGTACATTTAATCCACAGAGAAAACATTGTGTCACATGCACCACAGTGTTTTTTTTTTTAACATGGTGAGGTTCTCAAATAGTCACTCAAGAGGCAGTGAAAACATGTTTTACAACAACTGTTCTCCATTTACCGCCAGAACTGTCCTTCAAAGAAAGCAAACAAAAATCCAAACCAGACGTTATTGAAAGAGAAGTGAAGACTCAACACGTTGTAGAGGAACTACAGTCACTTGTTAATACACCAACTGCAGACAACCTTGGATAATGTATGGAATGTTATTAGATGACTGACAAAACAAATAATGTTTTTGCTGAACCGAGTCTGACTGATGTCTGTTGTCAAAAATCCATCCATCTTCTATACCGCTTATTGAAGAAAAACCTCATGTTAACGCTGTGCCAAAGTCCATTAGCAAGCATTGAGCAAACAAATGGCATGCTTATTCAGAAAAGCTGCAAACACTAAGCTGTTAAATGCTCTGAGGGCGCCGTGCTGGTCACAATGGCACCTGAAATGAATTGAAAAAAAGGACAGGTAGAGTGAACTTTGAAACACCCTTTATTTACTGTAATGATGGCCTCACTACTGCATTAGCATTGGTGATTGACAAGCAACAGCGCATTCCAACTGTGAAAATTCTGGTTCTGTCGTCCCCATGGAAACAAAACACTTGTCTGCACTTGAATGGACCACAAGTGCTGTTAATACAACCTCAACAAGTTTGCTGTCTGAAGATGGGAAGTTAAGTCCACACAGATCTTTACGTTACAGCCGCTACATATCTACAGTAAATGACTCACAATAGGAATCAAGGTAATGGTAAAAAAAACTAGGGCTGGGCAATAATAATAATAATAATAATGCACTATTTATATAGCGCTTTTTTGGACACTCAAGGACGCTTCACAGTGGATGCATTATTCGTGCACTCACACATTCACACTCTGGTGGCGGTAAACTACTTAAGTAGCCAGAGCTGCCCTGGGGCAAGCTGACGGAAGCGTGGCTTGCCCAAGAACACGACGACGCATGACTCAGGGAGAGCCAACCTTCTGGTTACTGGACGACCGACCGTCTCTACACCCTGAGCCACGGCCGCCACAACAAATCGAATTTTTGATTCATTGCTATTTTAAAAATGTAATTGTTGAAAATGAGCTAAATCCTGAAATCGAGGTGCATATAAAATATCATAAATGTGTTAAATTATTTGTTAAATTAGGTGTGAAATTATATATTAATTAAAAATATTAAATAATAATAATTATGATTATTATTAAAATAACGTTTTGGCACAAGCTATGAATAGCTTAGTTAAAAAAAACGGTACATTATTGTTGTCTGGACATTTTGCACAGGATTTATTTTTGAATAAATGAAACCTGTAAATAAATGTTTGGTGGATTTATTACTTAATCTTCCAGAATGACTGAAAAAAAATTTTGATTTGATTTTTAGGCCGTATCGCCCAAACCTATTAAAAACCTAATAATTCACCGTCCCGACCCTAATTTCCTCTATTGACGATCAAGAAAATGTAGCCATACCTAAGGCGGAAACGTGCATTCATTTGATTTTGAAGTCTTCTATATGAGACACTTCAATTCCATAGTGTCCCACCAAGCATGTGCTACAGTACAAGCTGACCTACTTTATTTGGGACAAAAAGGAGAGTTTCGCCTTAACAAAAGGAAGTCTGGGACAATAAAAAGCAAACTGTCTAAATCGTTGACTCATGGGTTTTCCATCACTAGCAGGGAACAGATGCGGGCTGTACATCACGCAACAGCCTAACGTTTAAAAAAAAAAAAAAAATAGACATGACCAGAACATCTGCAGCATGAGATGTAATACAGACTGAGGCAGCTTGTGTATGCATGCGTCAAGGATCAGGTGTTCAATATAAGAGGTGGCTTGCTTGATGAAAACCTGCAATTTGCCCAAATTAAAATGGCTGCTCTGACCCCGTCTCAATAAGCGAGACTCATTCATCATTTTCTGCGGCAGTGGACTCTTTTCGTTAACGTGGAAAAGTAGTACACCCAGAAGAGCTTTATGAGCTCACGCTCCCAGCCAAATTCTCTCAGATAAAAAGGTCCAGGAGATAAGATAAGCTTGTGTGTGTGTGTGCGTGTGTGTGTGTGTGTGTGCGTGCATGAGTGGTTGGGGGTTTGAAAAGTAATTGTCCCATTAGCTTGCTTATTAAGCTATCTGTTTCTCATCAAACCCCACCTCTCTAAACATTTCCTGTAACCGACAAAAGAAACATGTTTATAGCAACAATTATAGGGAGTGTGTGATGCATATGTGGTTGTAGTAAATACTGTAGAGTACATCGATACTTGAAAGATTGTGCAACAATAAATGATATACACTACGTGTTGTTGAACATTAAGGCTGGATATAATGCATGCTGTATGGTTCAAGTGACAATTTATTTGCTCTCAAGTGGCGCAACTGAGGTATGTGTCCGCTTTGGCCCAAACAACACAAATAAACAGATTGAAAAATACCTGCTATAAAGGAAAACTACAGTGAAAGAATAAACAATGACGTGGTCTAAGTTGTATCAATACAACAACTGAATGTGTTCATGCTTTATGGTTATGTACTCCGGTTATGTATTTCTGGACTAAAGTCTTAGAAAAACTTTCCGCTATTTTGGACTGTAGGATACCTTTATCTCCAAACTTGTGTTTGCTAGGTGACCTAACAACAACTGACTTACCACATAAACAATTTCAATCTACACTTGTAGCCCTTACTATCGCTAAAAAAACAATTCTTGTTAACTGGAAAAATAAACAAACTCTGAATAACGACCAATGGTCTAACCTCCTCATAAATCACATTTTAATGGAAAAAATATCTGCCTCAAATAAAAACCAAATATCAAAATTTATAGAAACATGGTCTACGTACAGTATATAGAATTTTTTAACCTAATTCTGGTTACTTAATTCTTTCTGTCTGTTAGCGAGAGCCACTACATCGTGATAACTTACATTGATGTTTCTGCATTTGGCAATTTATTATTATATTATATTATTAGTATGGGATTTTTTTTAATGGGCTTTAGGTGAACTGATGAATACACACACACTCGCACGCATGCACGCACACACACATATACACCCACATACAAAAAAAAAATTATATATATATATATATATATGTGTGTATATGTATATATATGTATATATATTTAAAAAAATAATAATAATAAAAAAAAAACATTTATTAAATTTTTTTAATTTATTTGTTTTTTTTTTAAAAAAAAGGAGAGCAATGATGATGTCAAATCGAATGAAAAATACTGAGCTCTCCTGGGAAAAAATAAATAAATAAATAAAAATACAACAACTGAAAAAAGAAAATGATTAGATAGTGGAGGAATGTGGAGGTTATCTCAATGGGAGCAGAGAAGGCCAGGCCAACTAAACGTTATGTAACATAATATTTGTATTATTTATGTATTAATGTTTAATTCCGTGCCACTGCCTGTGGAGTTACTTACAACTTGGGTGCATGGGGGTTGCCTCGTGTTTTTGCCAGGGTGAACATCGCCATATCAGATGTGAAATCTACATGGAAATAGACAAACAAAAAAATAATGGATAAAAAGTGTTAAATACGAACTGGGCGCTTACACTTGGACATGCCGTGTAAATCCATCCAAGGAGTTATTATTAGTATCAAGAAGGCCAGTCATGTCCACATGTAATATGTTAGCACTTAAAAGCACACACATTGACTAAGTAAACACACGTGAAGATTGAGAGTACCACTGCCAAGGCTGATGTAAAGTCATATTACTATTTTATAGGTAATATTTTATTATTTCAATACTTGTTTTCGATTATTAATGCAGCCGCCATTAAATGAGAGCAGCTGATTTCCACAAGATACCCTGTGGTTTATTTTTATTTAAAAAGCCAAGCATGATAATGTGATACTGGGAGATATTGAACTTTTAAACTAAGTCGAAAAGCTGACAATTCAGCATCAAATGATTAAGTAAAGGTATATTTTTGATATTTCGGTATTTGCATTGACAAACATCATAGGTTAAAAAAAAGAGGGACCCAGAATATATAATAAATGTTTGTTTTGTGCTGACTCTATGCACAAAGCGCTGTGACGTATTTCTGGGAATATTGCACCACCTTTTCCGGTAGAGGAGGCTACAGACCAGAGTTGTTGTTGGCTGGTTGGTTTATTGAACATATTAACACATTACAAAAATATAAGTTAAAGTTAAAATAAAAATTTGAAGAAAAAAAAAAATTCATCCATGTCATAATGTACATGTTCAAAAGTAGTAGGAATAACTTATCTAGTCCTACTCCCTATTAATTATATCATATAAATGTACTAATAAATTATTCTTATCCAATAACGTATCATTAAAAGAAAAAACAAAAACAAAAAAGGAAAATAAACAAGTTATCAACAGTTAGCTGGCAGGTTCCATCTGAATGATCTAACACCTCAACCTTACCGTCTGACTGGTTGGGGCTAGGGGGGTACTGTGTAGAGCTACAATACATCATTTACATTTACATTAAAAATCTAATAAACAAAATAGCTTTAGTAGCTACTGAAACGGCTTGTATTTACGTGTAATAATAATTTTAAACAATGACATCATTACCAGAGCTCAAGCCGTTAAAATTACGGCTCTGGGTGATCTAATTAGTAGTTTTACGTGAAAACACGAAAAGTGAAAACACAAGTTCCTTTGGCTAGCAACTGACCTGCTAGGTCGTAATGCTTACAACGCCACCTTGAGCTCCTAACGTGTATCTTCTTAGCCTTCATGCACATACTAACGTTTTTAAAGATATAATTAAGAAAACAATTACACACCGTATCGTATCAGTGGCACTATAATTACCGTTTGAACATGTTTGTTTCCTCCGAATGGCAAAACATTCTCACTCAGGTTGTAGCGCACTGCATGCTGGGAATTGTAGTCTTCACATATACCAACGAAACGTCTCGCAGAAAATAAAAAAAATAAAAAGGGGGTGTAAATTAAAGATATAAAACAATATATAAAAAGCGATAGAAATCAATTCAACATAATAAATAAGGAAAATCGATTTAACATGGAAAAAAATGCTACTAAATAATGTAATTGAAATTGAAAAAAAATCTAGTTTAAAAACACAAAATTAAACAAAATAAAATATTAACAGAAATATAATTAAACATAATAACACAATACTTTGTGATAAAATGTAAAAAATACAAAATATGATTTGTCAAAAATATCTTTTGGAATTGTGGCCAAAAAGTCCAGCCTTGGTTTCATTAAAACATAACTTTTTTGTTTTTACAGTATTTCATTGTAAGATAAAGCTTCCTCCACCCTACACGAGACATGAGCAGCTGTTGTCAGTAAACTAGAATTTACCAGAAATGTCTTCAGATTCTTGCTGTCAGTCTCTTGGCAGCCTCCCTGACCACTTTTATTCTCATCTTTCATCACTTTTGGAGACCTCCAGTTCTTGCTACTGTTACTATTATGCTCTATTTACTCAACCTTGTCTTCACTCTGTTCCATGGCATAGTTTTCTTTTGACTGATCGCTTTGAACAATGAGATCCCTCTGATGCCATGGAAGCTCTCTTGTGGATTTGTGTTCTTAAATGTAACTATACGCAGATGTCAGGGACAGCGTACTACTCGAACGATAAACATGTCATTTGACATGAGGTTGAATGTGATTTGCTAATTCTTGAGTTATGAGGGGTGTGTACACTTGTGCAATCATATCCACTCTAGAAGATTTGTATATGTATTTGTATTATTTTTCACAAAAATTTGGCATTTGAGCAAGGGTGAGTAGATTTTTCATATCCAAACAAGCCTCAAGATGTTTTAAAAAAAAATCCATTATTTAAAGCTTTATGAACTCAACAGAATTCAATACGGTCTCATTCTGGCAAACACCTCCTTAATCATTAAGTAAGTAAGCCAGATAGTATTCATATATTTTTTGTATTGCACTTGAACTAAGCACACAAGGTAATAATACTCGATAGGTGCACATCAAGTGTCGGTTGTGGGCTGTTTCCCTCAGGCCGCATCTCGCATCTCCTCACATCCCCGATGCAGAGCAGCTATTTCAAGCCGCCCTTTAACATTCCGCTTTTCTCTCCAGATCTGTGTTTGTGTGTGTGTCAAAGCGGGTGTTGCAGAAATGCTTTATGGCTTCTCCTGCAACATTGACCTTTGCGGAAAGCGGCCCAACATGATATACGGTGCGTGTGCAGAGACATGTGCGTCCATGTTGTGATGTGACGGTGACATGATGAACGGCCGGCAACATTCGATCCCACCAGCCATCATTAACTTTGATGCCCAGGCGAATGTTATTAGGTACGCTCGGCTGCGTGATTTACTTCTCGCGGATAGAACAGAGGAGCTACTGTAATGAACTTCAAGTGGATTGGAGGCACGTCTCTCTGCTGTGGGGGCCGAGGAGTAAATACTACGCGAGGAACTGCAACGATTACTGTAATGATGTACGTGACGTTTCCCGACTCACTTGCAGATGCGAGCTGAATATCCGCAGGAGTGGCGGAGGAGGAAGAGGAGGAGAAGATGAAGAGAGCAGTTTGAGGAGACGGAGGAGAAGGAGATAGGGGATGGGAAGGAGAGCAATTATTGGCTTCTGCCGCAGCCAACTCTGATGTTTTGACAGTCAGCCACTGCTGGAGGGAGACGGGCCAAGTGCTGATGATGATGAATGATGACACTGAGGCTGGAGAGGTTCACACAGTCTTTACAGTCTTTTATTGGTGAAGATACAGTATATGGAGAGCCACAGGGTATCCTGACAGGCCCACTGGGACTATATCCAGCTTTTGACTTCGGGAAAGAGTCCGAACTAAAAGCAAATTTCAATGCTGACATAAGCCAAAACAAGGTGAGAGGAGGAGTAAATGCTTAAATTAATTCAGAAGGCTGCATTAAAAAAAAAATATCACAAACCTTCATACTTCATTAGGCTATATTAAAAAGAAATCACACACAATTCAAATCACATAGCAAATATTACAAGTATACATTGCTTCGATTCTTTTTCTGGTCACTGTCCACTTGTTGCTAGGCAGAATTCACGGTGACAGATAGCGATAAAGCCAGTCCCATTGACCTTTGATTTTCAGTGTGGTGACATAAACTCTTAATTAGGGTGATTTAAAAAAAAATATCCACATGCCTGGCATGCCCAATAAGCATCTGCATGGTCCGGTACATCTGTTACTCGGCAGAATTTGCCGTGACAAATTGTTTGCGTAGGCAAATAAATACAAGTTTATAAGAAACAAGATGTCTTTTGTTGTTGTTTTCAAATCTGTCTTTCGGAAATCATACAGACAACATACAACCTGAAATTAAATCTAGGAAACAGCAGCCTAAAAGAACACAACTGCTCAGATTCGTTAGCCAGGTCACTTGTTGCTAGGGAGAATTCATTAAGAACAATCATTACGTTGATTAAAAAAAAAGTGCACAAGTATGTCACACCCAATCGAAGAGTCGAATAGTTTGTTCCCCACAAGCCAATGCAAATCTATTGTAGTCCAGCCACACCTAAGAGAATGACTGAAAGATGTTTTCTGTTGTTTTTATTTTCACTTGAAATGTGTCTGTTCAATATCACACAAACAATATAAATCCTTCAATTAGTCATAAAATGTCTCAACTGAAATAAATATCTAGCAAACATAGAAACAGAGCAAAATAATGTAAAGGTACCAAAATTAATTGATTAATCACAAGTTAACTAATCGATTATCAAATTAATCAACAACTATTTGGATCAATTTATCATTTAGAGCTGTTGTTTAACATAAAATGGTACAAATCCAAATACAAAATACAAATTTTCAGTCTTCTAACAGTAAATATTGTCTGATTTATGTAGTCCTTGATGGAAGCAGACTTGAGCGATTTTTTTATTGTACAACTTAACAGTAGTCATCTTTTGTGTTTAATCAAAACAAAACAATTGCAAACAATTTGCTTTCACTTTGGACAACATCGATCAACATTGTGCCTTTTTCTGACACGTTATGGACCAAACCGGTAATTGAATTATAATCAGTTTGTGGAAGAAATAATAGTCAGTTTAATCTGTTATGAAAATAATCATTATTTGCATCCGTATTGTGTATAACGTGCAGTTGAAATGTAGTTGAACCTTAAGTAGACTCAGAAATGGAAAGTACATCATAGTATGGTAGCCCTTCATATTTATCAGAAGTATTTCTTAGTTTCAAAATCTTGTGGAATATTACTTAAAAGTTATTCATTTGGTTTTATTTTATCACAACCCCCCCCCCGAAAATAAAAATAATTAACAAACACTTAAGAATGGCCTAGATTTGATAGCCAGGTCACTTGTTGCTGGGCAGAATAAAAAAAATAATAAAATGGGGGAAAAAAGTGCACACACATCTGCTAAGTCAAATTGACGTTGTCATGGTCCCATCCACTTGTTGCTAGGCAGAATTCAGGGAGCCAAATTGTTGGCTCACGTGAGACTGGCAGACACTTGGTGCAAGTTACCTTCATTTAAATCAATAGTGAGAAAAGTCTGCCTTAACCAAAAATAAACAAAATAGAGTGTTTATATTATTATTACTTGTGTGTATTGTTTATGTGCAATTTGGGCTTCTTTAAAATGTTCCATCAGTGTGAACACAGCCTTATGTGTCACTTGAAATGTACATAGACACAAAATACAAGCGAAAGACAAAACTAGAACATTATGTACATGTACTGCTCTCGCAATCATCGCAAAGCAGTCACAGGAAAAAAAGACAACTGGTAGAGAAAATGATGATGAACATGTATGTCGGTTACTAAGGCGACCTTGCGCCGAACACCCTTGAAAATAATCGGCGTTCTTGCCGTTGAGACGATAATGCCGGTAATGCACGTTGCAAATTGTGCCTGGGAGAGCCCTGACGAGGAAAACACAACCTTACTGTCAATTTTTGTGCCCTTTGAATGGAGCTTCCTGAATCAGGCTGGGCTTGATTGCCTTCAAACTTAACATGGATCTCACACAGCCTGGAATGACCTTCTGCCATGGACATCATGTGAGATTTAAACTCAAAATCAATAAGAGTCATCCTTACATTTTGAAAGGAGTGAGAATTGAGGACTAGATTGAATAAGGCCAAAATCTACTATGCAACCATATATTGTTTTAGTGTAATTAGTAATGCAGAGTCAAGTATCCCAATTGAGGCTTGTGCTGTAGCTGATAACCCAAACACAGTCTCACTCTGCCCTCTACAGGCAAACAGTGTAAATTACAACCATCTTCCTGTTGTAATCGAACTGCAACCTTATTTTTCTACTACCTTGTGGTCTTCTTTGCAGCCGCAGAATGGGAATTTTCCGCAGCACGGCTGAAGCCAGGGTCTCCACAGAACTTTCTCCCAGGTAAGCTGCTCCGGCTGTTTGTCCGCCAAGGAGCGCCGATGCCTGTCCGCCGCTTCGGCTGCCCGACGGAGGACTTCCGCGTAGCGCGGCTCCGTGTCGGGACCCAGCGGGTGCAACTCGGAGGGGTCTCGAAAAAGATCGTAGAGTAGCGGCGGGTCGTGCTGCGTCACGTGGCTTCCGTAGCAGGAGCAGAGCTGTCTGTTATAGCAACCCACAGCTCCCGGCGGGGAAAAATTTGGGGTGACGAAGTGCACCTTGAAGACGGAGTCACCTGGGGAAAATCACAGACAATCTCAATGCTGATTAAGAGTGGTGCAAAAATATTGATAACGCCGTATATCGCATTATCTGTCACAGTAAAGTATCAACGACATCAACCTCATTTTGATATTGGCCAGGAAATACTCACACAGTGCAGCATCGATAAACAATTGATAGGGTGGGTCAAATTATCGACACCTTGCATATTTTGCATTACAGTGAATTTGCGGCTACAATTTGCTGCAAATAGCTTTAACATAGTTCCTTACACAAACAGTATTAAGTATTTTTTTAAATCACCTTTAACATTGAAACACATAACATGTTAGGGAATATAGGAAAATTGTATATTAGTAGTCTAGGCTGCATTCAAACGTACTTTCACTTCTAACTTTTTATTGGGCTCATGGTGTATTCAAGGTCCACCAATTAAATGGGACACCTCAAATGCATATGAACAACTATCAATGAAATAAACCTAACAACAACACCAAGATTTGACCAGTTGCCACTGAAATAATACTTTCATAATTTTCAACAGCCTTGAGACTTGCAATAAATTACGGAAGCACAGAACTGCCAATGTGGAGTAAACATTTTTGTCTGGCAAATACATTTACCTGATACAGTCAAACGTATTTGCAAATACTTTTAAACTAATTTAAATACTGTACGTTCGAAAATATTTTCAGGGCCCGACCGATATGCATTTTTTTTAGGCTGATGCTATTACTGATTTTTGGCACAAAAAAAATACTGATTACAGATTAATCTGCCGATTATTAAAAAAATATACATATATATATATATATATATATACTTAACACATAAATTGTGTTCCCACAGTATTTGTGTGTGAATATTTGTTGTTTGAAGGAAAAACACATTGAATGGGATCTTCCCTTCGCTTTTAGCACTAGCGCTAGGCTAGCGATGTTTTAAAAACAAAGCATGTTTTGTATTTAAATATACAGTGGATGTCATTCTTATTGCCGTGTGTTTAGTTTTACAGTTAACTCCAACTGGGGTGTCATTAGACAGCTTAAAGGACACTTAGGAACAGCAGAATAAGCAGAATAACATACGCTACACACTTGCTAGTTGCTAATAATACACAAGCAAAATGGTGCGTTCAAGGTACTTTCACAGCGTCGGAAACTTCGGATTTATTGGATAATAACGTCGGCCATTTGGCCCAATTGGCCGATGTTTGAAGGGCAATAATCGGTTGATCACAATCTGTGTCCGATTAGTCGGTCGGGCCCTATTCAAATGTATTTGCAAATACGTTTAATTAAATAAATATATATAACGCCAAGGGGTTTGTGCATGTGAAAGTCAATACCCCATGGCATTATGGGTAAAAAAACAAAAAACATGCAGTGCAGTGCAGACATAATATAGCCATAAAAATTACGAATAAACAATGGTTTTATATGTTGTTATAATGTAGGCCAAATGCTAAAAAAAATTAAAATAAAATAAAAAATGCTTGGTGGTAACTTACTGTCTGGTGGGTGCCAGCGTGCCACATGTAGGTGGCTGCCACAATAATGGAACATAAACTCATGATCCGATCGATCCACCTTCCCCTCCAACAGCGGCATGAGGTTGTGACCATCTAAGCGTCTTGAATTAAAACTCACATTACAACAGTGCACTATGTCAAAATTAGGGTAAAAAGCTCAGCAAGACCTGTCCGGTTGTGCGTCTCCAGCCAGATGTTTCAGCGTGGGGTAGAGATCCATGAGGCTGGTGGGTTCATCCACCACTCTCCCAGCTGCCAATCTGCCCGGCCAGCGGAAGATACCAGGGACCCTGATGCCGCCTTCCCAGCCCCCCATGCCTTTCCCACCTTGACGAGAGAAAAATTAGGAGACGTTAAACTTAAGGTTATGTTGTTGTTGTTTTTTTAAACTGAGTGGTTTGGTGTGTTTTTTCTTGTACTAACTGTAAAACTTTTTTTTTGCTGAACCATCACTTTTCACATGAATACAATGAACTTGTATGACCATTTAAAATGAGAAAATTTTATCTACCATAATAAAATCTTGTTAAAAAAAAAAAATACAAAGCAAAAGAAAATAGGAGCCTTACGTTATATATATAGTGGATGTAAAGGGGTAATGTGCTAAATACCTCGATAAATTCCGTTCCATCCACCCATCTGTCCAAACAGAGGATGCGAAGACTCGATGTGTCCTCCGTGGTCTGAGGTGAAGTACATCAGAGTGTCGTTGGCCAGGCCCAACGAATCCACCGTCTTCGTTAGCTCACCTCCAAAAACATAGCAGTCGTCACTATTTATCACATTCTAAAAAGAGAATTGTTGAACCAATTTAAGATTATAAATTGAATTGTTGACCAAAACAAAGTGAATTTTGACAAATCCAAAGTGAATATATATCAATTTAATCAATTAGAGTTAATTAAATTAAATAAATTCCCATTTGATTGACTTAATTCAAGTGAATATATTAAGTTAAATGAACACAATTTAATTTGAATTTAATTAGTTAATTAATTCATTTAAATTTAATTAATTAAAACTCAATTTAAATTAAATATATTAAATGTAATTACTTAAGTTAAATGAACACAATTTAGTTTGAATTTAATTAGTTAATTAATTCATTTAAATTTAATTAATTAAAATTTAATTTAAATTAAATATATTAAATGTAATTACTTGTGTTCATTAAACTTAATATATTCACTTGAATTAAGTCAATCAAATGGGAATTTATTTAATTTAATTAAAGTTAATCCAATGTGAATACAGTATATAAAATTTTATGAACTCTAATTTATGAAATTTAATATCTTCACTTTGGATTAACTTAATCGTTTGTTACCAATTGAAGCATTTTTTTTTTTAAATTGGTCAACAATTCAATTTGTAATCTTAAATTCGTTCAACAATTCCCTTTTTAGAGTGCATGACTTGTGATGTACAGTGAAACCATTATGAGTGTTCCAGGATTCTCCAATTCATTATGATTTCACAATCACATTATTATTTAGGCATGTCTACCTTCATAAGTTTTGGTTCAACTCCAAATGTTGCAGTCTAATTCGGAGGTTCTTTTGTTTAATCGAGACTCGCTTACCCACGATCCAGTCCATCTCTTCCACATCGTCGCCGTAGCAACCGTGGCGGCTTCTGCCAGCGTAAGCCGGCGTGTGGAAAAGCGGCTGGTGGACGTGAGCCAGGGAGAAAAACAGAAGAAACAGATGATGAGCATTCCTGAAGAGAAGAAAAGCAGATACAACATCATTTGACAATACCACACCATAAACACAAAACTGCTTGTTTATTGTTCAGAAAAATGTGAACGATCGCAAATACTGTAAAAAAAGAAAAAAAAAGTTCTCTCTAGAGTTCCAACCTCTCGACAAAACGTTGCGCTTCAGTCAGCATCCTGTTGGGCAGCGTCTCCATTGTCATGGGCTGCTCCACCACCTCCTGGTCCCTCATGATGATGCAGTTCCACCTGGCCAGCAGTCCAAAGGCAGCGTACCACACCGCGATCGCCAGGAAGCTCAACAAGAGGAGCGCCGCCAAGAGCCACAAGTTGATGTCCACAAGGCCGCAAGCAGAAATACACACCTGTACGCAGACATCTGCATAACTTTGTTTTTCTCTGTTCCCCTTCCCAAACTATTGCTTGAAGTACAAAACAGAAGTCAAGCGAGTTGGTACTGTGCAATGGAACAAACGCTTTGAATCAATGGAGGACCAAAACTGCCAAAATTAAAAATAAATAAATGACTAAAAGTGAAACTAAAAATGGATAGAAAAAATATAATTCAAAAATTAAATACAAAAAAAAAATATATATATATATATATGTATATTAGGGGTGTGAATTGCCTAGTACCTGGCGATACCGATTAATCCCGATACAAATTATTGCGATTTTTTTTTTTTACTCAAATTTAGAAAATACTCATCAGTAAACTTGTACTTGTACACTGTAATATTTGTATGAAAATGTATTTATTTATCTGAAAATTCAGGCTTATAACTGAGCCACTGCATTTAACAAACAGGTTGCAGTCTGTTTCATGTTTGAACAGCACTGAAATAAAATATTAAGGCTTAACGTTCCATTAATATAACATTCTTCCATGCTTAATGTGTGAATCCCAACCCTAAGTAAGACTTTTTGTTGAATATTCCCATAAAAAAATTGATGTTTAAAAATCGATTCGGTCGCATATCGAATCGATTCGAGAATTGCGCGCTGTAATATCGCGATATATAACAACCCTAATATATATATATATATATATATATATATATTTATATATATATATATATATATATATATATATATATATATATTTATATATATATATATATATTTATATATATATAGTTATTTTTATTTATTTTTAGTATTTATACTTTGAATTATATTTTTTAGATTCGTTTTTATTTTCACTTTTAGTAATTTATGTATTCATTCACTTATATTATTTTTAACTCATTCACTGCCATTGACGGCTATAGACGTCAAAAATTCATTTGAACTATTTTTATTAGTTAAATTTTTTTTCCACTTTTGTTAACAAGAGTATGAAAACCTAGAAAAAAAATATTGTACATTTAGAACAGGTATAACATTTGTGATTAATCGTGAGTTAACTATTGAAGTTATGTAATTATTTACAATTAAAAAATGTAATCGCCTGACGCGATTTAAAAAATAAAGAGAAAAGATTATAAAAAAATTGGGGCTTCACTAGTTAACTGATTAATTACAAATTATATATCTTTTTTAAATGTACAATAAAAAAATTCTAGGTTTTCATACTCTTGTTAACAAAAGTGGGAAAAAATGTTCAACTAATAGAAATAGCTCAAACGAATTTTTGACATCTATAGCCGTCAATGGCAGTGAAGGAGTTAATTTAGGCAGTTTTGGTCCTCCATAGGAATCAGCCTTACCAGTGTGAAAAGACCAACGACAAGCAACACAGACATTTTTCGAAACGTGTGCTGCAGGTTGGCCATGATGTCGGAACCCATGTCCGGAGCGCAGTCTTTACAGAGGGTGAAAGGCAGGCCGTAGAAGAAGCTGAAGCCGTGCTGGTTGGGGTGGTGACAGTGATCCCCTCTTTGCTCACAGCTCATGCCAAGGTGCCATTTACCTGCATTGGATGTAGAGTGAGTTTACATGACAGCGATTTAGTAACAAGAAGAAAAAATGTCACCTGTAAATAAGAGGTCCTAGATTTAAAGACACTGAGTAACTAAATTTGTGAATACATTGAGAGTTATTCAAGTAAACGCTGTATCAGAGTAAAAGGATGCTAGTTGATAATAAACTGCTGTTTGAAGCATTACACTGATTGACCACTAGGGCTTGCTCACGGACCACAGTTTGTTGGAAGAGGAAGTAGGCACAATAAACAACCAAGCCCTCACCAACTAGGCCAGTGGTATATCCTTGCTGCTGCAGCCTCTTGGCAAAAGTGGTCTCCTCCGGTGGCAGCCCGCCCGAACCCCCCAGGAACAAGTTAACCCTTACCCTTCCTGACCCCGCCATCCCTGAAAAGAGCTGCATGTAAACAAACAAAGAGTGCAAGTGAAGTTCAAGTGTTCATTAAGAGACCTGAGCGGACAGCATAGCGCCCCGTCATGAAAGCTGCCCGGCTCGGCGTGCACAGCGATGCGGCTGCGATGTGCTGAGTCAGCTTCACCCCCTCGGAGGCCAGCTTATCAATATTGGGGGTCCTGTAAAGGCACATAAGGGAGGAAGCTGGTACCATGGACTCGTCCACAGGTGCGTGACTGTAACACCAATTTGGACTGACCTGATTGTGTCGTTACCGTAGCAACCCACATCGCCGATTCCCAAGTCATCCACCATCACAAGAACGAAGTTGGGTCTCCTGGCGCTCTCATTCGCTATGATGTCACTCGCTAGCAGCGGGATCAGGAAGAGAGGTGCTAGCAGGAAAGCGCTTAATGTGAAAGTGTAGAGACAGAGAAGTCAACATGAACTACACCAGCTCTCTCACACTCTTTTCTTATGTAGAGTTCAGCGACCTCTGA
Organism: Vanacampus margaritifer; assembly: GCF_051991255.1. Lineage (NCBI taxonomy): Eukaryota > Metazoa > Chordata > Actinopteri > Syngnathiformes > Syngnathidae > Vanacampus > Vanacampus margaritifer. The sequence continues at coordinate 11,156,671 of NC_135442.1, forward strand.
AAAATATATAAATTATTCTGGCCATGTTGTCTTTTTAACTTTTTGAGTTTTTCGTTAAAGCGTTATTTCCCGGCTCTACATAAGCATTTAACCTCTCAAAAAAGCTAACTGTTTGAGTGTGTGCATGTTCTAGCTCACTAGTAATGGGACATCATAAATTCCTACCTGTATGTTGTAGAAAGGATCATTTTAAACATGTGTGTAGCGTATGTTATTCTGCTAAGTTAGTTGCTAAACTAAACACGCGTAGTTAATACATGTGTTGCTAATTAGTTAAAAAAAATGTATGTTCATTTAAAAAAATAAAAATAATTCTATTGTGAACAAAGCAGCAAATGTCGCATATTTTGACTGTTATGACTTTACTACTGCGTTAGCGTAATTTAGACACGTTTCAATTTACGTACACACCCGGGTTACATCCACGCTTTACGAACGGCCAGTCATAAACCAATGAACATCTGTTTAGTATAATTCATATATATCAGCTTGTCTGCATCAATTTATGTTGTGGGCATGTGTGCCTTGTTTCCATGAGTCATACTAAAGCAAAAGTTTGTGCACGTGACAGGTGAAGCGACGTTCAATTTTGTAGAATTAAGGTGGACTTTGGTCATTTTCCTGGTTGCATTTATGATCAATAAGTGTGTTATTCTAATCGCAACGTCTGTGCCATCATAAAGAATACAAGAGCATATGCGACTCAATGCGCTTTTCCAAATTTTACTTGTATTTGTTAAAAAACAAACTTACCGCATGGCCGCAAAAGTTTGACAGATATCTATTCTCCTGCTTGCACTTAACATTGTCGTAAAGCACGGCCCTCTGCCGTAACCACAAAAGTGGGCGTGTGTCGTGCGCTGCCACTTTTCCTTTTGCATAATGGAAGTCATCATAAATACATTAAAAATGAAGTACAGTACAACCGAAAATGTAATTTCCTTCGGATGCTGGTTTAAACGGAAATTAAATACACATACAAGTAATTAAATGGAAAATAAAAATGAATGTTTATTCATTAAATTGTACCTTCAATAATTAAATTGTGAAATATGATTGATAATATATATATTACATATATATTATTGCTCTACATACCTTTTGACTTCTGGGAGATGTGGGCGTTCATGATAGTGCCACTGCATTTAAGAGGTTGCTGTTTGGAAGTGGCAATGATTGTTCACCGTTGATCACTGTATATTATTATAAAGAACACTGTAAAGTGTTTCTTTTTTCTCTCTTATGAGACAAACCCTTAGAAACATTTTTGTGATGATGATTAGATATTGACAGTTTACAAATTGGGGCACCACTATACTTCTGTTTGAATTATTTATTATGTGTTTGGTACATAGTATTAACAATAATACTTTTTACAGTGTAAAAATGAATGTGAATAATCATGCAGGAATTGTATAGAAATGTTTTACATTTGGGCGAGTACATAATATTTCACTTTGAAGGCCTTTATTGAGCCGTCACCATCAATCAGACAGTATGCAGGTGTCTCTGCAAATACCTGACATGTCAAACATTTCACGTTTACAACCGTTACTTTACGCTTGTCTTTTTTTTCTCCCTTCCTCCCTGCATTTTATGACTTAACATCTCACAGGTGCTGAAAAAGTAATTGACACATGCAGACAAACATAAAACAGACGACTCCCACTGAAACTGCTTGTTTTAATTCACCTCTTCAACATTATTTACACCACAAGTGCTTGATGACAAATATGAAGTATACAGATCCTACATTAAAAAAAAAACACACACACGCTGAATAGTCATAGAAAAGAAATGTCTCGATATTTTTAAAGGAAATCAGAGATTTGTGTTCATAACCTTGTTGCTTCTCCTAATCCAGATGTGCTAATAAGGCAGGACTGGTCCGCTGATGATGTAACAAAGTCAAGCCCAATGTGCGTACATTCTCGGGTGACAGCTTCAAAAGAAGACTTTTGTTTAAAATACATCACTGGCAATCAGGGATGGGCATAATTGATTTATTAATCATTAGGAACTATCAAATAAGGAGTCAGTTTTCTAACTGCTAAAAAGATTTCAAAGTAGCCTTAAGCTATTTGTGAGATGAGAGATGGGCACTGTACATAACATGCACTGTAAATAAGCGGCTGCTACATTGCTAGCGTGACTTAGTTAGGATGGAGTGTTGCAAAACATGATATGTTACCGGTTCGATGCTTTATTATTGGAATATACAATCAATTCAAAATGAAAAATAAGTGACTTACCGCGTCGCTGTAAGGCTACGTGCACGGAAAAAATTATTGCAAACACCTATCAGTCACATCTTCCCGGTCAAATTTTCTAAGACAGGCGCCCTCAAGTGCACTCAAAATGAAATCGGGTGGATCTTTATTTTTGTGCCAGGGATTGTCTAGATTTGCGTGTTTGTGAATTTGGTAGACATTACACCTTGATAGGAGTTATGGCGTATTCTATTGCACGCCACTTGGCGCATCTGCCAACTTGGTGTCCAAAAGTAGACTAGAGTTTAGACTACCTAAAAGAAGGTCTAAGTTGTGGCGCAGGTGAATTTGATTGAGGCTCAGGCAAGATTACTTCTACTTGAAAATACCAAAAGAAAGAAAACGCCACCTATGAGCAAAGTTAGACTTTGCTCTGTTTGAAAATATGGCCTCTAATTGGCTAGTTGGTTTGAAAATAAGCGGACTTTAGTGATCCAACAATTTATTGATCATTTATATATTTCCGATGATTTATTAAGAAAATGTATTCAAATTAGCCCATCCCTTGTTATTGCGATTTTAATCAAGGCATTTTAAAACAAATCTTTGATGAGACATTCTGCAGCGTCCAGCTCATACATTGTAATGTATTAATATCTGATATCACACATAATTGTGGCCAGACTGTTAGTAACAGCCTTTGTCATGTACAGTATTGCAGCCGTCTGGCGTTTTTTTAAAACACCCTATTGAACCAATAAGCAGCAAGCAAGGATTAAAGGGAGCACGGCTACTGTAAGGCAACAGAAAAAAAGACATTCAGATGTTAGTAGTTTGTGCTACAGTATATAATCAATCATTGTCGATGCGGTCCCGCATATTTAGGCAACTCTCCACAATAACAATCACTAATAAAGATACCACACGCTATTCAAAAACAATCAGTCTGAGGCGCCTCACAATAGACATTGGATCGGATTTAAATAGAAAAAATGGTGATTATGGTAGAAAAAGACAGCTGGCTTGAACAGATTAAGAGGCACACATTGATGAGTCGTAGGTAGTAGTAGACACTGTACAATGCACCCATGGGCCACAATACTAATTACATCTTCATGTGTAATTTATTTTATTTCGAATAAAATTAGGAATATGTAAATGTGTTTTATTTCAATCACACAATTATTTAATGAGATAAATGACAACATTTCAATTCATTTTTCAGTTGTAGATTTCAAGTTGGAGAATTTTTAACCATATCATAGTGGATTATTATGACACTGAAATAACTCAAAAAAATGATGTTGTATTTTACAAGACGCTTGATGAATGCGTCGCAGTGCACTAAATCAACGGCATTGCTTACTTAATATGTTCAGAATCTAATTTGTGTATAAAAACATTGGATTTAAATGTCTTCGTTCCTGCTCGAGTCGACTGGATTTACCGCAATTTAAATGTGCAGGTGAGTCTTTTTAGTTGTGTCTTGGAAATGCGTTCAAGAGCGCTTCAGGCCCAAACATCAAAGAGAGCATCTCATTAAAGAGACATTCAGTGCGTCCGCACACGGGACAAGCCAGACTGGGACAGTGAAGGCACTCTAGAAAAACTAGACTGACAACATCTAGTACAAAATACAAAACTCACAGTGACACTTGGCCGAAAGCCACTAAAACGCTATTCGAACACCTCTTATAATACACCTAAATGAGCAAAAGTATTGGGACGCCATGCAAGGCCGCTAACAGCTTCTTTTCTTTTGGGTGGGGATATTGCCCTGCAGCCCATAAGTCCACAATCGTCAATCAACCTTCTGGAACAGAAAAGGAGCCGTTGCCAAATCCAAATCAGTCCTGATAATTTTGTTTATTGTAGAAAGGGTCCCCCAAACGTAAGTCAAAAATTCAGTTTTCCGAAATGTATTTTTGAGAGATGTGCAGTTTCTCTTTATCATAGAGTATATCTCAATGTTTACGCAATACATGATATGTTCCAGTAAGTTTGGGAAACCCTGACCTAATATCTCAACTCAAGTTACAAATCGATACATGTATCCCGCTTATCATGATTTTTATTTTTTATAATTTTTTGTGAGCAGCATTATTATGTCTTTATCAATTATTATGCTATTAAGTGAATATTGTGGCTGGTTTGAAAAAGTTAAACCCTGTCATTATACAACAATAGAATTGACATAAAAAAAGATATCAGTCACAGTGTTGTTTTGTTGGTTTTTTTCAATCCTATAAATGGATGGGCGTGTCTCAGTAAAATTATAAAAAAGTATTTCGGTCATGAAATCGTATCAAGTTTGGACAAACAAACGTCTGGCCAATTGTCATTAGCAAATCAAGTTGCTTTAGCCACATACTGTGCTAATGAATACACACTCTTTCAGACACACACACATACATACACAGAGAGACACACAGAGCCCCCAATGGGGGCCTCACAGTACTGCAGCTCCACAGTGGATAAAGCCTAACAGTGAGCTTGCCACTTTGCTTGACTGTGGTTGGTCCAAGTCGAGTCACGTGATCAGCTCAGCTCTGCGAGGAGTTCAGCAGGTTGCTAAGGACTATAAAAAAAAAAAGACACCATAAAAAAATGATGCAGCTAATATTGTGCATATGTGTGTGGGCGTTTGTTGTACCTTGAGGGTCCGACTGAGCCTCGCCTGCGTCGGCTTTGCGCGCAGCCTCGGGGTCTTCTTCTGAAACAGGCAGGCAAGACGTCACATGTCACTTTGGAAAAACGCTTAGCCAATCAAATCTCTTCTCATCGGGACACATCACACCCCCATGAACGTTTGATCTCTGAAATAAAATCTTTACTGAACTTGCGATTACCTCACGTGAACTTACAAAGTCAGGCAGAAATCCTGTGCGTCCAAATATGGTCAACCTCATATTTTTTCAAAAATCCATACAATTTGTCTTTCCCCATTTTGTCAGTTTTTTTTAAAATAACTTATTCAACTCAATTTAAAGTGTTGAAACAAATCTCGAGTCCCCTTTGGCAGTTTCAGTTTTTGTTGACATGATGTGTGTATGCTGGTAAGCCTTCCTACAGCACTGAATGAACCGTTCAAGTTGACTGTAAATAAACAAAGATGCTGAATTGACAGTATTAAGACAATGTTTGTGTCTGTATTGATGGTGATAACACCATTTTTCCACCTGACTTTGCGGAAAAACATCTCGTTTCACATCATGCTTGGGCAAATTCTTTAAGACTAGCTAGTTTAAATGTATGCTACATTGTATCTATATATCGCGGCAGTCCCGGTAAAGAGACAAGGACGTCCGTACCATGCAAATTCTTGAAGCAGAGTTTCTTCTTCTGGTAGGTAAAATATGCCGTGCCTGCTCCCACAACGGCCACACCTACGGCGCACAAAATGGCCGCCAAGGAGCCCGAGCCAGTTTCTAAAAGCCACAAACAAATACATTCAAAACACAATCATGGCAGCCTCCGGTGTCTGTGTGGGTCATTCATGCAGAAGAAAATGGAATGTTATAAAGAAAAGAGTAGAATATTTGGGTGGTATTTTGAAAAGTTAAACCGCTAAGTGTAGCCTACAACAGGGGTGTTCAAAGCTTTTCATTTGAGGGCCGCAGACAGAAAAATGGAAGGATGCAAGGTCACTTTGAAATTCTTTTTTAATTTATTAACTACACTAAAATCAATCCATGAAGCAAGCAATTATCGTTTACATTTTCTAGTCATTTTTGAAAAAAAATGCTACATAACAGCTTTATGTTATGTGGCAAGGCAAAGAGTTGAGGGTTTTCAAGATTTTGGTGTGACCTTGGCTCTAGACTAGATCCACACCTGCACTGAATAGCGACAAAAATCCATTTTCACATTCAGAAAAACTGTAGTAAGTTGACCATTTAAAAAAACAGTTACTTGAGGAACATTTATAATCAGACCTTAACATAGAACAGTAAGTGAAAGAAAGTATTTTTACCTCTAAAATTTAATTATATAAATCCCCACAGTGTTTTTATGTGTTATTTTGGTCATGAATAGTTTATTTGTATTATCGTATATCTAGAAACGCTCTATAGACCAATTTATTACAGCTAGCGGTGTCTATTTGTATATGTCGCAAGGCGCTGAAAATTGAATGGCAGGTCGCAAATGGCCCCCGAGCTGTAGTTTGGACGTCCCAGGTTGGTATTTGCGTATTTATTTAATATTTTTAATATATTAGATTAAAATGTGTAAAACGGCATTATACATGAATGCAATTTAATCAATATAATAAATTAAAACTAATTTTGATTATATATATATTTGTAATTATTGTATTTATTTATATATATTTTTTTATGCTTATTTTATTTTATATTTGCATATGTTAAATAACTTAATTATTTACAATAATAAAAATGAACATCAATGCAAAAATAAATGTGCTTAATTTATTAAATAAAACCCTAAAATTAAATACGTTGAAAACAGCTGCAGTGCGCAATGTTTGCAAGCCATTTTTGTAATGCCGTTCATATTTAACGGTGTGTGTTTTGCATGGCCACATACCACACAGATTACAACAGTTTATTAGACATGAAGTTAACGTGTTAGAATTCCATGCGTGACTGAGAGTTTCAGGTGGACTAGAAAATCTCAAAGGAAACGTTTCCTGTGTTTGTCAGCGTGTGAGCGAGAGAATGATGAATGTGCTTATTATCGCAGTTAGCGCTCTTATGTTGTAATTATCACCAATAAAAACATTGACAGTGGCGACATGGCTCAGTCTACAGCTGTGACCTGGTTGCCATGGCAACACAGATCTGAATAATTTTCATGCCGAGTCACGAGTCATGTCGAGTGATTTTTTTTGTTGCCCCGCCCCTAATAATCATAATGGCAGGATGTTGTGCCGCCACTGTAACACAATGACGGCGAGGAAGGATGTCTGGGTGGAAAGGGGTGAAGTGAGGGAAAGAAAGAAAGGAATAAAGGCGGCCATTTAAAACAGTTTGACATGATGAGTCAGAAAAGAAATTAAGCCAAATATGCATGTGGGGGTGTAATGAGTCATGAAACGCACGCATGGATGACGCATCGTGATGTCTGATACAGAGCGATGCTGTGATTGTGAATTTGGAGGTGTACCTAATGTTGTGGCCTAACTAGAGCAGCCATTTCCGAAGCTTTTTACAAAACCTGACACACTATACGTCGAAAATGAGGACAACAGCAAAGCATTTAGCACATTTGGGTGGAAATGTTTGTATTACTCAAAAAATAAATAAATAAATAAAACTGGATGCTTTGTAATTACATTTTAATCAAATACAAATATTTGTGACATGATCTGCATTGTTTTGAGTATATTCATTTTGTCAGTCCGGTTCTTTGCGTCTACCAATCAGCTCCCTCGGCAGTAGTAAACACCTCTAGGCCGTAAAAATAAAACAAATCTATGGAAAAACAAAGTACGGCGGTGATTGAGTGCCCTTACGCTGCTGCGCAAATTAGTTCATTTAGTGACGTTCGTAACCTCGAAAATGTCAACAGACGACCTCGAACATAAACAGTTGTTTAACATACTGTAAGCCGCGTGGGTGTCAAATTGTTGCCAGTTGTCAAAAACAAATCAAAACACTTCCACTTCCATGTGGATTAGAAATGCTAATGCTAAAAAATAACGCTAGCAACAAAGTACAGTGAACTAATCACAAATTCTACATAGACCACCTATATTTTGTTTCCTTCTGTAACGGGTAACTAACATGTCACAAGACGGCGACAAAACACAAACACGTTAAAGTGATGCGTAACTTGACCGTTTTACAATAAGTGCTTTAAGTTGGTTTTGCTTTCTGTGCTGTTCATTCAAAGAACGAGACAAAGGCACATACTGTACAGCAAAACAATGAGGATCATTATCAGGACTGCCCAAATTTCTTCTCATCTTTCAGTGAGGGAGACGAGCTAACCTTGCTGGTGGCAGAATGGTTTACGCTAGCTCTGGTGTCTGTGCTTGCTGCAACATGCTTGAGGGAAAGCGTGGGATTGAAGCGTTTCGGTGATAAGCGAAACTCCGTGTTGCACAATTTGCACACTGCAATTTGCTTGTTGATTTATCATTGAAGTGATTTATTAAAATCTGTAAATTCAATGGTGTTTTTGTTGGACTATAATTATGAGAAGCACATTTGGAAAGTTGTTTAATGCTGTTGTCATGCAGTAAAAAATGGGAAACAGGAAGTACACAGGTGGTTGGTGGTGTTCCACACACACACACACACACACACGCACGCACAAACTCACCTTCACCATCAGCGTCTGATGGAAAAAATGAAAAGAAAAGAGAGATCAAATTCTTTATTACACTTGTGTAGCAGTGATTTTAAAATCTTGCTTAAAATCTTGCCTGTGGCTCATGCAGATTTTACAATGTTTATTTTTTATTTTGTCTACGCAATGGTGCCTTGACTTAGAATTTCAAATTATTACGTGACCACGCTCAAAACTGTTCTGACTGTGTCAGGTCATGGGGTCATTGTGTTATGATCAAAAATATCAGTTGCTATGCAGTTACTATGTCCCTTATGACGATAATATTTGTTATTGCATTAGCCACTCTTCATTTGCCTAGTCTATGCAGTTACTATGTCCCTTATGATATGTCAGTTGCTAGTTGCTATGTTCCTTATGATAAGGTTTGATGATGTATTAGCCACTCTTAGTTTGTCTAGTATCATGCAATTGCTATGTTCCTTATGATGATGAAGTTCTCAACTGCTATGCAGTTGCTATGGCCCTTATGTTGAGAATGTTTGATGCTGCATTTGCCACTTTTAGTTTGTCTAGTCTTATACAGTTACTATGTACCCTATGGTTATGTCACTTGCTATGCCCCTTGTGTTGGTGAAGTTCTCAGTTGATGTGCAGTTACTATGTCCCTTATGATGATAATGTCTGATGATGTATTGGTCACTTAGTTTATATAGTCTTATCCGGTTACTATGTCCCTTATGATTATGTTTGGTGCTGTATTAGCCACCCTTAACTTGTATAGTATTATACTGTTACTATGTCCATTGTGCCATTGTCAGTTGCTATGTTCCTTATGATGATGCTATGCAATTACTATGTCCCCTTTTGATGGCATCAGTTGATATGCAGTTACTATGTTTCTGTAATTGTCACTCTTATTTAGGTTCTGTATTTGTGACTCTTATTTTGTCATATAAGCTTTTATTTTCTGCCATATAGAATTGTGAGTTACTGTATGACACTATTGTCACTATGTTGAGGTTCCTTAGCCGAGGATTCTCTCAACACGTTGAGGTTTCTTCGATGCAAGTTATTTTCCATGTGGTCTGTTACGGTTTCTCCGTTTTGTTCGAGGCTATCTGAATTCAGCCCTGCTCTCTGTTGTTACTTTGTATTTTTGTACATAGAGACTCTCTGTTTCCCAACTTATCTTGTCTGTGTTTGGATGCTTGCAACTAAAAAAAGAAAAGATTGCTTGTAGCTATAAAAACACACACACAAAAAAACTAGTCGGGTCACTCGTAAGTCAAGGTACCATTCTACATAAATCCAGTGATGCCGGGGGTTTGACCCAATACTTTTGTCCGTACACGACACATAATAGGGGACTGCTTACCTTCTGCTGTGGCTTCGGCAATATGTGCTACGGAGAAGAAGAAAAAAAGAAGATGTTAAGGGCAGCTAAAGTCTAAAAATTCAAGAGCTTTTTTTGACCTCGTTTGTACATGTGTCGTCATGACTGCCTTAGCACCTGCTTCAACTTGTCCCACAAAGCCACTAATGACAGAGTACACAGGAGGAGTGCCTTTTACTCGATTATAATGATTAAACTGACTTGGATGACTCAGCTTTCAGGTGGAGAATAAAAGGTCTTATTGTCAAAATGGAAAGAAAAAGCACTGCGTGGGAAGTATTAGTAAGATGTGTTAAATCACACTGTAATGGTCCAACGAACTTTTGGGTGTAAGTATAACTTTCAGGTTCCAGGTAAAGCAAGCATACTTTATGAACCAAAGCTTTGGACTGATTTGTGATCCTTTAAATGGGTTAACTAAGATAAACTGACGTGATGTGAAGTGAAGTGGACCAAAACTTGGAACAAAATATGCATATATATTAGGGGTGTGCATCTCTCTCACAAAAAGCGATTCGATATGGTTTTTGATCAAGCAAAAAGGGGAACGGTACTAAGGGTGCGAAATGATTCAAAGACGGTTAAATTTGAAAGTGGATCGATTTGGTTCAGTTCGACTCAGTGGGATTACGTTTCGATTCGATGCGGCTCAGTTTGAGAGTGCAATGACTTGTTGGTTGTCATTTTACCTACACTTGAATGAATTTATCAGAACTGTAAATGTGTCCAATAAATTTCAATTTAATATATTTCAAAGCGGAACGATTCGATTCCGTTCAATCAAAAAATGGTTCTTCGGTTGTAACTGGTTTTAGATACTAGGCGCGTAACAAAAACTATTTTGATTGGAAAAAAAGTTGGTTTTGATTTAAAAGATGTGAATGCATCTTAACTGAACTGAGCCGTATCGAATCGAATCATAATCCCACTGGATAGAACCAAATCGAAAAATGTAACAAGCTGAAATTCTGAAGAGTGGGACAATTTTCATTTGAACAAGGCTTCTAAATAATTATTTGAATATCAAAAATAATTGATGAATCTGATAATTGATTAGTTAGATTAATTGTTAACTGTCAAAGCAGAGGGAAACTTTTTAAACAATAAACAACTCTTAAAAATTATACAGATTTGAAACAGAGACAAATATGTCTTAAGTCATTCCCACATAAAATACATTTTAAGAATTCAGCCAATAGTTAAAGCAAAAGGAAAATGTGTGAAGATAGAACTGTAGACGGAACTTGAAAAGCCCCTTTCCACGGATCTTCATACATGTTTATAGTATAGTGTTCCTATTTCAACATTTGAAGCTACTAACCCACTGATCCGGCACTGTTGCTCCTCCCTGAGTGGGCTGGCATGTCCTGTGCATCGCCTTGTGACAGAGCATCTTCCAAGTTAAAGCCTCCATCTGACAAAACACACACACACCGGTGAGCGAAAGGCCAAATTAATCCCTGCAGGTCACTTTTCATCCATCTCCACCCAAGTGGGATATTGTCCAGATGTTCCCCCCGACCCCGGCAAGACGAAGGAGTCTCTTCCCACCGTCACCATAGCAACCTCACCCGTCCATCATCATGTCATTCCCCCCACGGCTATAAGTAAAAGCCTCGCAGAGCTGTGCTCAATAACAGGCCCGTAATAATAACAGCAAAGGGCGTTGACCGTGATTGTGTGAACTGGTGATGACATGCATTTTAGGATATCATCACACAGCAACAATACATTATAGCCTCACACTGTGCACTTTGGGGAAAACCCGGGAAGATTTATACAGCATGTACAGTGTAAGGCAGGGCAGGTCAAAGTAGCATCGGTATATTATTTACAGTACGTGGTAGTTTAGTTTCGGTTTCAGGCAGTGAATTCTGATTATAAATCAGGCTTGGATGAAAAACAACTTTCTTTTTGGATGATAAGCCAGGTTAAGCCAGATACCTGCAATGTCATGAGTTAATATCCAACCAGTAATACAGCATAAAATATATTGACACAGTTTATTGACATAAAAAATGGAGGTTGCGAACATACATCTAAAAAAAATTATAGTAAAAATGTCACCTCGGCGCATTGAAAAAAGTGTCACTCTGTAATTTTTTCTAGGGCAAGGTACATTTCTATATGACAGAATAAAAACCTTTATGACAAAATAAGAGTGACAAATACAGGACCATAGCAACTGACAACATCATCACAAGGGACAAATACAGAACCTTAGCAACTGCATTGCAACTGACAACATCACAATGGCCCAACCTATATGACAAAATAGGAGTGATAAATACAGCAGTCAGGACCATTATAACTGCATAGCAACTGACAACACTATTGTGACAAGTGAAAAACACAAGGCAGTAGCAACTGCATAGAAACTGACAATATTGTGACAAATGACAAATACAGGACCACAGTAACTGCATAGCAACTGACAACATTAACCGCATTGTGACAAGTGACAAATACAGGGCGGTAGCAACTGCATAGAAACTGACAACATTGTGACAAGTGACAAATGCAGGACCATAGTAACTGCATAGCAACCGACAATCTTAACATTATTGTGACGAATAGAGGACCATAGCAATTGCATAGCAACTGACGTCATCATGACAAGGCACAAATACAGGCCTGTAGCAAATGCATAGCAACCAACAAGATCACAATGACCCAAGTAAAAAGACAATAAGAGTGACAAATACAGGACCGTAGCAATAGCATAGTAACTGACAACATTATCGTGACAAGGGACTAATTCAGGACCATAGCAGTGGCATAGACCCAATCAAAATCACAGTCGCAACCAAAAAATAGGCCTAAAATTGGAGAGTTTGTAGTAAAAAAAAAAAAAAATTGGGACGTATTTGTTACTGTCCTTGTGATCTGAGAGTGGTAAATGAATTGTACATTCCAACAAATCAAACTTCAAACAGATACCATTGTTATTGTAATACTCCATGAACGTAGGAGCCATGGCTAACGTTAAAGCTAAAGCTAGCTTGGTATTGCTAATTTCATTAAAGATGGTTACATAGTCGCTGTGAATTTGACAATCATGCTTGTGCACATTAATGAGGGGCGTAACTTAGGTTGGACAAAAAATATGCTTTTAAAGTCGGACAAAACTTGCAGGACTTCATGGAGACCCAGTCAACATGAAATTAAAATTTAAAAACATGAAAGACAAAAGTTTTGACCTTGGAAAAAACTGTCCAATGTTTACTATGGGAGAAAAATAATAATTGCAAATTATCCACAAATAAAAGGTCAAGCAGCATCCGAGCTGTGTTGGACCTTCAACCGTATTGTTATTCATAACTGATAAAAACGAGGCTATCCAATCAGGGAGGAACTGACACAGCACAGAGCTAATATTTAACAGATGAATAACGGCTGAAGTGAGAACAAGGCGTGGAATAAAAAAAAAAGTGAATCAAAAATGGACATAAAAAAACCCCAGACTTGTACAGACAAATGAAGGGCGATACCTCCACAGTCAGTCAATAAGTCACACTTGCTTATAACATAACCACTCTTAATTCAAGGTGAATTAACCACAAGTCACCCATCTCATAACCTGTCAAGGTCGTTTGTGTTCAAAAGAGAACCTCCTAAAATGACGTTTCATATTAATGTACTGGAAAAACAGGGAGTTGCCGTCCAATATGAAACAGGAGATCGCATGAGAACTTGGACAAGTGTCAAAATGAATGATTACGCAACATTTTTGACTTTTATTCCATGGATATTCATGGGGTCACGTTACAGCATGACGCACTGGCGAAAATGCAGCGGTTATTCAGAAAGAAGAGCTCACACACACCAAACACAAATGTTATTTTTCATTAGCTTCAAGCTATGATATAGTTCGCGGTCAAAGGGTGATATAGCGGTTAGCATGTCTGCCTCAAAGTTCGGAGGTTCTGGTTTCAAATCTGGGCTGCGGCCTTCCTGTGTAGAGTTTGCATGTTCTCTCCGTGCTTAAGTACTCTGGCTTCCTCCCACATTCCAAAATATGCATGTTAGATTTACTGAAGAGAAGTTGTCCACAGAGGTGAAGGTGAGTATTTTCATGTTTTCCATAATCTTGCATTGTACGCTCTGGTAGTAATTTCAGTAAGATACTTTTTATTTCTTTATTTTGCTTTTAAATGTCTTTTTTGTTTGTTTGGCTTTGCTACGATGTGAAGTACACTGAGTTACCTTGTGTATGAAATGTGCTATATTGTACATTGCTAACATTGGTAGAAAATCCTACTTAATACAAAACAGTAAATTGATTTGCATGTACGTATAAACGTAATTGCAAATACTTTCAAACATACTTATAGGTTAAATGCTAAAAACTTAGCCTTTTTTCCCCCATAATGCTACAGGGTATTGACTTGCGCGTGCCCAAAATTATGAGAGTTTTTAGTTTTTAACATTTAGCATACAAGTGCGTTGGAACGTATTTTGAAAGTACGTTCCAAATCCGATGTGCTTGCAAATATGTTCAAACATACTTGTATGCTAAATGCTAAAAACGTAGCATTTTTGCCTATGACGCCACAGGATATTGACTTACGCATGGACAAAATTATGAGAGTTTTTGTTTGTTTTTAGCATTTAGCCTACAAGCACGCGTTTGCACCGTATTTGCAAATACACCGGAACGTATTTGCATGTATGTTCCAACTTCCAACGTACATGCAAATACTTTCAGACATCCTTGTAGGCTAAATGCTAAGAATGTTGCATTTTTTCCCATAATGCCGCAGGGATTGACTTAAGCATGTGCATACCCAGTGGCATTATGGGAATTTTTAGTTATTAGCATCTAGCATTTAGCCTATAAGTGCGTTGGAGCGTATTTTAAAAGTACATTCCGAATCCGATGTGCTTGCAAGTTTGTTCAAACATACTTGTATGCTAAATGCTAATAACTTAGCATTTTTGCCCATGATGCTACGGGATATTTACTTGTGCATGCCCAAAATTATGAGTTTTTTGTTTTGTTTTTAGCATTCACCTTGCAGACATAAGAATAAATGATAAAATTACGAATAAACAATGTTAAGTTACTTAATGTATTGGCATAATGTAGGTCAATTGCTAAAAATGTAGTTTGTTTTTATTTTTTTTACTTGCATGCGCAAGTCATTATCCTGCGGCATTACGGGAACAAATGCTAAGTTATTAGCAATAAACATATTTGCAAGTACGTTTGAATGTATTAGCAAGTATGTTCAAACATAAAACATGATGACTCCACACTGGTTATTATACATATAGCACATCTGAATGTGTATCGTTCCTAAACAATACGGCTCATCCTCACCTGAAGGGTCCTGCTTCTTTATTTCTGTGCCAACGTCCACTTCCTTGCCTGCATGAGCTGACTCGTCATGTGGCACAGCTGCATCTGCTCCTGCTGTGCCTTCATCTTCGGAGCCATGCTGTGAAAATGTTTTATTTAACATAGGGACTCTTGGACGGGTTAGAGAGGAACTAAATCCCCTCCAATTTCTATTTTTGCAAAAACAGATTGTATGTGGCAGCACTAGTCAAAACACGGAGTAATTAATCAATGTAAGGGTTCAACATCTTCAACGAAATCATCATAAACTGTACACCAGAAATGCCGCCAAAGCTCGAGTGGCGCTTACTTCGTCTGGTAACATAAAAAGCAGCTGACAAAGAAGATACGCACATTCAGAAAATAAAATGTTGACATCTTGGGTTTAGTTCCTCTTTAAAATGCAGTTTGTAATTTGTAGCAGAATCCAATTATTTTCCATAGAATAAAAGCCTTCCAAGGCTTCCACTAACTGACCTCTTCGTGGGCATGAGCTGCATCAGCGCTGGCGCTCGGTTGTTCGTCTACATCGGGAATGTCTTGTGCAGATTCTGGATCTTCTGGATCAGCTGCAGGAGCTGAAAGAGTAGACGGCAGACAGGAGATGTTTCAAGCCATCACCAAGTAGGAAGTCGTGTTGAGTGTGAACATTTCTTATCACCTGGGATTGATGGAGCCTCTGGTTCTGCTTCTCCTTCTGCTGTAGCCTCTGGTTCTGGTTTGGCTGCTGGTACTGCTGCATCCTCTGGTTCTGGTTTGGCTGCTGGTACTGCTGCATCCTCTGGTTCTGGTTCCCCTGCATCCTCTGGTTCTGGTTCCGCTGCATCCTCTGGTTCTGGTACGGCTGCTGATTCTACTGCATCCTCTGGTTCTGGTTCCCCCGCAGCCTCTGGTTCTTCTTCCGCTGCAGCTTCTTGTTCTGGTTCATCTGTAGCTTCTTGGTCTGCTGCTTCTTCTTCTTCTTCTTCTCCTTCTGGAACTGCCACTGCTTCTCCTGCAGTAATGTCTGGTTGTGAGTCAACTTCTGCAGGGTCCTCTGGTTCCGGGTCGGTATCTGACGGAGCCTCCGGTTCTGCTTCTCCTTCAGCTGGAGTCACTTCATGGTTTCCAGCTTCAGTGGGCTCGGGCTCATCTGCTGGTAGTATCTCCTGTATTTTACAGAAGACCAAAGTCTCACTACCTTGAGTAATCAATGGTGTAATTGATAGGTTAATCAATTCTATAAATATTCATTAGTGGCATCCCTAAATAAAATATTGTAACATAATGTTATATTTTTAGGGATTTAGCAATTTAGTGGTCTTTGAATGACGATTGCTAATGTGACCGGTTAGTCGGTTCCAACGAACCAACATGTCCTCACCTCTACTCCAGCTTCAGCGGCCTCCAAGTCTGCAAGCTCGACAATTTCGGGCTCCAAAGTTGAATGGACGGCAGCCTCCTCTGTTGGGGCCTCGTCATCTAAAAAACGTCAGTTAATGGAGGAAGACAGAGACATAATAAACAAAGAGTGAAGAGCTATGAGGAAGGAAATAAAAATAGAAGTGTCTTTGCATACGTGGAATACCATCAAGTGTGATATTAAACTTATTTACTGCAATTCGTTGGTACAGCAAACAATGTTTTATGATGACATTTTGATCCGGAAATGATTATTGCCCATAGGAAAAATACTTAATTGTGTTCAACATTAGCGGCTCCACTGCGTGTATTTGAATGAGCCACAAAGATATAAAACAAGACAGCTCAGGATTTGTATAACCGTTACATTAGTTGTCCATCTGTTACTTCGAACTTTTGCCTGAAAGGTAAAAACAGTTTCACCACATATTCCAACATGCACAACCTCCCTGACACGCACACACAACCCCGCCCTGTACTAATGTGTTCCTGCTGTAGCCACAATAGGATGACATCAATCATATCCAACCTGCCTCTACACCCCCCACCCCCCCCCCCCCTCACAAAAAAAAAGCTTGCATCCACCCTGGCATTGCGAGTGTGCACTAATGAGAAAATAAGAAGAGCCCGTCTTTGTTTGGCGTGCGCCTGTGCGTCTTTGAGACGGCGCTGTGACATTCTGCTGATGCGTGTGAGGAGCTGAGACAGCAAAGCCAGCAGCCTGACGGGCGGGAGCGTTGGGAGAGGCGTGCTTTTTTTTTTTTGGGTGTAAACCAAGGAGGTGACATCGGCCAAGAAGCGACATTGCTATTGACTTTGAAAGAAGCGACAATGTACTGATTATGGCAGCCCGGCGCACTAGTGGCTAGCAAGTCTGCCTCACAGTTCTGAGGCTCAGGGTTCGAATCTCGGCTGATGATTTGGCTTGCATGCGTTTTCTCCTGGTACCTGATTACTACCATATGACAAAATCATGCATGTTAGCTTGATAGAAGACTTTAAAAATTATAATTTGATCACAGTTGCTTGTGTACATGACTGGCGACCAGTCCAGGGTGTAGCTCACTCGAGATAAGCCCCACTTGAGGAGGACAAGCAAGCACGATATACAGAGGTGGCAAATCCAGGTCCAGAAAGTCAAAATCCTGCCACAGTTTGGCTTTAGCCCCAGGTGCTAGCTAGCTAGCTTGCTCCCTAAAAGGTAAACAAGCACTATGGGAGCTAGCTAGGACGCTAGCTAAAAGGTAAACAAGCACCATGGGAGCTAGCTAGGGAGCTAGCTAACTCCCATGGTGCTTGTTTACCTTTTAGGGAGCAAGCTAGCTAGCATCAGGGGCTAAAGCCAAACTGTGGCAGGGTTTTTACATTCTGGACTTGGATTCACCACCTCTAACGATATAAAACAAATGAATACACTGACTGAATATAATGATTTAAGTGCCATTACTGTCATGGAAAACGATTCTTCATCTTCTCAACATTATATATGCAAGCTTGGTAACAGAACATCTCTGTTTGCCAAGTCAGTTGAGGCTCGAAGGTTAGCACGTCGCCTTCGTAAATCCTCCGAATGAGACAACCTGGCACGCTCCGAGCACTAACACACCTTCAAGGATCAACCAACAAAAAAAAGTTATGCATAAACAAACTTACAGTACTTAACATGCACCGACACATCTCAGCGGCACGTTGAAAAAACACACCCACACACAAACAGCCGAAAAGCACACCCGCATGCATGCTGAGTAAATGCGATAAGAGCGACGTTGTTGGTTGTTTTTCCCTACCTCGTGGCGCAGTGCCGAGGCCCGAGTCTAATGTAAACACAAGCGCTCAATCATTTATTTGAAGAGTCATGAGGCGGCAGATGTGTACGAGCTTGTAACGGAACCAGAGCAGGCTGCTACATGTCAGCAGACAAAGCCTTTGTCTTTTGACTAGGTGAAGCAGCATGCGGCTCATGGCAAAGGTTATTCTCGCCTCTGTGTTGAGTAACTGTAAACAAATGTGTTTTAGTGGCAGCAGCAGTGGTGTTACTCTATAAACTATAAAGACAACTGAGACAATATCACCATAAGGTGCCTTTGGGGATTTTCCATTGAACTTTTTAAATATAAATTAACTGCAAGCAGACAAAGTAAACAAACAGCAAAAATGTGTGAGCTTGCTGACAGGGTGGACATTTGTCAAAAATGCAAGCTGACTTTACAACATGATTCAGTTAGCAAGCTGACTGTATACCTTTTAACAAATATATTTCAAATTTCTGAAAGGTTGTTTTAATCAATTGATATTTCACTATGACAGAGTGGACATGTTAAACTTCACATCCAATTATACACATAATATGATGGAAGTGATGAAATATCAGTGAAATATTTACACTGAAACTATCCACTGTGTGAACTTGCTGACAGGGTGGACATTTTTGATAAATGTCCACCCTGTCAGCAAGCTGACTTTGTAACAGGATTCAGATAGCAAGTTGACTGTATGCAGTTTAATCTTTTGAATTTCTGGTGGCTATATCAATTGATATCCCTATGACACAGTGGACATGTTAAATTTGACAACATGCAATTGCACACGTAACTATCCACTGTTTTTGCCACCTTTGACAAAATACTGACCCTACCGAAAACATTATGGGGGTTTCTTTAGAGGGGCAGCTAGCCCATAATGACAGGGTGGACAGCAAATTCAGGGACACATGCAAAATGTATGAAATTTCAGAATGGTAAAATGTTACTTCAAACATTGCCTGTGCTGTGCAATTAATAAATAATATGCCTACCAAGCTGGCCTGTTCATTTTACATTAATTCCAAATTTCACTGTTGTATGGCAAACATGCAAAAAAAAATAAACATAATGAGATAGAATTAATTATATAACCATCCCTTGTTGAAAGAAGGAAAAAATCATTGTGTTTGTAGCAGTACTTAGAACATTGTGTTCCCATTTATCACTTCCTTTGCTAACTACTACCTTCACGCTCTTAAAAAAGGAGGGTGGGGGGGGGGTACCATTAACACCCCTCCCTCCATCTCAACGCTGCCAATATATACACAAAAGTACAGGACTCGCCTTAAAAGGAAAGGTGTTAACATTTTCAGCTTCACTTTGGGTGATTCTGTTTTGCATCTAAAAGGTTCTCACTGCTTCCTTTTCTTTCCTTTTGTCTCTCGCGCTCTCCTCGTTTCCTCGCCACATCTTTCCCTGGAGGCTTCTGACTCATCTGCGTCTCTGCGTGGTCGCACGCGATCCTCAGAGTCCAAACCACATGGTAATGTCAAACCAAAGCCAACAAACCCCGGACGTTAACCCTCGACTCGGAACAGTGAGGTGCAGCCTAACTTGAGGAACGAATGGCATTGTTAATAAATGCAGCAAAAATATATATCTGCATATTGATATTTTGGATTGAAATGTGAAATTGCCACATTTGTATTTTAATACATTCGAACGTACTTGTAGGCTAAATGCTACAAACATAGCATACAAGTATGTTCTACTAAAATAGTCAATAAGCACCAGAACAAAACAATGTGTTGACCTTAAAAATGGTGACCTCAACGTGTCCACAGAGTTGCTTGACGTCAAGGGTAAACTATCTAAATGACATACACCAACAATCAAATTGCAAGGTTTCTGTATTTTAGCTAGCAGGCTATTTTCTGATGCTAAACCATGGTTTAACAATACAGTATGGGTCGAAAGGAGCAGCATCATTGTGAAAATCAAATATAAATTCCTCCATCCATATTCATACTTGGCAATAAGAAAAAGTTCCTTGAAAAAAATGACATTGATTTATGAGCCAGTTTGTGTAAAAGTAATCATGCGATATGGACAGACTCTCTCATAGTGACATCCTGTATATTTATTTCTTCCGTTACATATGGGTTGCATTTTACGGGTGCAGTGGAGAAAGCAGAAAGCTTAACAAAGTCTTACAAACAAAACAGGCAAGGCACCACCTTAAGAAACTTTTCCACGTCTATCACGTTTCACGCCTTTTTAATGCAGGCACCACTATTATGATATGCCAAATATGGAACATTTCGCCCTGGCAACACATGATCAGCTTGCATTCAAACTTTGAAATAGAAATAATCCCCGAGTCAAACTTTCACCATCTTAAAACCATTCTAAAAGGGGAAGTCAAACTTAAACATTTCTTGACAATAATATGTTATATGTGACCTCACAAGTATAAACACGACATTCTGATTAATATTGCATTTGTGGAATATGAGTTGTGGATCAAGCCATTTTCATCCACCTCAGGGGGAGGCCATTTTGCTATTATACTATTAATTATCATAGTTGCTCATGGCTCAGACAACGACCAATCACAACTCACCTGTTTTCTGAAGCTGAGCTGTGATTGGTTGTTACCTGAGATTTGCGCAATTGTGATGTCATTTGCAGTCGACAGCAAGTGGCAAAATGGCCGCCTTCTGATACAGATTTTTTTTTTTAATTGCTAGATTTGGCTGCTTAACTCATATGAAATTAACACAATATTAACCAAAATATTCTATTTACACTAGTAGGGCTGCGTAGAACATATTATTGTCAAGATTTTTTTTTTTTGACTTCCCCAGTTAACTGGACATTCATTTGTTATCAACCTCAAGGGAACAGCCATTTTGTTGAAATTGGGCTCGCATTGCAAATGTCACGGCTTACTTGTTTTCTGGTTTGATTTGTGATGTTTACAATAAAGCAAGAAAGTAAGATTTGATTTGAACATTTTCCTAAAAGTGGAATAAATAAATAAATAAATAAATAAAATGTGTAAGCTGTACTGTGATTGAGCAATCTTTTTTCATAATTTTCGTAAACGATTATGATCTTACTTTCCTTTCATACAAAAGAAAAGTGAAACCAAGATCAGACTACATGAAAAAAATTATAATTGTGATGATTTATTGTGCCATTACGCCGAGCCCTACCCAAAACATTCCAACTGTGAGGCAGACATGCTAACCACTAGCGCACCACCACGCTGGCAAACAAGACTACCACATTAATGCCAACTTTCTTGATGGCTCACCTGCAAATGTTGTTTGTACTTGAACCAGAAACCAAACCTTGCTGTGAGTAATATCACACCTCATAGTGTGTTGATTTGTGCGTGCAGTCAGGCGATACGACCGCACACATTGTTGCGTCAGGTATTTCTCTCTATTGTTGTGTTTGTGGGACACAAGAGCAGTTTTCCCCAAACACGCACATAGTCAGTCACCAGAGGGCAGTTAAATGTGTAAACACACACCTGGCACTCATTATACAAGCCTTCATCTCAGCTGGGGAACCTTCCATTTCACTTGTTAGACTACATGTTCTGTACATTGTCCATACTCATGCATACATAACGCACACACATATGCTGAGGACCCTGCGGGGAGAGAAAGTGAAGTTGTGGGGTCTTTTCTCCAGCTGGATGTCTGCTCTGATTACATAGACACTCCCTGCGCATACGTCACGTTTATATCTTTACATAGGGCATAAAGGCTAACTAATACACACAAACAGGCGAGCAAGCACTTCTCTTGTTCCAGTGTCAACACATGCTGGCGGTTAAGAAAATGGTGTGAGGGGACACAAATGAGCATGTGTGCGTCTGGTTGCCTGTCGGTTAAAGCCATAAGGGAACCGGTAAAGCCACATTGCCCAACATCTCATTCGTCTAGCAAAGCCCAACCGCAGAAAGCTTGCTATCACTTTCATTGGCCACTTCATTAGGTACACATGCTAAACTTGCGGCTAAAAGTGAGGCTACTCTCCACTAGAGGGCGCCAGGGGATCTTGGGGAGAAAATGAGAGATGCAACAAATTTAAAATATATATATATATATTTTTTTTTTTTTTGGGGCCTAAGAAAAATAAACAAATTAACTTTTTAAATGGCTTGTATACTAGTACGGTGTATGCTACCCATCAAGTGTGAAATTAAACAAGTACATCTTTTATCTGCCTGTTTGTGAGCAAGAAGTTCTTACTTTAAATTGTGATGTTTCAATTCAGCAAATTTACTGAATACCAAGTCCATGAGGTAAGGTGAAGATCCAGAGCCACTTTCAAGTCTGAAATCTGAATACTGTACTTTTTGATGAGCGATATAAAACACCTGGGAACTGTTTTGATATATGAAAAAAAATGGAATGTTTCCTTTAAAAGGAAGTATTGATTTGTAGTTCTAACTGTAAATCTAGAAAATTACTTTGTTAACGTTTAAAGGATTTACATATTGTAAACATTGAGGTGCTAATACTAGTAGTGTCATTCTAATGGATTACTAATTTGCGTCAAATTGTTATTTTCTGCAAAAATCACCTATTTGAAATTTCCCAAGGTCAATGAGTTTTTTTAAATCTTGGAATGAGATAATTTTAGTTGGATGAATTCTAAATTTATCTTTAAATATGGAAAAAGAGTGTGGATGATAATTTGCACATGTTTACAATAATATTATGCTTACCTTTACCTTAAATTTCTCTTGGTACAAGGCACTGCAGTTACAGGTAAATCACATGCACAAACATACACATTAATGATTGTCTGACAGTGTCAATCAAACTATTTGTAAAGGCTGGCTTGATTGACATACTTGTATTGGATCTGATTATATTGTCTGGTGCAACCTAATGAAGTGTTTATGCAAATTACAAAGAAATGGAATACAGCATTACGAAGTGAACGCCTGGCAAAAGGGCTCTCCGTGGAGAAAATACTGAATTTAGTGATGCCATTAGGCTCCAGATTTCATAATTAATTATAATTATGGTTACATTTGCAAAAATGTCACGTCATCTTTTGACCCCTGAAAATTGAAGCATAAATTAGCTAAAATCCCTTCATGGTAAATGCAGTTTTTGCATAACAAAACCTCTTTGAATAAATCTAAAAGACTTCAATTTAATACCATGCCCTAGCTCAAATCCATTGGGGTGGCAAAATTACAGAATAACGAAAAATGTGCCGAATATTTCTGGACAGAAATGCAATTTAAGTATTAATTAAGTAAAGCAATTAAGTACATGACAGTGGGGCCAAGACAGCCCCTTGATTTCATTTATTCATCATCATTATTATTAATCGAGCTTGTTAACAGTCTGTATCGATACACAAACACTGCAATGGACAGTGAAGTCAGATAGATACAAAATCTTTTTCATCATACATACCTTGTGTGTTAGCACGTCCAGCCAACAAGCCTCCAAAGAGCAGAAGGATCCACAGGTATGACATCATTGAAACACGGCGCTCAGCGGTTCGAATGGACCGGGTTATGGTAGTTATTGGAAAATAAAGGTGGAAAGGTTCAGAAGGGGAGTGTGGGTGCCGGCAGCCGCGTCCAAGGTGCTGCGATGAGGTTCTCGCTCGCCTTTCAGCTTCTTTTGTCTCAATTGGAGGAGAGAAGGTTCCGGGCTTTATTAAGGTGGGCGGGGCTATATTTTTTTTCCCTCCCAAAATCAGACACACCGGGGAAGCAGACAAGGAATGAGCGGAGCCGGCTTTTCCCCCCTCTCGTTTAATTATCTTTTTAAATTTAAGACCCGTGTCACCCCTGGCCGTTTTGTCTCCCCCAAACTACACATTTAATAGTGTCTAAGTGAAAAATGTCACATACCTTAACTGACTCTAAATGGAAACACTATTTCCTGTTATGCGTTACAAATCACGACGGTCCTCAGTTTACGTCGGGGTTCCGCTTCTAGGACGTAACTCAATATTTTTTTACTTAAATTGAAAAACGTCATTAGCACAGTAGTCAAGTCAGAATCACTTCAACACTCTTGGTCATAAATTATTATTTAAACGAATAAATTTGGGGGTTAATTGAGCGTTGGTCAGTGGAGCAGAAGGGTCACACAGGCAAGAAATAAAACGATAAGAGTACTTACTGTATTATAAATCGCAGTCATGCTTCTTTTTTTCTTTAAACCGTTTGAACGATTTTGGATTTTTTTTTTTAATGGTTAAAAAAAAGACAGTTACAATAATTTAATGGATTTGAATGTTTACATGTTCATTAATAATCCTTACAGATGCACGACAGGAACTCAATTTAATTTATTTCTTATTATATTAATTATTAATAGTCTTAACACCATCTTGAGTGCATTACCCTGAATAATACACAAACGTTTTTTTTTTTATAGAAATATTTATTATTAGTGTTTTACCACAATTACAATAACATATAAAAATGATCTCCCATTAAACAAATACATTTGAAGAAGAAAAACAGCTTTAACAGATTTTATTTGGCTGTTACCATTTTTGTTAAAGTGATTATAAGGGCCGACATGTACAGTACGTGCATGCTTTGGTAACCTGTTTAATGGGACAGTTAGTGGGAGTGGCACGTTACAGTCATTCAAAAAAAAGAAGAAGAAAAAAGATTACACTGCAAAATGTGGCCTCAAGTGGCTTTTACTCACTGTGGTTTATTTGCACAATAGAACATGTCAAAATAAATTACCAACGTTTACTCCTTCTTATCAGAGCACATGTCAAAAGTGAAAGGCTTCGGCTGAGTAATTACGCCTTTCTTATCGAGATTATGTATTCGACACAATGAATTGCAGTTTGTTTAGGTCAAGGGTGGAAAACTTTATTCTCACAACCGCCCCACCTCAGTTACTTTGAGGTTTTATTTGATTTAAGGAGTTTATAGTGGGTCAGATTAAATGCTCTCTTTGTCATAAGGTCTGACGAGCCATCGGTTCCCCACCCCTGATCTAAACTGGAAAAACCCCAAATAGAACATTTGAGGCATCATGCATTTTTGTTATCCACAAAGAACATCTCTTGTACTTAAGTATTAAGCGTCACGTGTTAATAGTACCTGCTCCCTGGATGAAATGATTCCACATCATGCTGAGAGTAACTGTGGACAAACCTGGGACTGGAACGTGAAACTAAACGGTTCACAGCGAGAGTTTATCTCCAAAAGACTAGTCAGACATCCCCTGACCAGCGTGGTACCAGGCGGAATATTTGAATTGGAAAATTGTTTTTTTTTTTTTTTTGGCTGGGTTGGTGATTGGCTGGAAAGTGGCTCACATTTTGTTGAAACACTCCTTGGCATTGGACCACACCTGGATTCCCTAAGGCAGCGACAGAATACAACAAAATTATGACATCAGATAAATAAAACCCTACTTCAAATATATGCCTCTGTTTGTACCCCAGCAGGCACACAATAATATTAGTAATAATAAACTAGTACCTGTAACTACCCAAAAATTCATAGGTGAACTCATTCTTGTTCATAAATTAACCATAATCTAACAGAACAATAGGATTTTCATTAAGGTAGAATTTTTAGTATATGGCTACGAGTTTCATTTTTGAATACTGAATAATAATAATAATAATAATAAAAACAAGAAATGAATTTCTTCCACAAATGATTGAAATGCACAAGTATCTATGAGGGACAAAATGATACACCACTGCTAAGAGCAACCTACAAAAAAATCTCTTGTATTATCTTTCTATTGATTGTGCCAGCAAACCTACCTTCTTGCACATGCTAATTTGCATAATGGCATAGCTGATGAGCGCCTCGCGCAGATCTCTGTCCTTCTGTTCCTTAAACCGCTCAATGTCCTCCCAGGCTGTTTGCACAAACTCACTGCAAAGACGAACAGACGACGACTCAACAGAAGAAGCCCTTGGATGGCTTGTCTTTTTTAAAAGATAAGAACAAGCCAGCAAGGTTAAGGATGAGGATGTGAGCTCACTGGCACTCGGCGTTCTTCTCCTTCAGCGTCTGCTCCCCCTCTTGGATGCTCTGCTCCAAGGCCGCCAGTCTGCTCTCCCTCTGCTCTTGGCTCTCCTGGCCAAATAGTTTACTGGTCATCCCCTTCAGGGAGAAGACACGCACCATCTACAACATAGAAACACATAGAGTAAGTAAGTAAGTGAAGCGTAGAAAAAGCTTGGCCTCATCCATAAATCTATTTGTTACCCCGGTGGCAAGTTCTTCTCTCTGCTGCTTTTTGTGAGCCAGGTCCTGAGCTGTGACTTCCAACTCATACTGGATCAGCTCATGTTTCCGACATACCGACCTGAGCGGTCAAAACGATGCAAAACATACATGTTAATGCTGACATAAGGAAGGAACTAGAGCTGAATAATTACAAAAATTCAAATCTATATTGCAATGCAGTAGAAGGTAATTTTCATTTTGGGGTTGACTCTGCTTCATTCAGTTGGTCGGTAAGCGTTATTTTTCATTGTTTGTAATTATTATTATTATTTTTTTTTACAATGTCTAAATAGGTTCAGTACTCAAAAGGTTAAAGTGTTTAGTAAGTTCACAACTCTGAAGTAAATAAATAAACTGTCTCTCATATTAATTCATGGTTCGTTTGCCTTTATTTTAACATAAGCCTAACATTAAAGACCAAAACATTTATGTATAATAAATCAGATATTGAAATGATTTGACATTGAAAACTTACCGCACAGCCTCTGTGTAGAAGAGATATTCCTTCAGTTGGTCAGCATAGTGCTCTTCTTCCTCCAAAATGTCATCTATTGATGAAGCGTATCTGGCCACATGTAAAAAAATGTATCAAGCGACATAACACAAAAACAATGGTGGCAGTTTTGTACCTTGTAAAGAGCAGCGAAAAACTACTCAACTTCAATGTCAATTGGTTCTTTCTGTTGCTCTTTCTTTCTACTATGTCATCCTCCCACATTCCTAAGACACGTTACTAAAGCCTCAAAATTGTCCATTGGTGAGAATATTTCTATGTCTCTATGTTCTGGAATTCACTGGAACAAGCTCGAGCTCAAGCTCACCAGCCAAGTTCTTGACAAAACAGATGGCTGGAAGTCAATTTGTACTTACGTGTCCATGTGATGACCGGCACTCTGTAGTCCATCCCCCATCTCTTTCTCTATTGCGCTCCATTCACTGGACAGACAATGACAACAGTACACAAAATGCCTCCTATAAATTGTCAAGTCAAATGACAGCAACATGACATCTTGTGGCGCACATAATCACTGCTACCAACCAGTAGATTTATAACATGTCAATGTGGCACCCCCTGGTGGCAATAACAAATAATGCAAACACAAAGCACTGACCTGAAAACACGTCCGTAGTTTCCATGGACTTTGTAAACGCCATACATTCTGTCTGCTACTCTCTGCGATAAACACAGACAACTACCATGAAGAGCACAAATGAAAAAAATATCTTACAGGACCTCGATGACAGGTAAGCGCAACTTTTAATTACTCTTGTCACCCCAATGCAGAACGAATTGCAATGGCAGAATTTGTGTTTTGCATACATGTGCGGATACTCACCGCTCTCACTCTGAGAAGTTGCGAGATGGCGGTGTTCAGTTCGTCGCTATACTGTTTCAGTGCTGTAAAACGCCTGGGAAATGCAGCACAACATCATCCAGTCAGCATCCGTTATTTTTATACAGCAATATGAACCTAACTCAAGTCTGTGATGTAGACAAAAGAGGTTGAAGAAAATGATACCGACTTGTCAGGGTTCTTGACTCTGAACATGGCACTCAGGGACTTCAGTCTGGAATCCGCCTAACAAAGAAGATCATTTTTCATAATGTTTCCAGCACTGCTCAGATAGAATTTAGTATAGATGCATCTGAATGTATTTGAATATTGTGAAAACTTCAATAAATATTTCATGTTTTATAATATGAATGATTGTAGCTTAAAGTAACAAAAAACCCAAATTCACCAAATGAAAGAACTTGAAAATTATTTCTAAGAAAAAAATTACATTACGAAAAATATTTTCCTATGAGTTTCATGAATTTATATTGAACTCATGAAATAAAACAACTTGTATATGATTCTCTCATTTATTGAGGTGCACCTGTGTATGGGACCGGCACTAATGAATAGAAGTAAAATACCTTGTCTTGGAAACCCGTTTCCAAAACTGCATCCCTCCACCCCTTCTCCTAAACAAAAAAAAAAAAGCTTGACAGTAAACACAGGAGGTTTTCAGTTGACATTTGCATTATACTTTTTCTCAATGTGAGCAAATTGGAGGTTGACCAGCAAGGGACCACTGTGTACAAAAATAAAAGTCAAAATTTCTGTGTATATTAAAACTGGTGCAAACCTCTGTAAGGAAAAGGAAAACTATCTTGTCTTTACAGAGGACAGGATGTGACATCACGCGCAGCAGGAAGTTTTCCAGACCTACTCTCCTCCGCTCGACAAAGTCAGGGTCGAGGTTGTCGGCTGACAGCTTGTGCCACACAAACTCCGCCTAAAATCGGAACAAACCACGAATCAATGGACAAGAATGAATGAGTGAGTGAACATTTCTGTTTCCACTCACCCTTTTCTCTGGCAGCGGAGGGACGATGATGTACGGGTAGGTGACCAACAGGTACGTTCGGAGTAGCTCAAACTCACTGTAGCGTCTCCACAAAGTGTCAGGTGTGGATGGTGGAGAAACAGTGGGGACCGTTTCAGATGGTCTGCACACATGACAGCAACAACAATTCACCGGTTCAACACATTTGATTGAATTAGTGAAAAAATACATTTTACATACAGCAATTACAGTACCCAGTTTGGGTAGTTTGCAGTTTTAACAGCGCTATACAAATAGAGTTGAGTTTAGATACCATGCTGCATATCCTCTCACAGGTCAGTCCTGCTACATCAACTAACGCGGTTTGCGGAAGGAAACTCACATCTGTCATGGAGCTATCAATCTGTGTGGTATGCTATCAAGAGTACATCACACACTTGGATGATTTTTTTCCTTATCGTGTGTGGGGGTCTCACAAAAAAAATAGTTTTGATGTTAAAAACTGGTATACGCATACACCACCCTATAGCTGAAACCCACCGTGTTTCTACGAGGTAGACGGTGTAGGTTTCCTGCATGTTGACCGTGTTCTTGCCCGTTCTCTTCTCAGCCTCCGCCACATTGATCTCCAGCTTCTTCAACAGTGGCGTCCCCTTTTCCACCATCTGCACAACATAGAATGCACATTTAGCATCACAACTGCTGAATCATAAAACAATAAGGTAAGAAAGTAAAGATGGACAGATAAAACACAGGTGCAAGTTAATCATCATTATGGGGTTGGTTGCACTTGAACTGGGATACGTACACTTTGGACTGGCCAGCCAGCCAATCAGAGGGTACACATGGACAAACAATCACTCATACTCACACCTATGGACGATTTAGTCTTCAATCAACCTAACATTCATTTTTTGGAATGCGGTAGGTAAATCGCGTACCGTGAGAAAGCCTACAAACTCCACACCTGTAGATTCTCACACTATGAGACAGACGTGCTAACGACTAGACACTCTGCTGAAAGGTGCAAACCGTTGTAACTATTTAGGAGGTCACGAGACCCGACGACTTCCTCGTTTACCCCGTATTTCTGCCTTTCCAAAACTGGAATAAAATAAAACAAACAAGTATAATAAACAAATAAAATAAAGACGAGAGAACACATTTAAAGTTGAGCAAGGAGGGCAAACTCCTTTAACGCCAACTGCGAGTGTACAAGCTAGCTAGCATGTAGCATCACGAGTCAAGTTTATAGTACAGCAACGTATTTGAAAGCAACATACTCTTTACACTTTTAACATTGCAGTTGTGTAATAACTTTAAACGTCTCGTAGAATACAAAAAGCTTTGCTTCTACTCAAATATACAGCTGTTAATGGCATTCGAATTAACCCCGCAACCCTGGGGCTAGCTAAATATGCTAAAGACAACTTAAGAGTTCAACGTACACTTCATAGAAACGTAAGCAAATAACTGTACTACCGTGTTGATTATATTGTTTTCCGACTCCGTTGGCGTGATGTCGGTGTTGCCGATCACCGCCACTTGTTCTTCAAGACTTCCAGAGTCTGCCATCATCTTCCGCCGAGAGATGTTGCTGATGCGCCGCTATTGCTTGCCTGGCGTCAGCTGAGCTTGCTCAGCAAGTGAGGTGGGGGCTCCTTTGCGCAAGCGCAACGCATACACTACAAAGGGGATCCTCGGTTTACGACGTTGTGCCGTTCCTATGGCGACGACGTGAACCGAATTTGTTCTTATATTTCGGAACGTATCGTAGTTTATCTATAATTTATTTAATATCTGTATGGAAAACAAATCACTTTTTGTAGATAATTTACAACAATCTAATGACAAGCGAAGTGACGACGTATTACCGTTTGTTTTATCTCCTTATGTCGTAAACCAAAGAAGACCCTTTTTAAGTACTCTGTGATGAACGTGTACAGGAAAAGTCGATATCAAACGATATGTGCATGGCCCTAAATGATTTGTAAAACTAACATTTTCAAATATTATCATTATTTTTATCGCACATTAACTTAATTGCCCATACTATTTTCTTTCAATAAGCAGACATTTATTGTACTTAATGGAATAATTAGTCCGATTGCACAGATATATCATTCTTCAAAGAAAATGTGAATGAGCAGATGATTGGACTGGTGTTGTGGCGTTCGCTGCCGCCTTCTAGCGGCGATGTATCTGAAACCCAAAGATAGCTTGTCAACACAGAGCAAAAAAAAAAAAAAAGTTTCATTAGGTTTCAGCTGACGAGTACCGAGCTTGCAAAAAAATGCTCCATTAGAAAATGACCTAATTTCTCACCTGAGTACCTGTTGAAGACACGGAATACAAAGACTTTTAAAACTTTGCAGAAAAGTCGAGAGGAGTCACTGAGTTGGTCCTTTACTTCAAGAGAGACAATTAAATATATCATCACATTGTGCAGATGTAGCTAATAAAGTGACATATTTTACAGTAATGTGTATTGTACAATAGAGTCTCAGTCCTTGGTTATTCTTAGTTCCTTACATTACTACTTCAATAAGGCATGATCTTCCAAAAAATGACAGCTGTATAAATAGCGGATATAAAAAGTCTACACACCCCCTTTTAAACTGCACAACTTTGGGTGTAGGTCTTTGGTGGGTTCACTATTAATTGAGAATGTATTAATTCAATATATTAGTGTGGTTGTAGTTTGCATTGCATCATATTTAAATGTATTTTTCATTTGCAGGGCTCACCAACATGGTGCCTGTAGGGACATGGACTACAGTATATTAGTAGCCTGTCCTTAAAATAGCTGACCAGCTACAACTGAATGTTGTAGAAGGGATAAAAATGTAAACCCTTCTAGAGATTCGTACAAGTGGGACGAATACTGCTGTTGTTGTGCCTATTATCTTGTTCCTCATTGAGTTTTTGTATTTAATATAAAATATTCCACTCTAATACTGTACTGTATAGAGAGAGCGTAATAAGAAAATTTAATAAAATGTTAGGAATTAAACAGTTAATGCTGCAATTCAATTCAATGCTGCTCCTTCCACTGTACCTATCTTATCCACCAGAGGGCAGTACAATAGTGATTAAGAAAGAAAAGTAGTTTCACAACTAGTGTTAGTAGTTTAGTCTGAGTAAACTTAAAGTGTGCTTATTGTTATAGAAATGTCAAAGTGCCTACATTAAAAAAAAAAAAAAATGAACATGCTCCGGGTCTTCACAGGTATTTTGAACTAATTTCAGAAGTGTCTATCAAACTTCATATTCATCAGTACCCCAAGAAGTAGTTCTCAATTTGAAAAAAAAAAAATGCTGGTCACCCCTGCATTACAGTCAGGTGCTCGTCTTCCTCCTCAGGATGGTGAGCCAGCCGTGCAGTCGTGACTAACGCTGCACTTCCCTTGTCATTTTGACAAGAAATGATGTGGAGGATCCCAGCTGGAGGAAGCGCAGCGTGCCCGTTTTCACAGATGGAACGCTGGGGGAGCTCAGAGCAGGAAACAAGGAGTCGGCGGCTTTTTAATTCACACACCTGCGCCGTGAAGGTCCGGAGGGACATGTTCAAACGGAATTTGCTTTTTCCCATTCAGTGTCTCCTTCCCGGCGTGACGGCTTCCTTGAAAGTCACTCCTGCCACCCCAACAAGGATATTTTTAAGAAAACAGTGAATGTGGTGTGATTTATTTTCTCATTAGCACTCTGCAACTCAGCACGTACAACAATATACAGTATATCAGTGTGAATGATGCAACAGTCTGGTCCTTGTCCATAATGAAGCCCGCAGAGACCTTCAGTCTAAGCCCCTCAGTCCACTGGCCTGTCTCATTAGAGTAAATGAAGCACCTGAACGCACCGCGCATGCCTTGTTTACAGACTCGCGTTCATAAGAACAGCAACATGAGGTGAATTAAGGTGGATGACTCATTTATTTCACAGCATGGTGTCCACGCAAAACATGTCATTGCGTGGCCACCAGGTCTGGTTGTACAAAGTATCTTGCCTCGAGCCCAGTCTGAACTGAAACAAGCTTTGAATGTTGGGGAAGAGATAAGTTTAGCTTTAAAAGCCCCCCCACCCCCCCAAAAAATAAAAATAAAATAAATTGACAATAACATGCTCTATCCAGCCCCACTAGTCTAAATATGGTATTCTGGTTAATATTGTGTTAGTGGAATATGACTTAAGCAGCAAAATCCAGCCGTTTTTATCCATCTCAGGGATCGGCCATTTTGCCCCTTCCTGTCGACTAAAGTTGACATCAGTGTTGCTCAGGTCTCAGGTAACAACCAATCACAGCTCAGCTTCAGAAAACAGGTGAGCTGTGATTGGTCGTTGGCTGAGACCTGAGCAACGTTGATGTCATCTTTCGTCGACAGCAACTGTCAAAATGGCCGCACCCTGGGATGGATAAAAAAGGGCTGTATTTTTGCTTCAGAAAACAGGTGAGCTGTGATTGGTCGTTGACTGAGCCCTGTCCAACATTGATGTCATCTTCAGTCGACAGCACGTGTCAAAATGGCCGCCCCCGGCTGAGTTTTGCTTCACAGCTCATATTCCACAAATGTTATATTAATCAGTATGTCATGTTTAGATTAGTGAGGTCACATATAACATATTATTGACAAAAAATGTTTAAGGTTGACTTCCGCTTTAACTTCAATTGATTATTATTTTAGGGGCGGATTTAAAAAAAATAAAATAAAAATAAAAATTGATTGTGCTCGACTTTGGAGGTACAACTGTCAAAAGGCCGAAAGTTTCAAGTCAGACTTTCAAGGTCTATGGCTGACCTTGGACATTCACACGTTGCTTTATCTCTATAATGAAAGCAAGATATGAATAAATTCAATATTCAAAGACATATTCCATACTCATTAAGAACAAAGCTTATTCGAAACAGCCAAAGACGAATCAGCCATGATGGACGTGTCCCCCGTTTGCTCTCCAGTGTTTGAGGAAAGGACAAGAAATAGTTGAAAAGTCATCGTGGCTGGCCATGCTATGTCTGGGATATAATTGTCAAAGTTGGAATGCAGCACAGTAGTTATTATACTGTACTTTCACTGCCGCACGTAAAGATGGCGGCTATAAAAAGCAACAGAGCGTGTCTCCGTAAACCGGCCGCGGTTTAAGTCAACAAAGTGAACCGGAAAATGGAAAGAAAAGCGCCCATTCTTGCTACGCTCGAACTGTTTGTGCTCCTTTTAAGCCCTGATGTTGTCTCTTTTTAGCGGAATGACCGAAACTCATTCAGAGCCAGCTTAAACGTCCATTGGGAATGTGTGTTGCTCCCATTGTGTCATCCTCCAAAAAACAACAAATCATCTCCTTCCTGCTGCAGCCTAAATGTGCCTCCTACTCTGCTTGACCATAAATAAAACAAAATAACAGCAAAATGACACTTTTAGTCTTCATTACAAGCCGCTGGCACTCGACGAAAAAGAAATGCTTACTTTTACAATCAAAATGCTAACATAAATCCTGAAATGCATGATCATATTTGTTTTTCAACATTTCAGTTTTCCTGATTTTTTGGGCGAGAGTAGCTAAAATGGCACCCATTGATGCACTTAGACCCCACTTTATAAAAAGTTGAGCGCATTCATTAGCATCAGTGGTTATCCAGCACAATTTTGAGTTCCCTATGTGACCATATTTTCAAAATTAAAAACCAGGAAGCTACAAATCTTCGTCTGCGAAATTACTTTAGTTAATGCTAAATGTTATTTTGGGTTCCAGTTCAACAGTGCTTAACAAGACAATGCATTTACCATTATCCAACTTTTTTTTTTGCTGGCTGTGCAGTTTAACTTGCGCTGGTCCTGCATTGTAACATTGGAAATATACTCCGAGAAAAGCTCAACTTATGGTACTTTGACCTATACGTCGGCCGTTTTGTGGTAAAACTCCCACGAAAACATGTTTCATGATTAATCGGGAATTAATTGTGAAGCTAAGTATTGATGACATTTAACGTATACGCAGTTAATGATATGGTCAATTTACCTTTGATCTTGATCAGATACTGCAGGCGCTCTGAATCTGAGCAACATCTAAGGTGATGCAAAACCTCTCTATAATATACAGTACTGCATAAATAGTGTAAAAAATGCACTTATCTGACTGATAGTAACACAGAATTAGGCATTGAAGTGTTCACTTGATAGTAGTTGCTGTCAGTGTTGTCTAGCAGGGGGATTATGAGAGCAATGTGCCAAGACCAGATGGAACGAGGAAGCACCTGTGCAATACAAGACAAGAGGAATTCAGCATCAAAGGTGTTGCTAGCGCCCACCAAATACCCCCCCCCCTCCCCAGCTGGATGACATTTTAAAATGTTAATACAAGAGAATTAAATTCCAAAACACATCCACTGGCATAAAAAGCTGTCAATCCAAGTGTTGAACACTTTTATTACGCAGGTGTCAAATGGCAACAGAATCAGAGGAGGAATCAAGTCATGTAAAAAAAATAATAATTGAAATCAACATGGCTACTTACACAAGGAGGGAATCAGAAAAAGTCTGCTTCCTGGTGCAAATCAAGTTGAGACATCGTCCAGGATTCATACCTGCATTTGTTTGTCCTTATATTTGTTCTGCCTTTCCATGCTTTCGCTTTATAATGACACTTGTTAGAGGAGAAGTCAACTAAAAAAAAAAAAACATCTTGACAATAATATGTTGTATGCAGCCCCACTAGTCTAAATGCGTTATTCTGGTTAATATTGCGTTAGTGGAATAGGAGTTAAGCAGCAAAATCCAGCAGTCTTTTTTATCAACATCAGAAGGTGCCCATTTTGACACTTGCTGGTGAGTGAAAATGACATCACACTTGCTCTTAGGGAACAACCAATCACAGCTCGGCTTCAGAAAACAGGTGAGCTGTGATTGGTCGTTGCGTTGCCTGAGCAAAACAAAACAAGTGGCAAAATGGCCGCCACCTAAGATGGATGAAAACAGCTGGAGTTTGATGCATAACTCATATCTCACGAATGTAATATTAATCAGAATGTTATGTTTAGACTAGTGAGGTCACATATAACATATTGTCAAGAAATGTTTAAGGTTGATTTCCCCTTTAAGCTGGCACTTCCCATACAAAATATGTACACCACCATCTGAATTCATCTTAGCATCACATTTGTTGGTGTCACCATTGGAAGAGGAAAAAAACAAAAGTATGATCGCAAGTGTTGGCATCTTGACTGACGAGTTGTAGTAAAGTTCTGAACTCCTGTTTCCACGAGCAAATCATTGGTTTAAAAAAAAAAATTGTATTGTTGAATGTTATAAACTAATTCTGACAACAGTTCATCAGAAAAAAACACAGACTGTTCTGAACGCCTGTATTTTTTTATGACAAATTCTAAAAAAAATTAAATAAAAAAATGTAGTGCTGAATGTTCTGAACTCCAGTTTTTTTGAAGACCAACTAGCTGACAACATAGCACTGAGGGTTCTGAATCTGTTTCCACAACCAATTAATCAAGACAACATAACTGAATGTTCTAAGCTCCTTTTTCCACGACCAATTAGTCTAAATAATACTGAATGTTCTTAACTCCTGTTTTCACAACCAAATGATTAAAAAAATAGCACTCAAAGTTCTGATCTTTCATTTCGGCGACAATTCGTCGAGACAAAATAACACTGAATGTTCTGAGCTCCTTCTTACGCAACCAATACATTGGCAAAATTAATCACTGGATGTTCAGAACATGCCTAACAGAGATCTGCGGTGATAGAGGCCATTATTTTTCTTAAGACAGCCAACTGGTTGAGTGATCAACAACGCCTCTACTGGTTGAAACTAGGTAGTGCACGCCATTTTGCTTTACAGAGAAGTGATAGTGAATGATCAATTCATTAATTATCCATATTTGGAATAATCAAACACTGTCAGCCAAAGCTTCATAAAGACTTAATTTTTAGATGATATTTATCTTTTTTTTTTTTTATGTGGAAGACAATGGCGTTTACTGTGTTAAAACGAAAAAGAAAAAAAATGAGTGCACCGCTTTTCCTCTCCATTTACAATATTGGAAAAACGAGATAAAATGCTTTCAGGTCACCTCTTTGGTTCAGCCCGGCGATGAGTACAAAAAAACCTCCCAAAAAGCACTGCACAAAATGTACACAAATCCAAACCTTTGTTCGTATTTGAAGCAAAGGGATGCGAGAAATCAGTTAGTGTTTTTGCTGTCACAGTAAATGCATCATCGAAGTAAATCTTAAGAACATCTTTAAAAAAAATAATAATGAAGGTCCCGCGGTGTAATTCTTTGCTGATGACGACTAAAAAGGTGGAGAGCAACATAAGGCGAGGGTATGTTTTAGTAAAGTTCTCAATCCTACCGCATTACGAATAATGCCACTGTTGATATCAGAGTTAAAATCCATCGTGATCAATCATTTCTTGCCGTGTGCGCGCGCATGTGTGTGAGAGTGGCAAGTGCGTGTCTGTATGTCGCTGCCATAACCTCCAACCTCGCCGCACCCTCCCGGCTGGCTATTGTATATTGCAGGACGAGCAGCAGGGGTCGTCCTTGTCTGGCTGGGCGGCGTAGTCCATCTGCCGCACGATCTCGGCGAACAGTTCGTCCACCATGGTTTTGCTTTTGGCCGACGTCTCCATGAAGGGGCAGCCCCACTCCTCGGCCAGCGCCTGGCCCTCGCTGGACGACACCTCCCGCTCGCTCTCCAGGTCTACCTTGTTGCCTACCAGGATGACGGGGACCTTCTCGTACCTGAGGGTTCAAGGTGCATAACCAGAGAGCCGGTTGGTAACAGAAGCGGCAACGGGTTTCCATGTCACGATCCCTGCATATTTCCATTTCATTTTCATCTACTCTTGAATACATTATCCCAAGTGGACTTTAATCTGAACTTTCCTGCTCACCCCTTGCGAGGGGAAGAAGATCTTACAGGATGGATGAGGATTAATCACCAGTTCCTCCTACAGCTCATTCTCGCTAAACTTGCTACACCGAGGATGGGCATATCATTTGATTAAGTGATCATTAAGAATCCTGCCAGTTGGCCGGAATATATTTAGATTCACTCTCAAATAGTTCCATTTATAAAGAAGAACAGCATTATGTCAGCGATGAGAACTAAAGCGACAGCAATTGTTTTTCTCCAGTTTGTCTATATTAAACCTGTGATAACCGTTCCAGCGTAGGGCTGAACAATTTAGAATTTTTTTTTTCCCCCTCCTCAATATTGTGATTGAGATTTCATTATTTTTAAGTCCAATTCCCATGTATTTTTTCAACAAATTAATCTGTATTATAATAAATATCAGATTTATTTTACATAAATGTTTTGGTTTTATAGGTTGGGTTTATGCTAAAATTAGGGCTAACGAACCATTAATTCATATGGAAGACAGTTTATCTACGCCAAAAGTGTTAACCCCAACTAAACAGTAACTTGCAGTGCTTAAAGGGACAGTGTATAGAATTTTTCAATGTTCATTGGAAATAAGTTTGCGAAGTGTAGTCCCTCAGAGGATCATTGCGCGTGTGCTTCAAAAAGCAAGCGCTTCGAACTTATGTCATTGCATTTTAATAGTTCCCCACTAGATGTAACAAAAATTCTACTTTAATTGTTCTCAACAACAATTTCACACAATTCTACCGTAATAGTGTGGCGTAAACATATCAATAAATTATATCAGATTACAACAAAACTGCAAACAAATCTGTTGCATTATAAATTAAACTTTTCATGTTTCATGAAACAACATGTAAACACGAGTACTGCACGGGCGGCGCGTTTGGGACGTTTCCGGCGAGCATTTCGCCACATCGGCCATTTTGTCGGCATTGGCTGAATTGAACTTTTGCCGCCATCGTGTCAGCGACAGCCAATCGGTGTCGAGATAGTCCACGTCACACAGCAGACAAAAAAGGAGCCAA
Organism: Vanacampus margaritifer; assembly: GCF_051991255.1. Classification (NCBI taxonomy): domain Eukaryota; kingdom Metazoa; phylum Chordata; class Actinopteri; order Syngnathiformes; family Syngnathidae; genus Vanacampus; species Vanacampus margaritifer. The sequence goes on from NC_135442.1 coordinate 11,195,547, forward strand.
AAAGGAGATTGCCTGGAGGAAGAAGATTTTTTTTTGTTTAAATGTCAAAGTGTGAAGCAAGCTAGCAATGCTATAATAACGTTAGCACCACCTACCGAAGCGGAAATCCCTCCTCTTCCTCCGTTGCGGCACGGAGCAAAACAAATTCCATTGAGAACCCCGCAGACAAACACGCGCAAGACCAGCGTAGCGTCGCGATATTTTCGGTTCGGTGTGAATGTAGCATTATTTTCGAGACACGTCGAGTTTCCCATCTGTTACCTGTAAATTTGGTGTGTGTGAATTTTGTGGTACCAACTGCACTGGCATGTTTCCTTGCAAGAATCATGCCTTAAAATCCAAGAATCTGCAGGAGCTTGCCCTTCAATCAGGGTGAAAGTGCCATTTAAGATGCACCCTGCTGTGCTTTTGGTCCAACTCTTAAAATCCTTCAAAAGCTGTTAAAAGGGCCAGCAATGTCACATCAGGGAACATTAATATCCATCAGCGGATTTCAAACTGCTTGCTTCTCTGTTCTATCTAATAGAGGCACGTATTCAACTTGTGTGGCTCACTGGGGCCTCTTTGCTTCACAAAGACATGTGGCATACAGGAGAGGGGGGCTATATATAGTCATAATAACAGAGAAGGAAAATTGTGCTCCCAGGAGGTGTGAGACTGCGGCTGCCAAAGTTACCGAAGCTCCAAGGCCCTTGGAAAAAAAAAAAAAAAAGGTGTCGACCACTCTGGGTCTGGACCAGGGAGGCAGTGATACCAGAAACTACGTGTAGCTGTCGAGACAGATTTCTTGTAGATGTAAAACAAAATGGAGATATCGCATGAAAATATCATGAAATTGGTTGTGTTAATGCAGCGACTCCAACACGGTAAACAAAATGTCACGCTTTAGCCTTGAGCTGGTGAGCCTCAGGGCGGCCACGAGGGTTTACTGTGACTGCCCCGTTTCCCAGACACATCTCATCTATAATGCATGATGCATCAACTCGCGTCGGTCCTGCTGACGGATGCTGCAAGCCGCCGACGGGATCAAGACTCAAGACGATTTTGTATCGAACCAACAAGACGAGGCGGGGTTCTGAGTTTCTTCTTCTTCTTCTTTACAATAGCTATTTTAAGGAGGTTCTGAGTCACAGAATTACAAGCGCCTCTCTCTTTTGGCACATCTAAGATGTAATCCAGTGAAGATCAGAGTTATGTCTTTCGTAAACAACCCAAGACAAGATCAAGGGTGGTATTTGAAAACTGGGATTCTCCCATGGCTTTTAAAAACAGCCCTTCCCACTTCCTTCCATGCTTGATGCTACTAACAGATGACGGATATTTTGCCCAACAAAGACATTAGGGTAAACCGATGAGAATTTCCCCTGATGCGTAACGGCAAAAATAATCATGGCTTCGACTATGTTTACATTCAGTTAATAGTCGTGTTAAGGTCAAAAGTCTGCTTTCTGAAACATTCGGTATAACCCGTTTACATTCGTAAAAAGTCAATTGGAATACCCTCATCTAAATGGTGAGGACAACGTAACAAATGTCGTTTCTGCTTCTTATTTTCTATCATCAATCAAATGCATTCATCACACCAATAAAGCAGGTCGTTTTCCTTCTATTTTAACCACACTTCCATCATCACTCCACTATTTTAGGATGACGGACAGAGGTGGGCATTCCATCAGTACTGTCCGTCACTCATCAGCAAAACGGGCATCCGTCAATCCGTCATTGACGGATCTTCCGTCAGTGGTGATGGAATTCCCACCTCTGTTTGTTTACCTCTGCTTGTGTATTTCCGGTGGGTTGCGGTTAGAAAAGGGTAACCCAATGTCTCCAATGCTTACAAAACACTACAGACACTTATGTTCATGCTTTATGGTTATGTACTCCGGTTATGTATTTCTGGACTAAAGTCTTGGAAAAACTTTCCGCTATTTTGGACTGTAGGATACCTTTATCTCCAAACTTGTGTTTGCTAGGTGACCTAACAACAACTGACTTACCACATAAACAATTTCAATCTACACTTGTAGCCCTTACTATCGCTAAAAAAACAATTCTTGTTAACTGGAAAAATAAACAAACTCTGAATATCGACCAATGGTCTAACCTCCTCATAAATCACATTTTAATGGAAAAAATATCTGCCTCAAATAAAAACCAAATATCAAAATTTATAGGAACATGGTCTACGTATATAGAATTTTTTAACCTAATTCCGGTTACTTAATTCTGTCTGTTAGCGAGAGCCACTACATCGTGATAACTTACATTGATGTTTCTGCATTTGGCAATTTATTATTATATTATATTATTCGTATGGGATTTTTTTTAATGGGCTTTAGGTGAACTGATGAATACACACACGCTCGCACGCACACACACACGCACATACACATACTCACCCACATACAAAAAAAAGATATATATATGTGTGTATATGTATATATATTTAAAAAAACAAAAAAACATTTATTAAATTTTTTTTAATTTATTTGTTTTTTAAAAAAAAGGAGAGCAATGATGATGTCAAATCGAAGGAACAATACTGAGCTCTCCTGAAAAAAAAAAATTAAAAAAGAGAAAAAAAGAAAAGAAAAGGGTAACCCAGGGGTCGAGTTTTTGCGTGTTTACATGACCTTTCAAAACCCGTATATTGCCAATATTCATGTCTTGAAAGAGTTATTGACTGCATGTAGTCAACATCACGAGGACTTATGGAACCCTGACCGTACAGTATAGTGCAACCACAGGTTGGCTAAGCCTTCACATTTTGATACAAACTACATACATAAATGCTTTTTGGAAAGCAGCTGGCAACTTTCACATTTTTGCCAACACAGCAGGTCACGGTGGGCTTCGTGGTTAGCACTTCTGCCTCACATGTCTGAGGTTTGGGGTTCAAATATCAGCTTGGGCCTCCCTGTGTGGAGTTTGCCGTGCTTGTCTGGCTTCTTCCTTCACTCAGCATACTGAAGACCTTACATAACCAATAGACATGATTGTGAGGGTGAAAGGATGATTGGACAGTGGACTCGGTCTAAATTTCTTACACTGTTTCAGGACACAATTATTCCTGTAGATGGATCTCGAGGGTAGCCCTGTAATTGAGCAGCTATCAGTACGGGGTGCATCCTACGTCCCTTGCCCCTGGTAAGCATTACTTTCATATATAATCAACGGTTGGCTCGACGGATGGCGGGTGTTAAGGGTTTCATCATATTTAGTACGCGCCAAAGCTCAATTGCGGTGCAAGCATCAAGGTTTATCACTTTATCTCTCTTCCTCATCACTCTCTGACCATGGTGCTGTTATTTACATGCCCGGGAAAGCCACCAATCACAGCTTGTCCCTGGCATGTGGAGTGATTGGGTGCGCGGCACGCTCGCACCGGATCACATTGTAATCATGTGCGCCCGTAGCCTCCATGACAGCCGCCGCTGACGGGAGCGACGGCCCTGACCCGAGCTAATGCAGCCGTGACGGGGACAAGACAAGTCGCAATGACAACACATTGTGGATTTTTTTTTTTTCAACCACTTTGCTTTTAGTTTTGTCTGGTCAGTCCGTCACATGAATGACACTTTGTACATTACATTACATTCAATGCAACAAATATCTTACACCCTCAACTGGTTGCCAGCCAATCACAGGGCGTGATTCTAGAGTCTTCAATGAACTAAACACATTTAAAGGGAAGAAGCTGTAGCACCCAGAGAAAACCCACACAAGCACAAAGCCAGGAAGTGCTTCAACACAGAAATGCCAGAGCCAAGATTCGAACCCCTGACCTCAGAACGGTAAAGTAGACGTGCTAACCACAGCGCACCCAGCAATTAAGTACATTTTCTATATGTTCCCTTTACACGGATCTTTGTTCAACCCGAGGCTTTTTAAATGCACGTCAAACATCAAACTAAAGGATGTGTGTAGGAGTGAGTAGCGTGTGAAAATAAATTTGTGCTGTGACATTAGAGAACAACACCAGACTCTTCTCTCTGGTGGCGCGTGGGGCCAAATCGCGCAACAGTCAGGCTGCAGCTGGAGTGCGAGCGTGCATGTATACATTAGCATAATATAAACACGCAGGAAATAGGTATCAACACCAGTGGCAGGAAATGCACTGACCTCATTACTTCATTCACAGCTGTGCGAGTGCTTAGAGGATGCATAAAGTTCTAATTAAACACATTGAGTGACTGCTATTTGTGTTTTTGTTCTTGTATTCATTTTCTATACTGCTTATCCTGTTTAGGGTCATACCAGGACAAACCTCAACAGACTCGTGCCCCACTTCCACTGCAAGTTACCTCACTACCGCCACTTATCCACTGGCAAAATAAGGTACTATTTATAGTACATATTCAACCAGGTGGTCGAGCACATTGAGACAAGGCAAGAAATGAGAAAAACAAACGACTACTAACTGAATTAACCTTAGCATACGCTGTGGCTCCACAGTCTCTAATTTGCTGTTGCCGTCCTTTTTTTTTTGCTGCCCTCTCAAAAGGCAGATTATTCCAGTCAAGGACCGTCAATGGGTCATTGAGTGAGGGTTAATCCCACATTAGCTAGCAGTGCCAAAATCAGTTATGTGAAGCACTAAACTACAAATTAGGGGTGGCTGCTTGACTAAACGGTCTTGATTGATCATGGGGAAAATTTAAATTTGAGATGGCTAATAGATCAATCTATTTGATAGTGTTGTGGATTGTCAAAGTGAAAAAAAAAAAGCTATTTTATTGTTTTTTTGTTCCTTCAATCGCAAACCTACGCAAATGGAGTAGTAAAGTCATAATTAAAGCAAATATTTGTAAGAAAAACACTTCTTGTTCATTGCGTGTCAGTAGCGTCGTAAATTAAGGACCCCCTATAATGAGCCCTAATGGGGTACATTAATGTGTATCAATCAATTTTTATAGTGTTACCGACTGTCGAGAGTAAAATGCTGTAAGCTATTTTATAACCCATCAAGCACACAAACAACGTTTTGCCATAAATTCACATCTCTTGCATTGGGTATGATTAGATTATGTACAGTACACGTCAATGTTAGTGCAGAACGTGATATATTTTAGTACGGTAAGTGTAGCTCCTGAGCAGGGAGCACATTTTTTATTTGTGTCTTAACTTGAAAAAAGAGGGAAACGCGGTGTAGATTTACCACATGTACCCCTACCTATTTCTGTAGTTGTACCCGGGTGTATAATATGTATAATAGCTTGACATTAGGGTGGTAGCCTGACAGAAGATGGAGTCTTACATACAATTTAAACTGCATGGTTCAAGTGACACAATTCATTTTTTGTCTTAGCAATTAAAAAAAAAAAATCACACATTTGTCATATGTGTTAAAGCACTCATTAAGATAGGAGGAAATTATAAATATGATTGGTGGAAAAAAAATCTGCTTTTTATCCATTTTTCTGGCTCCTTTTTGAGCCTCTGTGTCTTTTTGCATTTATTTCATTTCATTTTACTTAATGTCATTTTAAGGAAAAAATACTATTTTGTGATATTTATTGTTAGAGATCTAAAATTACCTGTGTCGAGATACAAATTTTTGACCATATTGCTCACCTCTAGTCTCGTGTCACTTGAAATCTACATGGATTTAGACCAGTGATTCCCAGACAGTGTCATAGCACATTAGTGTGCCGTGGGAAATTATCCAGTTTCACTTTATTAGGCTGAAAAGATTTCCATTGAGTGTTTCCTCAATTCCTGCAAGTATGTCACCTTTTGGGCCAGATTTCCAAGTGAGTAAGTGCATTCGTGAGTTCATTGACAAGAGATCATCATGAGCTGAGAAAGATTCAAAAGGTAAAATACAGTATGATTGTGTGCAATAAAAGTTGGTAAACAGTCCAAAATTAGTCACAAAAAAACCACAAAACATGGATACAGCCATTCAATCGGAACGGCAAATTTCAGGCCCCTTCTGTCCCCCTTATTCAGGTGACCTTACTTTTCACTCCCAGACTGTCAAGTGTGCTTTCTTAACAGCCTGTTAAATAAAACATCTCAACCTACTAACCTGACCCAGGTCCTCCCCGCTTTATTGTCTCAAACGGATCCAGTAAAAGTATGTATATATATATATATATATAAAGTAACGGCAAACCCGTTGCTTTTCACAATCCACACCTATCCACGCATTTTTTTTTGCGCGTTTTCTGCAACGTTCTAAAATGCCGCCCCAAACGCCCTGCTCCACATAAGGCGCCATGCTAGTCAAAGTGTAGCTAGTCTTGGCCACCTGCTGCTAGCCAGCCGGCGTGATAGCGAACAGCAGCGTGGCGGGAGATACCACCAGTGGATGTGTGACAGGTGGGCGAGGCTCCTTGGGAGTTGAAAAAGAAGGGTAGTCAACTTCTCAAGATAATGCAGAGAAAGTTTTGTATTGCTAATAGCACTGGTAGACAAACAGATGACCAACGTAAATATGGAGGTTTCTAAACTTAGAGCTGCTGTAGAAAACAAATTTGGAGTTGGAGCTAATCTTACTAACACGCTGTAGAGGTTAATTAGGTGCAAAATTGTTAGCTACAAAAGATAATGCAGTTGAAGAAAATTAATTTGTAGTTGCAGCAAAAATTATTTGTACATACAAAGTAGGCCGTAAGTTTTCATACACCAAAATAATGTTGTAGTTGCAGCAAAATCACTTGTCGCTATGAAATAAATAATTTGTAGTCGTAGAATTTGGCCTCTAAGAGTCACAAGTGCTTCATTTGTTCTACAAACACAAGAAGCTTTTGTACCAAATGCCTCACTAAATTTGGTGCAAAAAGTGAATCGTAATCGTAAGGTTAGTGGAGGACACAACAAGTGACAAGATGGTTTTGACCAATCAAAAGGAGTTCGTCTTACTTCTCAAAACTCAAAAGTGGTGTTTTTGGGAGTGTGAAACCGGTTGATGGTATTTCAATGAATTCAAACAATAAAATTGATTTTATATGGTGGGGATAAAACGCGAAAATCCTAGATAGTTTCTTGGCACAATTATGCCACAAGATAATGGAAAAGCACTACTTTTGTCTAAATGAAGTGCCTCAACTCACTGCAACATTATTAGGCACCAAGATGCCGTACATAACATGGTGCACAAAAACAGCAAGTATAGGAGATTTTCAGCAGACAATCAAATAATCAGGGACATTTTCAGACTTTTGCAGAGCTTGCTGATCATTTGATTCAGGTGTGTTGGAGGAGGGAAACTTAGCAAAACAGGCTGGATAAGGACTCTTAAGGGACCGGACTTGGAGACCCATGATATAAAAGTGTGTCACTGTGTCCAAAATTTAACAAAACAGCTAATAGAAAAACAGGCATGCGAAGTGGCGACAAACACCAGCATCCTTGCACATTCAACATCTAGTTACCTGCATGCTATTGCCATTGATTGTGGAAAGATTTAGTTTGAAATTATAGCGTTTGAGGGGAATAGTACAGTATTATTAGGGTTTAACTAGAAATATAGTTAATGATCAACATGTTTAGGTTAGGGGTTCTCATGATTTGCAAATGTCTGCTATTATTCACAGCAAGTGTCCATCAAAATAGAGCAGCCATGTGTTGTTTAGTGCCTACTGGCCTACTGTATTGTCTATAGGCCCACCCCTGCACCATGATGTGACATTTACATGAATTTTTCACTTTGACAGCAACATTCCACCCACCTTTTAACTCTTATGATCTGGTCTCTCATGGGCTTGATGTCCTGAAAGCTCTGCTGGTTGACCAGGCTGTAGACCAGGATGAAGCCCTGTCCGTTCTTGATATACAGGTCCCGCATGGAGGCGAACTGCTCGGTACCGGCGGTGTCCAGGATCTCCAGGACCGACGGCGACGAGTCCACCTCGATCTCCTTGCGGTAGAAGTCCTCTATGGTGGGGTCGTACTTCTCAATGAATGTTCCGGTGACGAACTGGACCGTGAGGGCGGACTTGCCGACACCACCGCTGCCCAGGACCACCACTTTGTACTCACGCATCGTCGGATTCAAGTCGAAAAGCAGCTTAAAATCTCACCATTCACCATTTTGCGTCGGTTGTTGACAATGATAACACGGTCGGTTCGAATCAAAACACAAAGACCCGGTGCTCCAGCAAGGGCTTCATTGTGGAAATTCCTCCCCCCTCCACCCCAAACAACGCAGGGCCACGCGCCGGCGGCTACACGACCGCCCGTAACATATGAGGGTAACGGAACAAAAACTGTGCTGCTTTTTAAGTGCTTATGTTCGGCCTTTGACACAAAAAACAAACTTGCTCCATGGAGGACGCTGAGGGGGTAAAATGCCTGGACTTGCCCCCCGCCCCCCTAAAAAAAAAAAAAAAGAACCAATGTGCGCACGCGCACGCTCAGAAGCGAACCCGGAAATAGCCTCGAACTCTACCCCTACAATTCCACGGCGAATTCCGGTTTCTTTAATTCTTTGTACAACATCTCGGGCATGTATTCGTCCCCCGGTTACTCTCCGGTACAATTCCAGCCAACATAGTGTCGGGTGGCGACCCACTACTGCTGCTTGAGCAACCACCCAATCGTAAATTTCCCTCCCGGCTTCCGTAGCAAAACGACCGCCCACATCTCGTTCTTCCATTTGATTGGCAAGCGAGGCGGACCAATGGCGTACTGTGAAGCCTGCGTACCTTGAATGGGAGCAGAAAGCAGGCTGCCAATGAGATAGTCAGCTTGTTTCCGTTTATGTGTTAAAATAAAAAAATCCCATCATTTGGTTGCCCTAGTGACACCCGAGCGGCGAGCGACCAATCACGGACGGCTGGGGGATGCGTATCCAGGAGGAGAATGAGCCGGATGTTGTTGCCATGGTAACACAGCATCGTCGTCGGCCTGTTCAAATTTCAGAATGGTGGTCTTTATTTATTGATATTCACCATTACAGGATGTGTTGACAAATCTGCCATCATGCTGGGATATTTCATGTAGATGTATACCTGCGCATCTATTGAGATGTATTTAAGCTGCCACAGATACTATATTACTACTATACCACTGTCTGTATACATTTGGTTATTAATTGTTCTTATACACTTCTCAGTGAAATTCCTTTCACTCACAATTTTAAACTGAATCATATGCACAGGTCTAATTTATGTTCACTGGATTCAGAGATAATATAAGTTTACAGGGTGGACCAAAAGTATGTAGAGTATATGATCTAAAAAATATATTTTATTACATTTACACTTCATTACTTCAGGTACATTAAACAGTTCAATCTCCTAAAAGCAGCTCCACACAAATTCTCAACTGCATCAATTTCAATAAGGCAGTGGCACCTTTTCCTTTCTTCTCATCATTAAAAAAAAAAGTAGATTTAAACAGTATGCCAACATTTGGCTCGCCTTGTATAATGAGATTAAAATGTGTAAGAACAAAAAACAGTAGATGACAAAATTGCCTTCACTTAGACAGTGTTTATTGACAATATTAGACTTTTTATAGACTTTAGAAATCACTATTCACATGAAATGCATACACAATAAAATAAGCGCCACTATTATGAGAAAATGAGGACAAGTTTAAAGTTAGGCCCGCTCATGGAACAAATCAATATTAATGTAGCCATTTATAGCAGTACGACATCATCATCATCATCATCATCATCATCATCATAAAGCATTTCTGAGGGCTGAGTGACATTTTTAGTCTCCATCGGCCATCATTTCCCAGAGTTGTCTTCTTCTCTTTTGACAAGCAGAGTGGAATTTAATGCAAACGTAGACATAGATGAATAAGGCAACAATCACAATTAAAAAAACAAACAAGAAAAATAGTCTCTTTTCTGTTATATTGACTGCCGTGGAAGAGATTCAAAGAAATGTTCCACATCAGAAAATCTCAAATCGAAATGATACTGATGTTTGATGGATTCACTAACAGTGGATTATTTACTGCAGTATGTTTAAATTCCACACCACCATACCGAATAAGTGTTACTATGCACTGGATAGTTTCAGCATAATAAAATGGAATATGTGACAAGTACAATCACAGCGACGACAGACATCCTTAGTTTGTGACGAGTAAGATGAAAGATGAACGCTTATTACGCTACCACGTACAAAATGCACTTTGTTACTTCAACAATTCTATGGTCTTTTCCTCCCGACACCCTGAACACCAAACGACGACTTGTCGGAGGCAAATGAGATCACTTTCCACTTGATTTAATTTTTTTTGAAGGATCTCAACTAAAGTAAGCTTATATGAAGTTACATTCACGGACAACCTCGGAGTAAGTTCTGGCGCGGTTAACATTACATACATCAGCATAAAAGTCTAAGAATTTGCAATTTAAAAAAAAAAAAGACATCATGGAGAGGAAATAATATAACGGCTTAATAGATTGTCTGAATTAATCAAACATAGTCGTGTTTAAAAACAAAAACAAACAACGGACACTTAGGATGGGCATATTCATCGATTAATTGATCTTCAAGAATTGTATGTAATTGACTCGGTTAATTAAAATCGTGTCTCGAAGCAACTGAGAGTGAATGAAGTGCTGTCGAAGACAGGGTTCCACACATTTTTAAACATGTCAACCGACTTATTAAAATGTGTGAAAAACCTCCTCACTTTGCTTCATTTTATTGTGTGCGGCGCTCTCGAGATGAACACACCACAGACAGAACGACAGCGCCGCCAACAATTGTGAGTTTCCTGTCCCGAAACAACCGTCGGTGTTGACGCTAAGATTTGCGTTTGTGAATATTGGACTGGTCTATGATTTACGACTGTCAAGGACCGTCTGAGCAGCTCCAGGAGGAAAATATATACATAGTAGTTAAAATATATATTACACTTATTATTATTAATTTTTTTTAAATCGTTTTAAAACGTGGCAGGCCTCACACTTGACGAAAAAAGAAAAAAAAAATCACCATGTGTATGCTTACTGCTCTTATGTTAACACCACTGAAAATCGTGTCTCCTGCCTTCATAGAACCACACAGAAAAGGCCTCACGATCGTAACTATTGAAAAGTTCCACGCGTGCCAAAAACGATGGCACAAGTCCTCCGGGCTGCATTACTACGCTCGATTTGACACCGAAACAGGAATTTAGAAAAATAAACAAGATCAATTAATCACTTTTCCCCAATGGCCAATTTATGAAATGTTGTCAAATGCCCATCCCTACTAAACATTTAAAAAAAATTGTAAAATTGAGGAATAAAAGTAATGTCCTCCATCTTGTCAACACTTAACGTCCTTTAAATTATTCTAATCATCTGCACATTCAACTACTTTAAGAAACATTGTTGAGTGGGCAGAGGAGAACTAGTCATCTTAAATATGCAATAAAACAAAGAGTAGATAATAATTTGTAATAATAATGAGGGTACATAAATATTCATAAAGGTCTTCGCAAAGCATTTAAGACGTGTTCACGACTTTCTAGATCGGTTTTGTTTATTTTTATTTTTTTAAATACAGGACAATGTAATTCGGAGCCCCTTAAATATGACAACTCTTTAGGCACTTGTAACATTCAAGACTGAACGGTTACAACATTAGTTCAGTCCTTGCAGGACCACACTTCTGTTTGAATATACATTGAATAAACTCATGGTTAAGTAAAACGCCAATCATTCTGACCCATCATTTAAATAGATTATTTTTTTTTTTTAAAGGGGGGGGGGGGAACAAAAAAAAAAAGTTGAATGTGTGCCCTTGGAGAGCACATTCGATTGGGTCGACAGCGGCAAACAGACTTTGAATGCAATGCAAAGGCACACCAGGTGGAGGAGCACTGCTCACTGTGGATACGAGTCTGTACACTGAGGGCCATCTTTATATTGATATAATTTAAAATAAGTGCTTTTCACTAGTAGCTAATAAAACAATTTAATCTGGCACAAGGTCAAACAATCATTACTGTTACAAAGAAACGACGCATTCAAGAAAGTGGACAATCTCGAACATGGTTTGCGACCCCTTTTTACGACGGGCACTGCCATGATGAACACACATCCAACGTGACTATTTACATCATTAGAATTTCAGCTAGCAATTCTATCCGTTAGTATCTTCCAGTACATTGCTGGTTATATGGTTCTGACTATTGTTACTTTTTCCCTAGTTGCTTCGGGGGAATAAATACACCGCGGATGATTTACAGTTGCAAATGCGTGTACAGTATTATGTCCGTGCGCGGGGTCTTGTTATGTGACCTTAATGGGATACCGTACTGGTGATGCTTGATCAGCATGCGGCTGGCTGCAGGTGACGTGCGCCACTGTATGTACAGACGGGCTTCGCTGGATCTTTGTGGCACTGAGTCCTGGTTCTGGTGGTTACTTGAGAATAATCTGTTTCAGAGAGAGGGACCGGTAGAAACATGACAAAGTGCTCTTAAATATCCGTCAGTGTTGTGGACAGAAGAAATTTGGATTAAATATGCACCCCCCCCCCCCATTTTTAAAAGGGACATGCTATTCATTTCTGATGTTTTTAATATTCAAATAGTTGGCGGAGAGAAGATATAGAGCTATTTTCAAGATGCAGAACTACATTGTCTGAAACACTATCATGAAGAAAACAGCGAGACAAAAACTGTGCGCGTAAAATATCCCACAATTTTGGGGGTATTTTGACGGGAGCATGTCACCGTTATTAAGACACCTGGAAACTATTTTAACGTGCGAAAGAAATGTGGATTATGTCTCCTTTAAAATGGTATCATACCAAACTGTGCTTGTACTGAAATCTTGATGGGGACAGCGTCTTTAGCAACACCAACAATGAATACTGCCCAACAAATTATTTTAAACATTGTAAAGTTGTATTAACGCGGAGGTTTATTTCAACTTTCGCGATAGGTAATAATTAGGTTACGATGGAGATAAATTTATAACCTTGAAACTGCGTATGTTGGGACCACAGTAACCCATTTTGTTCATGCAAATTCCGATTAGTTGAAAACTGCATGATCAGTCACAATAAAAAATAAAAAAAATCTGATCACGTGATCAGATCCGGACTCTATTTAACTTTTGTTGTTTTGTTTTCAGTATATATTTTTTTAGAGCTGTCAAAATGAATAGATTAATCGACAAGTAACCAATGATCAAATTAATTGACAAATATTTTAACAATCGAATAATCGTTTGGAGCCACTTTTAAATTTAAAATTGTCCAAATCCTCTGATTTCAGGATATCAACAGTAAGTGTTCACGGATTTCTGAAAGTCATTCATGAAAGAAGACTATCTTCTGGGTTAAATCAAAATAAGACATTTGGAAACATGTTTTTACTTTGCAAAACAATGACCAAACTCATAACATAGTACAACATCAATCCACCTTTTTTATTTTATTTTTTAAAAAATCACTACACAAATACAAATTACGAAATAACCACCAATCACTGGTTAAAAAACAGTAATCGGGGAGAAAATGTTTTTTAATACACTTTAATGTAAAATTAAAATTAAACTGATTAGTCCATTAATCGATTGAATAATTGATAAATTAATAGATTATAAAAATATTCACTAGTGACAACACTAAGATTTTTTTTTTTTTAATACATATTTTCCCCACAATTTTGCCTGGTGTCCAAACTGTATAACTTTTAGTGGGTTCAGATTAGGAGGTTCCCCTGTACCTCCTCCGAACCTGTGAGAACTTTTGTGAAATTCTGCAATCTGGGTAATGTGAAAGACATTGAGAAAAGCAAAAAGAAGTGTGAAAATTGACACACAAGGTTTGCCGATGTTTCTACAAGTGTTGCCGATCCTAGAAGAAGTAGCTGATCGACGGGCAACATGAAGCTCAATGGCAGCCGATGCAAGCAGGGATACAAAGCGACTCCTTCAATTTAAAAGAGCCCAAGGTTGTCTTGACTAAAAGCTTCGAAAGGAAAAGAAAAAAAAAAAGGAGCAAACCTGATTGGCTGGTGCTGTTGCTGCGTAGGGGACACTTGTGGCGGGAGAAGTTGCTGCAGAGACACTAGCAGGCGTAGCACTGTACATCATGGGGACTGGCTCAGGAAGGGGGAACCATGGAAGCAATGAAAAGGCAGGTGGAGCATTATGGTAACCATAGCGACGTGTGTCTGTCTCTTATTTTTGCCAGGCAAATACAAAATGACGTTAGCAGCAAAGGCGTCACTGGGTTAGAGCTGCAGCTGGCATGAGATTACACAGCAGAGCAAGGCAGCGGGATGAATATAAAGAGAGGACTGATCATAGGGACAATTAGGACATTTATTTGACATTTGAAAAGCAACAACACCACTAAATATTACCAAAGCTTTTTCAAATATATATTTACCAAAAATAATACTGTTGTAAAATATCATAAGATACACCCGTCAGCAATGTTAGGCACACAAGATAAAAGAATCAACTCAATTAAAAACAACATTTTAATTAAAAGGATGACAATTTATATGTATCACAAAAAATTGCAATGTCAGAAAAAAGTTAAATTGATTTTAGTTGAAAATTGTTCAGTGAAATTTATGTTAGATTCATTAAACGCAGTGAAAATGTCCTAGTTAATTTCTATATTTAAAATAATTTTCACAGTTTCTCAGGTAATATTGAAATTTAAATTTTCACTGTCTAGTGAATCCATTGAAAGTGAGTTTCACTTTTTAACAATTGGAACAATTTGAATTTACTGTAAGTTATTGAGCTGCTTCTTTGAATCAAATTCAAATATTTAATCATGTTTTTTCTGAAGTAGCTAAATAAAACAAAACCTTCAAAATCAAAACCACAATTTCTAAATCAGCAATCAATTTAAACATTTCCACAGCTCCGTCATGACATTTCATGGTCGTGTAGTGGTTTACGAGTGTTTCATTTTTTATCCTACCACAAGGATAATGCCTATTCAAAAATGATACTTCGAAAAGCTGAGGTAATATCTAACGGAATATTAATGCCATGGAACAAGAAGACATGAGTGCAAAAACAACATTGAAATAAAATGTGTGTCATCTGGAGTGCAATATGATTTTATGTTCTAGCATTTGAGTGAGCGTCACCTGGCTGACGATGGACGATGTGAGGCAAGTTACTTACCGACGCTGTTCGCAGGAGTCATGCACAAAACGGACCCTGTGTGGGTAACAATGGAAAGAGATGGAATTTTGAAAACATTTCTGCTTGTTCCTCTAGTTATAGTCAACTGTACAAGCTCAGAGGTTCTTATGAAAAAAAAAAAAAAAACATTCCAAATGACAGTCGGGTGGCCAAATAAGCGGTTGTCATGTCAACAGCCACGTTGCTAGGTAGCAGCCATGTCTCGGTTGGTCCTGCTTGCTGAACGGCAGCGTGCGTCACATGATTGCACCTCGAGCCAATGACATTGGCGGCACACCCACCCTACATTAACAGCTGCCTGTCTTGTCCTCAACCGCACAAGCAGATTGTCAACACCCTTTGTAGTAAATGGACATTTATATTCTGCAATACTTACAGTGCCCTGTACTGGACTCTGTTCCCAGCCTGCCTGCCTGACTTGTGCTCTTCTCTTGCTGTCCTGCTTCGGATTCTGTTTCCTGCACCTGGATTCCTCCGATCCTTTCTGAACAGCAGCCTTTCCCTCCAGCCACAACAATATCCACATGTGACAATACATATCTTTGCGCAGCTGTGTAGCTCTCATACCTGCATGTGGATTCTCCTCACAATCCTAACCCTAACAAACTGTCGCCATCATAACTCCTTTGGTTATACGTAACCAAGTGCATCACAAATTCTCCTTATCATCTTTGCGACTGCACAATTGATCTCTTTTAATCCGACATCATTAGATTGCTACACCTAATGGCAATGAAGGTAAACGCATAACAATGTACAGTCAAAGTTCCCTTAGCGATTCTCTGACCGAATAACAGCCCCACGTGCTCATTTCCGTAGGGAAAACCCTGTTCGAGTGAGTCGACGCGTACCTGCGGGGTAGAATGCGGCCGCGTGCTGCTGCAGCTGCGAGCTGGCCAGAGCCTGCTGGTAGTGCAACAAACTGGGGCTGAGCAATGAGCTGGCCCAGTTGCTCTTCTCCAGAGCTGCCCTCTTTGGTAGCGGTTGCAGGATGCTGTGGGGGAAACCCTGCAACGCAAAACAAGGCGACTCATTTAAGCACACATTTGTAATTATTTGTTGGTCAATTAAAAAAAGAAGAAGAAGAAAAAAAGACTAAACAACAAATGTATCTGTTAATTACACAGCATGCACTCATGGTTTCAGGATACAAATACGAATGGAAATAATGTATCACATTAACTCTATTGAGATTGACACAAATGAAACTACAGGAAGCTCACAGTGACGAAAAGACATGTTATCACAGTATCATTTACTGGCTACATGCAAAGCAAAAGGTGAAAATACCAGGTCTACAGTTGCCTCGAGGGGTCGCTTCATTGCTTTGGCAGTCGACTGAGTCTTTTAAGAGCAGACAGCGAGCACATGATGGCAGTGGGCCAATGGGGGGTCAAGCGTATTAACATACAGCAAGCAGAGGTGCATCATGGGGGACAGCGTTGTGCATAGATGAGAAGGGGGAAAACAAAAATAAGCTGAATGTAGTATACCACAGAAAACACAGTTTGCATGCACAATAACCACTCGCTGTCTAACGATAAACACCTGGCGGTCAGCATGTGCCATTTAGTATTCAGTAGCTTTACAATTCTACAGATCATCATTCTACATACTGTTGCAGTCTTTGTTAAACACTAAGAACAGGAGCTGTTAAAGAATATGGCAACATGGAGTAAACACAACCAGCATGTGTTCATGGGAGCGATGCATTAAGAGATGGGCATAATAACTGCGTAGCTCATTAATCGATTGTTAATTGTGTAGAATCAAGTGTCTATTAATTTGTCCTTAAAATAATTGAGGCAAAATGGAGTGCATGGCTGTTGCTGCTGCAACTGTTGATTTAGTCTCAACTAATCTGTGGCCTGAAGAACAAATGGGACAAATAACACTGACTAGTATACAGGAGTTCAGAACAGATTTTCCCATCCCTCGATTGCAACCCGTGAGTTTATCCTGGCTAGTGAAGTTAGCGTGCAGGCTAGTGGTGTAAGCATGTCTGCATCATTTGATTTTTGGAATACATTCACGTTTACCTATTTCTATTTTTAGACAAGAACCAGTAATCTACTTGATTATATTAATTAGTATCAAGCCAAGTTAGGCCTGCATCTGTGGTGCAACGACATAAAAAAATATGTCATTTAATTGTTACTTTCCCCCTATGGTCAAATTTAGTTACGTGCCCCTCCTTACAATGTATACACCATGTCATTGAAAATAAAAGCGGAGTTACACAAAATACATAGAATGTTGTAAAATATCATGACATAACGGACTATGTAGCTGTGTTTTCAGACGATCAAAACGAGAGCCACGTTAGGCGTTTGAGTGCAACAGCAGCTATCTCATATTTGTTTGGTACATAACAAGATAGGAAGATAAAATTAGACCAACTACATATTAGAGCCATGCAGTAAAGTATAAGTGAAATGGAGAAATAAATATGATGGTTTACGTTCAAACAACACAGATGGTCTATGGAGAACATGTATAGCACACGTAACAAAGAGCACATTTTGGTTAAACTATGACTTGCAGTCTGAACTCAGTTTATAGCTTAATACAAATTCGACTTTACATGTTAGAAAGTTTGTCCTACAATATGTCACTTGTTGTTAGCTGCCATTAAACATGAATTCATTGAGCTCATTCTTAGGAGAGGGACGACACGGGTGTCTTACCACGGCTGCAGCTGTGGCCTGGGCCGCCATGGCTGTCTGATGTTGACCGGACTTAATTTTGGCCTGCAAGTGTGCAGGCGGGTGAAAATACTTGCACTTGTCGCGGCTGCAGCGACTCTTGATGTAATCCATGCAAACGGTAACGGTGTTGTCGACGGTGTCGATCATGGGGCTGTCGCTGGGGTGCGCGAAGCGGCAGTCGGTCTCACCCCGAGCGCAGGTACCTCGCTGGAACTCACGACATACCTGCAATCACAATTCGGCTCATTTGGATACATTTTGCAAACAGCTATTGCATAAGCAGTCAACAAACCGCATAGATATCAAACTTAGAACCAGATCACAGACTCATTTAACTCTTTCACTGCCATGGACGTTAAAAGACGTCAAGTAAAAACCTACGGAGGGCCGCCAATGACGTTAAAAGACGTCATCCAATTTTTATTTTTTTTATTTTTTTGAAACGGGTGGAGGAAAGCCTTGGCCAGCTGTGATGAAAGTTTCAAGCAGATCTAGTTAGCCTAATGACTATTTTTGGCCCCTAGATGGCAGCAATGACTCTCTTTTGACAAGATTGGGTAGGCGTCAGTAGAAGACGTGAGGCGGAGCTAGAGGGGACAATGGCTGGGGAAGGGAAGAGAACATGGCGACTGGTTGCAAGCAGCTCACGCTCGAGCAGTTTTTTTCAAAGACGAAAAGCATCGACCAACGCTAAAGAGCACATTGATGACGACGATGATCATCATCATCGATGATGATGATGGTGACTCCGAGGTTGGAAGCATTGACGCGGCAGTAGAAGACGTGAGGCGGAGCTAGATGGCTGAAGAAGCAAACAATGACGACCGGTTGCAAGCAGCTCACACTTGGGAATTTTTTTCAAAGACGAAAGGCATCGACAAACGCTAAAGAGCATATTGATGACGACGATGATCATCATCGATGATTATGATGGTGACTCCGAGGTTGACGCCGAAGTTGGAAGCGCTGACGCGGCGGCTATGACGACGTCATAAAGGTTCACGGGCTAGCGGTGCTAACACCGGAAAACGCGGAGCACAACCGAGCACGCTCAGGCGGACTTTCAATCGGACGACGAAGAGTACCCCGAGTCCAATGCATATTCATCGGAGTAGTTGGTACAGTCTGCTACTTGGTATTCCCCGGAAAAAAAGGCCGTCAAGAAAGTGTAACGTCTGCACGTGAAAGAGGCCATCGCAGGGAAACTACTCTGTTGTGCAAATCCTGCTCCCTCTCCTTGCACGCAGGGGAGTGTTACAAAAAGAAAAACTGTATTTGAAACATCCACATAATTGAAAATAGTACCACAGTTGCACACATTTGTAAATAGTTTGCGAAATTGTTTTGTCAAATTGTTACACTGTTGAATGGAAATAAACGTATTTTGCAATCTAAAACACTTTTTCATTGTTGGTGGTAAGTGTTTTACAGAAGTAAAGCACTGTTTAGGTGTTTGTGGCATCATTCATGGACAAAAAGAAGTGTAGAATTCACTAGAGTGCATGAAATAACATCGTTTCGCAAAAAGCTCTTTTTCTCCGCTTTTTGTTTCAAAACAGAGCATTTCGGTGAAACTAACCATTTTCTATTGTTGATTACTGAAAAACGGAATAACGTAGAAATAAACTTTTTTTTCTGATGAAAGATGAGAGTTCAATCTTTCATTTGGTAGTATGTGTGTTTCCATAGTCCAACACAACATTTTCTGTGGACCTTGACAGATCAGTCAAAGTGCTTAAATCGGCTGGCACTGGCGACATCCCGTTTCTGAAAACGTCTGGCAGTCAAAGAGTTAAGAGCCAAGTTATAGATAAAACAGTAGGGATTTTTTTTTATTTTGATGGCAGCCGAGCTTTAAGAACGTTTTTGACCACCACATTTTGACATAGGAACACATTATTTCTATTTCAGTTTTTCTCCAATGGCTTTAAAACCCAAACAATCAGATGTCAAGCAGTGTGTTAGATTGGAGTGGCTCAACTTTACCTCCAGTTTGTCAGTGCGCTGGAGCTTCTGGGAGGGCGAAGAGGAGGAGGAAGAAGGTGAGCTCTGGACCGTGACGGGCGGGCTACCTGAAACAAGAACCTGGCTGCTAGGGAGCATGTCTGTGGGAAGCAGGCCCATCCCGTGGCTTAGGGGCGTCAAGTAGGAACCGTAGCCGAGACCAGAGTTAGTGCCAAGACCCTGTGTCCCAGGAAATGAAGGCTGTGAAGCAATAGGGCCAAGAGAGGTGGGATTGCTCTAGCTCAAGGTGGGGGACTCACCACAGACTGCAGACTGGCCGTAGGGATCATGATCTGCATCTGCTGGGCAAGCACCGCAGCTGCTGTCTTTTGCTGGATGAGATTGTTGCGGCCGTTTATTTCCAGCTGGGTCTTTAAGTGTGAAGGCGGATGGAGGTACTTGCAGTTCTCTCTAGAGCATCGGCCCTGCATTCAGAGAACAGCAGCAAAGGAAGTACATTAAGCTCCTTTTATTTCATTTTCCACTGAAGACAAGTTTCCAGGCAAGGTTCCATCCTCGGAATCGACCATCAGGGACGGTCACCATTCCACACTCCTCCACAGCGGCAGTGGTGTCATTAGCGAGCTCATCGCAGTGACGTGGCATCGAGTGCAAGCTTATGCTTCACACGTGTGAGGAAATCATTCGTTTTTGGAGTACTTTAGAGATCAAATCGTTTTTTTTTTTTTAACTGACTCCACGGCCAGAAAGAGTCACTATAGGCTTCCTCTTAAATCTGCACCTGGTACTGTATGCAGTTGACTAAATAAAAGTGTCCCTCTAATGAATGGCTTTCCGCAAATAGACAGCTGGCACCTTACCCTCTGCAGAAGATTAATTAGGGTCTCCCCTCTAATTAAAGCCTTGCCTCCTGATAGAGGTCTGATTCTCTCTGCAGTTGATTAAACAGAAGCCTTGCACTAAAAAAAATGCCTTACCAATGAATAGACGACCAGTACTCTTTGCATTGGATTAAATAAATGCATCCCATCCAATAAATGTCTTTCCCTAATCAAGGACTGGTGTTATTTGTAGCTCGGTTAAATCCTCTTCTCTAAAAAGTATCCAACCTCGAAAAGTATTCTCTGCAGGTAGTTAAATATTCAAGGCCTCCCCTCTAATAAATGCCAAGCCCCCCCTAAATAGCGGCCTGGTATTTTCTGCAGCTGATTACTCAAACGCCTCCCCTAAAAATAAAATGTCTTGCTACCAAGAAAAGCCAGGTACTCTTTGCAGTTGAACAAAACAAAAGCCTACCTTCTAAAAAATATCATTACCTCCAACAGAGGATGAGCATTCTGTTTATAATTAAACATCAGCAGCTTCTTTAATAATGCATGAAAATGTTGACTCACAAAACGCGAAGCAAACCCATTTTATTTCAAGCCTTGCCATACCGCTAATACGTGCCTGGTCCTCTCTGTTGATAATTAAATAAAAGCCTATGGACACTATATGAGAGAATCCTGTCAATTTGTTAGGAAATGACCGAGTACAATTGTTGAATTGTGTGCTTGTCAACAAAAAGGCAGACAATAGTCAACTACAATACTTTGCATGAGCATCTGTTAGCCACATGAAAGAAAAACATGTCTTCACACTCTTAACCTGGGTTGTTGTGCGGCTGGCTGACATCTACAAAGACATCAGTGCAGGATGTTTGTTTCAAATGAAAGTCATGGGACGCTTGCTACGAGATCACATGGCATGATAGATGCCATTAGTGGACAAGCCAGCTGATAGCCGATAGCCACCAAAACCTCAACTTTCCAGCACAAGTAGCAGTACTGAAAACTGTATAATGTGATCTTTCTTACTTTTAGCGAGTCAAAGCAGGCGATGACCCTCCCGTTTTCCACTTGGCAGCTCTTTGGCGGGTGAGCAAATTTGCACTCTTCGTCACTGCGAGAACAGTTCCCTCGCTGAAACTGTCGACATACTTCCAGGGTCAGCCATTTTGTGTCTCTCCCCGACGCCATGTCCAAAGGTTTTTGATCATAAACTGTTTTTATTATAAGACAATCACGGTGCTGAAAGCGGAAAGGCCGATCACAATCCTCGACTAAAACAAGCTGATGAGTCCTCCATGAGTTGGAGCAAGAAGGATCAGAAAGAGGGTCGCTGAGCTTGGAGATTACCCATCCGTCATACACCACCACTCATTGGCTTTTCTTTGGAAATTATGCGACCAGTTGCTTCTTTACACCATTATCCTTCTTTGATGATGTGAAAAATAGTGGCCCCCAAATGTTGTTTCTGGCCCAGAAGGAAAAACAAGCTTTCCTCCGACTTCAAGCTGTGGTTATCTTCTTAAAGGCACTTATATTGGTGATCTGAAACACACACAGAAATAGAAATATTACTTGATCATAGCCACACATGTCCACTGAAAAATGTTTATGGATTAACAAGGTAATGTACCTTACAAGGCCAATAGCAAATAAGCTATTTGTCTAAATACTTTTGAACAGCTAGAATATTGAGGTCGCCTGCATAAAATGGCTGGAATTCCAAAATGGTATTTTAGTAAAATTTTAAAATAAAACTGGAGTTTGACTTAATATGAATGTTTGATGATCCCTGTTGTATTGTGACTGTATCCGTAGCTCATAAAGTTTGGTGTTGAGCTAAGCAAGTATTGTGTATTAAGCCAAGTTTCTTTGTAATGCAGTCATGAATATGGTTTCACGCTTGTTGCAGTAGCAGCAGCTGTCGACAAGGACACACTTTTTGAGATATAACCACGGACAGAACATGACCCAGATAAGGAACTAGATCACGAATGCTCAAAACTTCCTCAATTTGTTACCAAAGATAATGCAATCGGTCACTTCACAACTTTTCTCACATAAAATACCCCCCTTTCAGATCCAGATCAGATTCAAGCGGTAATCCAAGTGTTTTAGACAGACATCAATTTTCATCAAAATCCAGTTACTATTTTTTTACTCTCGAGTTGCACAATTGGGTTCTGTGTCATGCCAGTGTAAATTGAGTAAAATGCACAAATCGCATTAAGTCTGCAACTATACAGAATGCAAAGCAAAAATCGCAATTTTCTAGGGGTCCTTCACTGACGTCGATGTACTACAAGTAGTGTGTTCAGACGTACTTGGCACGTGTCAATCACGTGTTGCATCACGTGTTGAATGAGTCAGTTTATGCTTCCACCATGAAGACTGTGCGCCTCTTCTGCACTTAAACAGAACAAGAGGAGCCACTTCAATTGCTCAGGAAGCAAGTGGGCTGTGTTCACTCCCACAATGGCGCAATGGCCCATTTCTAACTGCGAGTCGCTACGAAAATCCCAAAAGAAAGAAAACATCACCTGCCTGCACAGTTACTCCCAATTCACACCGACTGCGGAACGGACGCGGTGCGTTTTCCGTACGGCCGGCGCAAGGAATAGAAAGCATTCGAGTCTGCATGTCAATTCACACATTTTTCCCGGACGCTGCATGCGGAACGCTTGCAAATTTTTATGAAGCTTAAGAAATTACACGAGGCGGACAGGAAGTCCAGTATATTTCAAAATAAAAGCATTTGTGAACTCATTTTTGGGGGGAGGGAACCTAGCTACTAACTACATAGTATGACATGAGTCGGACATTTAAGACAAAAAACAAAAAATTAAATTAAACATGACAAAATAACACTATTTAAACACAAAACGTACTTACCCATGCTACAAAAGCCAGAAATAATGTCCGAAAGCATATCGATGTAACAACAGACAAGTGTGGCTATTGTATACAAATATGACTCTATATACACGGCTGTTATCGCGTGAACTCAACTCTCCAGCGTGAACCCCCGTCGCCGTGTGGTCTGGCGGGTGCAGATTTCCGGATACGCAACGCACGCGGTTTGAATTGCAGTCCGTGCGGCAGCCGTACGGAAAAACGCACCGTGGCCGTTCCGCAGTGTGAATTGGGCGTCAGACCTCACTTTGAGCTAGATTTAGCACGAAAACTACACATAGTAGTATGGGAGATATAAAGAAGCATGGCTTTACTACAGATGACCCTGAAATTGCAGACCCTCCAAGTTTATTCAGGTCAACATGGGACCTTTTGGCTACTCGGTTGATAACAGTGATGGAAATATAGTCAGTAAAACCTTAGACCAATTGCCAAAGGTAATTCAAACTCATTTTCCAAGTCACACCGAGGACCAACTTAATAATAATTTATTAATAATAATAATAATGGTCAATATTTGTATTTGTTATGTATTATTGCTTACTTACATGTTGCGACTGCCCATTTTTGACTGTGTGCAACCTGGGTGTCTGTGCATGTGGTTTGCTTCATGTGTTCGGGTATCTCTCTCTAGAAATCGCTGTCAATACAATGCATCAGAATTTGGCACTTGTACAAAGTAAATCCTGCCTTCAGAAAAAAAGTTTGGCAAGAAGTGTTGTGGCAAATCTAATACATTTGTGACAATTAACGTTTTACACAACGCTTAGTTAAGATCGACCTCAGTCTATAAAGAAAACAAAGTAGGTAATACAATGTTTAAACACACGTGCAGGGCTAGTCAAACACAGAACAGGATACACACTCCTGTTTTGTACACTTAGCCGTGGGACACACAGGAAGTTGAGGCTGGAGGGGGAAATGGATTAGCTAGCATATAAAGTGCATTCTGAGAAGTTAGCTTGACAAACGCACAGGCTTAAGTTTTCGCTCGCATTGGTTGACCCAGAGCTTACTGTCGCGAGTCATCGTGAAATCCCGGCGCACACAAGAGAACATTCCTTTGGGGCACAAGTCAGGAAATGAGCCAGGGCAACCGACTTTACCTACCCAGCTGCCCTCGCTTATATGCAGCACGCCCGTCCACAACTTCAGAGGCACTGAGGCACAGATTTAAAAAGATCATATGAAAGACAAACACAACTCAGTGGGAAAAATACATTTTCTCCTCGACAACAGGGATACTGGAGCGACTGAGTCCAACATTCCCAGCCTCCCCCCCCTTCCTGCCAGGAAGACCCTCCCAGTCTGGAATGGACCAATTGGAAACAAGAAAGGGATACACAGGGTGAAAGCTGTCTGCAAAACACTGCTGCTACTTGGAATAAAAACTTTCCTTTGCAACTGATGGAATATTCCCTGCCACTGGAAATCATCACATTTGAATGCAGAAGTGTACATTTTATTTCTGATTTTTTACATACAAAACCATGGTAACTTTTAGTAAGAAGCACATGCTTCCTCACAGAACACACCAAGAGTTTGTTTCCTTTTAGTATGACCATATGAGGCGTTTCCTCTGAAAAAAAAAAGTACTATTTGCTAAGCCTGCGAGGTTAATGTACAGCTCTAGCCTCTCAATCTGGAGACAATTTAACCCCTATGAAAACAATCCCCTGCTTTAGAACAGATAACATAATTGTGTTCAAAATGGATGTTCACGGTGCACTAAATGAATTATTTCCATTTCACGCGGAACTGTGACGTACCCTGGACGACATGACACTCAGAAGACACAACGTCACTATTACGACGTCAAAAGGCCAGTTTAACGTCACGGGCCTCTCATGTACATCAGCACTATAACGTAGGGCGTGTGTTTTTCTTCAAATGAGTCGACAATAAAAGATACTAATTCTGACGTAGCATTTAGCATTAGCGCCGCCAAGGCTGGGCCCACGCGCACGTCATGACGACGTGTTAGCATTTAGCATGCTGCTAACTCCGATTTGCCAGGGGCGAGAAGTTGCTTACCTCATCGCCGCGGATGAACCGCTGTCCGCGGGGTTGGTGGGAGCAGAAGGAGGGGAGGGGGCGCGAATTACACCGCACCGCAGCGCAGCTCGGACACGGCGAGTAAAAAACAACCGTGAGGCCGAAACAAGCGCTC
Organism: Vanacampus margaritifer; assembly: GCF_051991255.1. NCBI lineage: Eukaryota > Metazoa > Chordata > Actinopteri > Syngnathiformes > Syngnathidae > Vanacampus > Vanacampus margaritifer. Next base: position 11,221,215 of record NC_135442.1, read on the forward strand.
CACAACCGCTTGATGTTAAACGAAACGGTAGCTAAAGTGTCTCGTATAACTACGTGGACGTCATTTTCCAACCGCCATTACTTTGTGACATTACACAGCTTTGAGCAACAAGCTCTTGACAGCTTACTGTACAGTCGTTGACGTTATGTCACGGAGGGGTGTGGGGAAGTACTGCGGAACTTTAAAAACGTGAATAATTCATTTTAGATCGTTTAGCATTACCTAAACCAGAAAAATATGTACTTTAAATTTCAATATATAGTATATTAAGCGTATTCAGTGAAATATATATATACATTTTACAACGTCTACAAATGGGCACCCCTCTGAAAATAGTGTGGTTTGGTCCACACGAAAGCCAGGAGGCTAGAAGGGCAAAGGGTTTCCTTGTTACCAAGGGAACAGCAATAAATCCATGTGAGATTTGTTTTATTTTGTATTATTATTAGCATTAAAATCATTACGACTCTTCTATTTTAATATCTATTTTTTTTTTCAAAATCTTGCCATGGTGAACCCGTACTGATAGAATGCATTGTTATGTAGTTAACATTAAACGCGCCATTATGAACAGTAAAACCTGCACACTGAAATAAGATTTATGCATTGCAGATATGATGAGCGGATAATATCTGACGACAATGCACACGGTGTCTTAGTTTAACGAGTCTTGTCAAGGTCAAACGAAACAGATGCTAACACTACAGGGGAGGAAGGATTTTGCTGATATGTTAACAACAGGGTGCACTGTATGAATACAAATTCAAATGTGATTATGTGACATTATGGTGCTTTTTTCCCCTTGATGCAAGATTAGATGAAGTAGAATGTGTTCCATTAACATTCAGTGTTTTTGTTTGCTGTTATTTGGTTGTGTTTGGTGGCCTGTCTCGAATTTGTATTAAATACATATAAAGAAAATAATAGTAAATATTGTAAATATTAGCAAAATATTCAGTCATAAGTACTGTATTCTTAAAAATAAATATAATAAGAATAACAATTCAAAAAACGAACTAAAATGAAATATCCAAATACTAAAATATTCAAAAATACTAATACATTATTGATTTTACTATAATATAACTACATTCATAACAAATTAAAAATAAATAATAAATATAAACACTAACATCATACCAACTTAGTATATCTAATATCAAACTAACAAAATAGAGGAATGACCATATCCGTCCTTTATTTTACATTTGTCCTAAATTCCTTGATTTAAAAAAAAATCTAATAAAAATAAATATTAATAAGGGAATTATAAACAAACTAATGAATTATCAAAGCACAAATAAAATAAAAATAATACAAACACCTAATTCTATAATACTACACACTTGTCTGTGTTTTTTTAAAATACATATGCGATCTGTCAGCAAACAGGAAATGCAGCATGCATTCAGTGTCACATGCCGAGGTCAGCACATTGCTCCCTGTGAGGAAAAAGTCCCTGAGTGAATGAATGAGTCATATGACCAAAAGAGAACAAAAACAATGCATGACATTGTTCCTCATGTTTTATCTCCCACATATAAAAACTATCTCAGACTTTATTACTGTTGGAATATGCGCTTCCCTATCCTTAAAATATATAAGGCATATTTTGTGCAATTTAAAACAGTACCCAGGTGTCTTAATAACATCAGTCGCATGATTTCGTCAAAACACCCTAAGGAGCAAGAATTACAAAAACAAAAACACTTTTGGGCTAACAACAGTAAAGATTAGCAAACAAGCAGAATAAATAAAGATGTTAGGAAAATTAGAAGATTCAGAAGTGACATGGAATTAGCATTTCTGCCCAACATATATGTTTAATTGATTGTATATTTAAAAAATACAATACAATACAATAATATAACAAAATAGCATACAATAAAATACATTTAGTGCTTTAGAAATGATCTATTACGAGTAAGTCATGCTTCCAATGTAGCAGCCATGGCTAGCTAGCTAACGTTGGCTTGTTTACAGTGCTAATGCTATCGTAGTATTGTTTGTTGACGCTTCTGTGACTATCAGGAATACGTACTTTATATAATTGCATGCCATTATGAATGATGTTCCACAATCACACTCATGCACTTTAGCGCACTTGAAAGTGGATCTGGAACTTCAGCCAGCCTAAAACATCATGTCATGGGCGGACACATTTTGTGTGTGGGTGGTTATGTACATTTGCCCAATTGTTAAAACAGTGGGGCAGACCCAACTTTTTGTGTACAGTACAAGCCATATATTTAATTTTCCCATAATACGTACATTCCCTTTAAAGATTCATGATTCATGCCTACTTTGTTTACTTGAAACACTTATCCAGCTTGATGCGTCTCACTGCTATCCAGTTTCCTGAAAAGACACATTTTTGACAGTTGTAGTGTGACAAGGACAAGCCTCTTGTGACATCGCATCCAGGGTGGACTTGGCATTCACGACACATGCCTACTATAAAAGGCAGGATTATAAAGCAAAATGTCTTTGCATCCATTTTCTGTTGCACTCGTTCGTCCTTGTTAAGCTTATGAGTGAGCTGACATTTCGGTTAGAGCTACACCCAGACAGTTACTTGGAGGGCACAAACAAGCTTTCAAACTCACATTCATTACACCTATGGACAATTTAGAGTTCAATGAACTTTAAATGCATGTTTTGGGAATATGGGAGGAAGACTGAGTAGCCCATGCAAGCATGGGGAAAACATGTAAACGCCAAACAGGAAAGCCATAGATGAGGATTAATAAATATGTCTAATTTTAATAGTTTTATTTGCTTCTCTGGTCTTGCTTCAAGCTGTTTTCTCACTAGCATTTTATACTGCATTTTATACAGTAACAATTTTTTTTTTCATGGATGAGAATGGCTGCAATTCTAAGAAATGACCACTAGATGGGAGTGTAGTATTATTTTTGTATTACGCATGGACTCTTGCGACGCTGTATTACAGAGAAATTGCTGACGCAAAGCATGAAGTTAATGCATTATTGTGGGGGTAAAAATATACAATGACATTAACAAAATGCCAAAAGGAGATTTATTATTTTTCTTTAAAAAAATCTACAATGACATTAACAAAATGCCAAAAGGAGATTTATTATTTTTCTTTAAAAAAATATTTTCTAAAATTATTTGTCATAATACAACAAGAAAGCAGATAATTTTGAACTACAACATTAGGATGGTTGTATTTTGCTTTATTTACTTAACCTTTTAATATTTAATATTACATATTTGTATACTACAAAAAAAAGAAAAGAATAAAAGAGCAAAGTTGATCCATTCTAATGGACATCAGCTATTTTTAACCAGAACCATAACAATCCCTTTACATGTAGCCTATATAAATTTATAAATATCTTCTTTTTGGAACATCCATCCATCCATCCATTTTCTTAAACGCTTTTCCTCACAAGGGTCGCTGGAGCCTATCCCAGCTGGCTTCCGGTCAGTAGGCGGGTTACACCCTGAACTGGTTGCCAGCCAATCGCAGGGCACACAGAGACGAACAACTAAATTGAATCCAGGCCATTTAAATTTGTGAACAAGACCGCACATTCATCACATTACCCTGTTTATTTAATAAATCTTTTTTTTCTTCTATTTGTTGTGATATGAACAAGTCAATGTTCCTTGCAGAATGAGAACCATATGGAATCAGCAACTGGCTTTTTCTGCTGACTATAAAAAGCGAGGGAACCCCCCCCCCCCCTCTTTTTCCTGAAAGTCATTAAACGCTTCCTACGGTCAAAACATTGGAGATAATACAATCATACCATCTGTGCCGCAGCCGGCTGAAAGAAATGCTAACCATCCGTGCAGCGCAACCTGAAGGGAGGCACAAGGTTTTACATGTAATGGCATGAAAAATATGTTCAAATAGAGGCCACATAAAATGTCCCACCTCAGTGATCTCTTCATGGGAAGGCAGGAGAAAAGTTCAGATCCAGAGCATCCCACATCATGCGTCAAAAACGGATGCTGGCCATGTATCGCTGTTCATGGCTGGTTGGTGATGATGCAAGAGGATAATAGTGAGGTGTATCTGGCTTTATTCTGTTTACATTTGCCTAATAATGCTACAAATATGAGCTACCTGTAGACTCATTAGCTTTGTAGGCTAAGCTTGTTAAGCGCCGTGGACAGTAACTAGTAGCTTAATGCTAACACCAGTACAGTCGACTCAAAGTCAAGTCTTTTTTCTCTCTTTTTTTAAAAAACAATATCTCCTATTATACAGCCCCACAAGTCTAAACGCTGGTACTGTTTGTGGAATATGAATTAAGCATCAAAATTTACCTGTTTTTATCCATCTCAGGAGGCGGCTATTTTGACACTTGCTGTCTCTTGAAAATGACATCACAGTTCTTAAGCAGGTAAGGACCAATCACAACTCACCTTTTTGTCTGGGTTTGGTCATGTGTGGAGATTCAGATTTCCCATTTGTAGCTTGCATTGTTAGCTTAGCAATTGCCGCCATATTAGCATAATGGTAACATTTTGGCTAATAAGCTAAGAAAGTTGCGCCTGTTGATTTTTATTACATTCAGCACACTGTGTGGATGACCACACACTTATATATGGTCTGACCAAAACAGCAACACACACTGAAACATGTAACAGTTACCTAGAGGAATTAAAAGTAAGATTTCCTACATGTAACTAGCCTTAGCTAGCACCAAGAACTGTCATTAGTAGCATAACATTAGCGTTTTGGCTAAAGGGCTACCAACATCATGGCATTATTTGACCAAGGCGTGCCTGTTGATTTTTGGATGAAGTCAGCACAGGTGAATGTCTCATGAAAATGTCAAACCTTTGTTATGTTATTTGATTGGCCACTCTGCATTTTGGGGATTTGGCTTAGTGAAAATACCACATTAAGATGCCTATTGCCAAACAAACAAACAAAAAAAAAAGAGCTAATCTACATGTGACAAACATGCTATGGTGGTGTATAAAGGAAAAGCCAATGTTAAACAAACAGCACAGCATCATTGTCATTCAATGCATTTATTTCTACTCATAAGTCTTTTATTTTTTTCAGGTGACAAGAAAAATGGCAGATTAAATGTCACACGCCAAAAAAAGGCAATTCATTTTATCACGAGACATTTGAACATGTACAGAAATTGTTACACAAGAGAACACGCTCTCTTTTTTCTCTACCAACACAATGACGTGTTGGTGAGACATTTCCCATCAAGCAGCCATGACGTTCTTCTTCACCTTTTCAAATAACAGAAATTTAAAAGGCCATACACACTTTGTGTACAGTTACAGTACATACATTCATACCTACATACTCCACCATAACGGTGACCTATAACCTGTATGATATAATTGAAAAATTGAAATTGTTTCCTTCTTTCATATAAGCAACTGTGATTATGTGGTTGCGCATGTGTGCACACCCTCCATTTATGTGCCCCTGATTAACCTAAAATAAAGTTCATATGTTCTAGTGGGCTTTTTCTGACATTTTTGTAGTCACATCAGAAAGCTTCCTCAGTATCAGTCAAGAGAAGAGCATAAATGAATGTTAATCAGAGGCACTTAATATATTTATTTATTTTTAAAAACAATCCCATTCATACAGATGCTGTGCACACCTGTGTTTAATTTTACTGCTCAGTCTGAAAAGTAAAATTTTAACTCATTCACTGCCATTGACGGCTGTAGACGTCAAAAATTCATTTGAACTATTTCTATTAGTTTAATTTTTTTCTTCACTTTTGTTAACAATTTTTTTATTGTACATTTAGAACAGATATATATTTTTTAATTAATTGTGAGCTAACTAGAGAAGTCATGCGATTAATTATGATTAAAAATTTTAATCGCCTGATGCCCCTAATTTTTAATAATCTTTTGTTTTTGTTTTGTTTTTAAAAAGAAAAGATTATTAAAAATAAAAAACACAATTAAAATGATTTTAAAAAAGAAGAAATTATTACAAAAAACTAAAAACATTTTTTTAAAGAAAAGATTATTAAAAAGAAAAATTATTTAAAAAGATTATTTAAAAAAATATTAAAAAAATTATTAAAAAAATTACAATTAAATGTTTTTTTTTTTTTTAAAGAAAAGATTATTAAAAAATTAGGGGCGTCAGGCGATTACATTTTTTTATCGTAATTAATCGCATGACTTCACTAGTTAACTCACAATCACAAATTTTATCTGTTCTAAATGTAAAAAAAAGTTAAACCAATAGAAATAGTTAAAAGGAATTTTTGACGTTTATAGCCGTCAATGGCAGTGAATGAGTTAAAATGAGAGTTTGAAATGTTAGAGGTCACATTAATGGTGGAAAAAGTTTTGAATTGATTCATCTTAGTTTCTTCCATATTTTACACTACAAAAAATGTGTCATTTGAACAGTGGTGTGCAGACTTTTTATATCCACTGTTCACGTAATTGACATGTGTCAATTATGCTTTCACATAATCTAATAACCAACCATCACGACGCCATTATTGCCTCACTTTAACCTCATCCAAAATGATAACTATCTTAGGGCTTCCTTACGTAAGCAGTCCATGTAGCGTACGGCAAGCGGTCCAGTATACCCACTATAGCACATACTGCGCTCCCATCTGTCGTCCTCTCACTCCTGCTGCTTGTCACACAGCAGTGAAAGCTTTATTTCAACCGCAAAACCAACACCATCGACTGGGAAATGAAATATTCATGAATGTGATTTATTTTAAAGATGACATTTTCCACTGTAATGTGGAAGGTCGTCGTCAGAACGAGTCTGTTTAGAACGACGCCAACACCGAAACCGAAAACGCTAACAAACATGACTCGACAAGCTCAAACGATCTGTGCTCTTCAAACGCAGCCGCGCTTGCGAGCGGATGAACGGAAATAATCGTAAGGATGGGGAAAACAAGGCATTGAGGTATTTCAGAACTGCAATTAAAAGAAACAAAAACGAGACGAGTCTGTTATGTTGATAATGGGAGGACGTGATAGCGTGCTTGTGTGTGTGTTTGTGTGTTGGCGGGCCTTTTAGGGGATACGAGATAAGAAGCATAAAAGCACACAAAGAGATTAAACAAAAACTTATTTCATCTTCATGTGCGTTCATGTCGCGTCAGAAAACAATAATGGCATCGCGTACACGAGACATTTGTATACTCCCTGCGGTGCAGGACCATTTAGCATATTTTTTTCTTGAAGCAACAACCCTATACTTTTATTCCATCTTAAATACAGTGGAACCTCCAAAGTGTTTTTTTTCTGTCCATAAAGAGGGTATATACCACAAAAATGAAAAAGTGTGATGACAAGTAACGAGCACGGGGCAGGAAGTGGAGCTTATTGCGACTTCTCCATCCTCACAGTCAAAAATATTTTAAATAACCATATAGCAAAGTATGTTTAGCTTGATGCTAATAAACAATTCAAAACATCATAGACGAGCTAACAAATAACGCCAGTGTCTTCAAGTAACTAGGGATGTAATGATACCCAAATATCACGATACGATATTTTTTTTGCACATAGTAACAGCAGTGACAAAGAAATAGGATTGGCCAGTCATTTCATTGTCATGTGCTCCTATTGGCTCAGTAGCGCAAAGTATCTTGGTCTATGTTGTTCACAATGCTGTGCTCAGCTGAAGTGGGTGAAAAGTAATGTTTTTGTAATGGAGATGTTGAAAAATCTTTGCTGATATGACTGATTTATGGGAGTGATAACCGCTGCAGGGGCCCAAAACATGCCTAATTAAAATTAAACTGCACTAGGTGACTAACTGGAACTGCACAAATGGAATACAACCTCACTGTTTAACAGACGTGCTGCTTTTAATATTGTGACATGACGACGACAATATTGTGGCAGTTTTCGCCATACCACAATATTGCCGTTATCTTTACATCCCTGTTAAGTACAATATTATTGTGCGTGTTTTTTTCTTATCACATTTCAGTTTTTTTTTGTTTTTTTTTTGGGACGCTGGAGCAGATTAATGACATTTCTTGTATCACTCTTTTTACTCAAAATCCATCTTTATTTTTGTTGTTATTATTGATTTATTGATTACTGATTAAATAATGTTTTTACACAATAAACCTTTAAAATTGACAACTAAACTAACTGCCCAATGTTTTTATTGTTCAAATCTGAGATTTTTGTTTGCAATTTTTTCCTATTTAGAAGTGTTATAATATTATACAGTAATGGTTAATATTGATGGCACATCACTTTAAAAACAATACAATAGAGACAGAATACATGCCTAACAAGATGACAATCATTTCATTAATATATTCACTTATTGCCATCAGTTTTAACACTGAAAACTCAGAAAATCCGTTTTGAAATTGGAACAACTTTGAAGGCCATTCCGCAAAAGAGAACGTTTTTGATTTGAAAGGTTCCACTGTATACCAACAATTGAGGGTTTCCTTTAGCAAGGTATTGCACTTGTGAAAATAAAAGAGACCATCGCAACTCAAAAACATAATCCGTCCTCATGCACCAAAAGTGGCCCTCAAGGAAAAGGCTTTTCATCGATTTCAAATAATAATAATAATAATGATAATAAAAAAGTTCATTCTTCTTTACAGACTACTTGTGCAAGTGTGACTGTGGCATGCAAACGTCTAAAACTACTTTTTAAAAATGTTTCTGTGATTTTAATGACATTCATCTTTTTTTCTTTTTCTTTTTTAAATAAAGCAGCTTCTGATTAATATTTTTTTTTCTGGCAAGAGCTGCATTTGGAAAAGAACCAAGGCAGCAATGAAATGATTATAAACACAGCATTTGAAGAGTTTTAAGACAGCAAAACGGGCACCTGGAGGCAGTGTCCACACTTGTAAAGCAGAGGTTCTCAAACTGGTTGGGTTCATGGGGGGAAATTTCTTTAAGGACCCCATCGTGATCCTAATGCCAATTAAACATAGCAACAGTGTGTGCCAAAGCAATTCAAAAGTTGCCTATTTTTTAGGGGAAAAAAACAATGTTATGGTAACAACAAAAAATTGTAATTTTTTTTTTTTTGTAGCCCCTTTACACACACATTTTTTCTGCTGGGCAAATTGTCTTTTTTTGGGGGGTGGTAATTTTGAATCATTTTCCACATAAGAACAACATGGATTATTATTTTTTTTTTGGTTGGGGGGGCTATCTCAGGTTTTTAGTTGTTATAGTGGACGCCAGGATAATATGGCTGTAACATTTTGTAAACTTACCAAGCTTGTATGCAACATTTTTAACATGAACATCATGCAAATCAACTTGCGATGGTGATTGGTTAGTTAAGATCCAATCATGAACCAGAAGTGTTGACATCATCCAAATTATGCGTTTTATTGGTTTGGACACGTGGATATGTCATGTCCACTGCAACCATCTATGGGTCTGAAGGGGTTAAAGTAATACACTTTTATACACAAGTTTTAATACATACGTTCTCATGATAAAAAGTTGTATTGTATGTAAACTAATGCTAAAAACATCATTTTAACAACAAATGAATTAGGAAAATACAACTTAATTTTCAATATATTACACTTGCTGCTTTTATGATCTGATTCGCAACAACTGTCCTGTGATGAAATATTCTGCGGGAATATATTTAATTTCTTTATTATTATTATTATTATTTACTGCAGATAATTTTACTGTATCTTTGTTCATCCATTTATGCCAGTGACATATAGTGGCAGCCTGAACAATTACATGTTTTTCCACTAGATGGCAGGGCACACAATTGAACAGTTTGTCCACTTGTTTATTGTATCCACTTGTTACCGTTCATACAACATATTGGGATCATTAAGATCATCATTATTTCAGTATGTATACTTGTGTGAAATTATTTTATATTTTTATGTGATGGTATGTCACAAATATGACAATTTAATTGGCCCAAAGTGAAGGTAGGGAACAGTAATTTGTTTAGTCTGTTTTATAGTCATGCCAGTTCCCATATAGACTTTTTGAAACTGCCACTACATAAAAATTTGTATTGATTTATTTTGTGGACCCCCCCCCCAAGTTCCGGACCCCAGTTTGAGAACCATTGTTGTAAAGAAAGACGAGTGCACACCGAAAAGCTGAGGAACACATTGATGATGAAATGATCACTACTCACAAATATTTTGAGATATTGGGGTGACATCAGGATGAACCTAAAATGCACTCTAACCTTTAGAGGTGAACGTAGACTGACGTTCTTTAATCTTTTGAATTCACATGTCTAACAGTTTCAGTACTTTTCCCACAACTTTCTTAACAAGGAGTTGATTAGCAAAAGCCACAACAGGTATTGATCCATTATAGACCAAGACATTTCCTGATTCAATTAGAATTGGTATTTAAACAGTCCCCTTAGTGTTAACATTTCTACATCATGACGATACCGAACAAATGGTCAACACTAGCTTCGGCACCAAACTCACTAGGCTATAGGAAGTGATTCCAAACACATCAGCAGGGTGCAACACAGAAAGGCATACAAGTGGATGTATTCATGGATCAAACAAACACCTGTTGTGAATTTTACCGTTCAGCTCCTTGTTAGGGAACAACAGAAGGTGGGGGTGAGGGGGGAAACAGGGTTCCTAAAGTTTAGGGCAGATTAAAGTTAAGACTTTTTAATTCCATTAAATATTATATTTAAAATCATCTTCCCAATGTCCCATGTTGTCCAAAGTTGCTACAGTACATAAATAACGTGCATCACTCTTAAGAGTCTCCAACTAGGCAT